>NC_134957.1:25035877-25339522 GCF_965638725.1 Aptenodytes patagonicus
GTGTGTGTTCACACACGTGTGTCAGTGTTTGCACACAGATGGGTGTCTGCAAGTGCGTGTGTGAGTTTATGTGTGCATTCACAAGTGTCTGCCCATGTGCACGCATGGTCTGAGCGTGTGTGTGAGCAAGGACATGGTCTAGTGCAGGTGGGTGTGCAAGTGGCCAATGTAGCCACTGTGCACGCATGAGAGAGCGTGTGCATGTGAGTGTGCACAGCATGTGCATGGCTGGGAGCACTGTGCATGTGTGCAGGCAGCGGGTGTGTTGCAGCTCTTAGAGCAGACAGTATGAGCAGGTCGCTTCATCCAGCCACACTTGTAGCATCTGCCCTATCCCCAGCTGCATGGCTCAGCCTCACAGGCTCATACAGAGTGAGCATGAGCCCAGCAAACAAGAGCAGGCAGCAGGGCTAGCTCTGGAGAGAGCTGGCACCTCTGCTCCAGGTGGCAGAGCCACCAGTAGGGAAAGGGCAGCCAGGACACACTCCCAGTGTACTGGGCTGGACATGCAGCAGCATCCTCCCCTGGCAGTTTTAGCCTTTGTTTTTGGCTGTTTCCTGGGGCATCTCAGGGTGGCTCTTGCAAGGTCTGCAGAGCCAGAAGCAGCAGACTGTGGGGATGTGCGTTGCCTGGCCCAGCACATCATGACGAGAAAAATGGGAGAGCCAGCCCTGCTCCAGCTGCTGCCAAACTGTGCACCTGCTCCCGAGCAAACGGCTCTGCTGGTGCTGATAAATCTTCACTCACTCTCAAGGCTTCGTGTAATTGATGGCAGAGCTGAACTGTATTTAACAAAAGTCCATTTGGCAATATGCATCTGCCACCCAGCTGCAGACACGTGAGGTATGGAAGAGGGAAGTCTCTCCTGCTCAGCACTCCTCCTTGGGCACAGAAGTGCTCCAAGGTGCCCCACTCCAAACAGCTCTCCCTGATCTTGCCTGTAAGCTGCTAATGCACTGGGTGGCCTCCATCATCCAGGACATCCTGCCCCATCAGCAGCGAGTACAAGGCAGAGGGAGCCTTAACTGTGCCTGCCAACTCCAGCTGGGTGTTAAAGATCCCAGCTCATCCCACTGCCCGCAACTGGGAGCTCCAAGTGAAATGCGGAGGCACATGTCAGCCAATGGAGCAGGACACCTTCTCCCAGAAGGATCTGCAAACACATGCCAGGTGGGGGACAGAGTGCAGGTCAGCCATGTGGGTGTTGCTGGAGCATAGTTGGTTCCACAGCAGCTCTGCAACTGAATGCAGGGGTTTGAGGTGCAGCACCCCCACAGCACCCTCCAAAAGAGAGCTCAGTGTGAGTGTCATGTTCCAGCCCCCTGCTTCCTTTCCCTTTTCCAGGGCGTGCACCATGGTGTCACAGCCAAGGGGGTGGCAGCAAGCTCCTGGTCCCAGCCATGACTGTGGGCATCTCCAAGGTGGGAGTCTCCCCTGGCATAGATCAGGGACACAGCAGCCCCATTCACCTCCTCCTCAAAGGCAGAACGTGGAGGTCCCTGCCACCAGAGTAATTAATTAGTACAACTCATTCTCTGTAAAACTTCTGATGGCTGTTCATCCTTGCTGCTGCTGTGACCTCCCCTGACCACCCCCCAATTCAGCCAGGCAAGCCACCATGGCCCCGTTCTGCCAGCTGCATTGCCCCATGCCACCAGGGCCAACGTGGAAGGACCCAGAGGCGACAGGTCTGCTTTCTCCTGGCCAGGCTGTGAGCAGGACTGTCCCCATGAACCCTCATCACCTGGGGACATTCAAGTGGGCAGCTGGAGCCACAGGTCCCTATTTGATCCCCCGCACCCAGAACAGGCTTAGCTTGTCTCAGGAATGCCCACAATTTGGATAGCCTCCATCTTCATCCTCTGACCATGGGAAAACTTGGCAAGTATGAGACTTTGTCCATCAATTTTGGCACTGATTGGACAAGCATTGAGCACGATTAAATTAGTTTCTGCACTCAACTGAACATAATGCAACTTCATTCATATTAATAAAGCCCTAATCTCCATGGTCGCTCAAATGAGTGTCTTAGGTGGAGATTTACTGTGTGGCAGCTCCTGGCAGTGCCACAGCTGGGCAACCCATCACCAATGTTAATTAAAGGCGGAATTAGAAATAATAACCATGGCTGTGCTGCTTCTGTCTTTTTGATAAGTTATAATATCTCCCATAAATTCACAAGGGTAAGGAAGAAATGATCCCATAACTGCAGGGGCTTTCCAGGGAAGTGAATTGCTTTGCAGGGATGATTGTTTTTTAGTATCTCGAATTAGGTGTTTTCAGAAGTGCCACTGCTGTGTCACGCCTCCTTCACCAGCAACTGTAAACAATGGCAGTTCTTTCACCTTCACGGGAGAGACCAGCGAGGGATGGGGACACTCACCAGCCCCAGGACAAGGGATGTGGAGGATTCCTTGGGGGTGAGCACGTCTGGAGCAAACACCAGTCCCTGGCTGGTGCCAGCACTCCAGGAGTACCGGCCAGGCAGATGGCTGGAGGAGAGGCTCCTTTGGCTGCCAGGGGTGGCCAGGGGACCTGGCTTCCAATGTCCCTTGCTGTGTCACGACAGCAAGCTGGAGAGCCATGGCATGGAGCTGTGATCCGCCTGGGAACGACATCTGGGGACATACAGCCGCAAACAGGGGTCTCTGCCACCCAAGGGGCAAAGGAGGTTGGATGGTGGGATGGGTCTTCCATGGGACTTGTGGCTGCCTCAGAGTTTGGCCCAAGGCTCTGGTGCTGGGATGCCCCAAGCTGGGTGTGCAAGACCTGAAGTGAACCCAACACAAGTAGTCTGTACCCAGCCCAGGCACACAGCACCCAGCCCAGACAGCCCAGCACCAGGAAAGCCTTTGTCCTGCCATGTCTGCCCTGAAAAGCCCCCGTTAGCCTCAGTGATGTGACCCCTCCACCCACCCAATCCTCTCCCCACAGGCAAGTGCTGCAGGAAGGAAGGACTGGCTTATTTTCCCTGCATGCAGCTGAAACCTGCTGCCAGGTCACAGATCTGTGCATAGGGAATTTACTATCCCCAGCTTCTGAGTCATTCCTCCCTGGAGCATCCCTGTCCCCATCCCTGTCCCCTCTCCACAGGGGTTCCACATCAGCACCTGGGAAATCAAACACTTCTAACAGGCCATAACTTACCCTCCTTCCTCTCGTTTTGTGGCTGCAGGAAAACAGAACCAGAAAGCCTGTGCTAACAAATGCTAACACAACCCCTGGGGCTGGGATAGGCGACAAGGGATGGGGTAAGTCCTCCTCCTTGGTCAGGCGTGGGGGAGCATTCCCCCAGTGCTGCCTGGGGCTCTCACAATATCCTAAGGCAACTGGATGATTTTGTGTGGGGCTGGCACCAGTGAAGAGGGCGTGAGTCCATGGGATTCCAGCAGGTTCCTGGGCTCAGTGTGGTGGCTGTGGCTGTTTCAGCTATCCCTGCAGAGATGGCGGCCCAAGCCATGGTCACCTTCTTCACCAAAACCAGGGGATGCTGCCATTGCCAGCTGCCTGCTCATCAACTCACTGCACAATGTGGCCATGCCATAGGCTGGGCAGGTCCTTGTGCAGGAGGATTACCTCCCTCGCATGCACTGGCATGCAGAGCTCTTTTCTAATGTGCAATCCCGGGAAGGTCGAGTAGCTCCTACCACTTCACAGCTGTGCAAACAAGTGCCTCCCTGGGGAGGATTAGCCTTGCTGCAGGAGACAGTGTCTACTCAGATTGGCATTGGGTGCAGTTGCCTACAGTTCACCCTTCAGAAACTTACTGAGCTTTGGAAATGGAGACTGTTGCTTCCTGCACCTTGCCCCACTCCTCAGGCCCCCAAAGGCAAGGCTGTGGGGCATTTGGGCTATTGCTCTGGGGAGCTTTTCTGTCTGTGCCCCCCACACTGGCACTGGCTCTGTAGAGCAGGCAGGGAGCTCCTTAAGCTACCTTTGTGCATGCTGCAATTGCCCTGGCACTGTGCACCTTCATTAGATGGGAGTCACTCAGCCCTGCTCATCTTGGCACCGGCACTGGCACCTCCCTCCTGATTAGGGACAGGGAAGACGAGGGACATTAGGAGCATAGAGGAAGCAGATATCCAAGAGCTGGCATCATTCTCTGATGCCTGAGCTGAACTAGTAAAGCACTGAGCTGGGCTTGGGGGGTTGGAGAGGATGGGAAATAAGGCTGCAATGCCTGAAAGGAACAGAGAAGCTGGATCACCTTTTACTTCTGAAGTCTGGGCTCCAGGGTGGGAGAAATCCTCATCAGGCACTCTGGAGAGGACACACTGGGGGCAGGGTGTCCAATGCTCCCAAAACAGCTCTTCTCTCTTCCTCCAGGTATCCTGTGCCAAGTCTTCCCCTTTTGCATGTGTTGCTGCATAGGATCCCCAGGCACGCGTGTGGCTCCTCTCCCTGCAGAGCTGCTGTGTACATCTGGGCTGGCTGAGAAAGGTCAGCTGGACTTTCCCAGTGGTCTCTCATCCTCTGCCAGCTGCCCAACCCATGGGTGAGGGCCAAATCAGGGCACTGCTCCTTGGGACACTGCAACAGGTACCAGGGGCAAGGAAGTCTTCAAGGCTGCCTGCCTGCTGCATGCCCACAGCAGGGATTTAAAGGCAGGTGTAGGAGGCTGAGCAGAGGATATGTGCTGGGGAAGGTGCTTGATTGGGGTGGTACCCAAAAAAACCTCTCCAGATGAGGCTCAGAGAATGAGGACCTGCTTGGTACCCGGCCAGGATGAGGCAGGAGAGCCCTAATGTGCTCTTGGGCCACTCTAGACATACACATCCGCAACCCCCCGTGCTCCCACCATGCGACCATTCAGCCCCTAGAGATGAGCCTGGAGGGGGATATATCTCCTGTATCTCCAGCAACACCCAGAGGGCCCTGCCAGAGGATCAGGACATCAGCATCAGGTCTGCAGTGACACCAGTGAGGGGACTTATCTGCAACACCAGCAGTTGCTAGGCAATAGCATGTCATGCTAATGCCACCACTGCTGCTCCAAGCTGGTGAAAAAGCTGGCAGGGTGAGCATGCTGGCAACCCCTGGGGCAGCACCCACGCACCCTGCTCCCCCTTCCCAAGGAGCATTGGGTGTGATGGCCTTCCTCCAGCCCCAGAGGCTTTTCTGAGATGATCTCCCTGTGAAGAGAAGCCATGACCTGGCATGCCGTTAGGAGCTAAGGTCAGGGCACTTGTCTGCTTCCCTCAGACAGGTTCTACAAGGCCTTGGCTCTCCTGGTATTCCCAAGGGGTGGATGTCCAAATGGCGAGCTCACATCAGCCACAGAGACCGAAGGGGATGTCCATACACACTCCATGACTGCATCGTCCATGTAGGGTCTGCACAATCCATGTCCAGGTGCTGGGACCTGCTGCCCTGTAAATGAGTGGGTGCTTTCAAGTCAAGGGTATATAATGAAGAGTCTTTGGCCATCTCCCACCTTGTATCAACATGTTGCGTTGAACTACAAAGTCAGGATGGGCCCTGTGGGCCTGGCTTATCCTCCACCAGCAGATAAGAGGAGAAACAACAGCATTGATGGGGCTGTCCCATAGGTTATTACAAAGCTGCCTCTCAGTGTGTACAAACCTCTTTCTACTTGGGCCTTTCTATCTAGACAAGGGTTTTCCCTCCAAAAAGGGCTGGAAAGATGGATTCACAGCCAAAAGCATTGCTCGTAATTCAGAATGCTCAAAACTGGAGTTTATTGCCATGGGGAAACAGCTAGCAAGTCCCAAGGGAAAGACATAAATGTCTTATTGAATATTTGTACATTCTTTCAAATGCCACCAAAAATCAGACATTCCTGGTACTTGCCATGACTGCCAAAAACAACTGGAGAATAGAGAAGCCCTGCAGAGAGGAGAGGACAAGGAGGGGAAGTGCACACAAGCATGTGCATGTCTGCAGGCACGCATGTGCCTGGGAGAAGCTCGGGGCTTGCAGCGTTTGCGGTCCCCTCCAGACCACTGCCTGCTGCTACCACACTGATGTGGGGCAATGGGACAGCTCCCACCATCTCCTTTATCCCCTGCAACACATCAGCTTCCCCATGTCCCCTCCTAACCTAGGACAATCCCGGTATGGTCTAGCATCACCTGTGTCTTGTGTCCCACCATGCCCACCTATTTTACATTAAAAAAAAAAAAACCCACGCTGAAAACTGCCCAAACCTCCAGCGTGGCTTTGTCCCTGCTCAGTCTCTAGGCAAAACCTCACCTGGTGTTTTCAGAGGCTTCCCCCAGTTTCGGGCCATGGGCAGTAGTCAGCCAACTCCCCAAAACCTGATTTCCAAACTGGAGGAGCAGCAGTACAGAGCTGTGCCCCGTTGCCTGCCCTCAGCTTGCTATGTGCTCTGCCAGACTGGCCAGCAGCAAACCCACACCCCTGGGGGGCTGTAATTATTTCAAGACACCCCCCCTCAGTGCATCCCTGAAGCTCCTACCAGCCTTTTGCTGTGCACCTCACAGAGCCTGAGGGCAGTTTAACGATGCCAATGGGTGCTTGCCCCAGCAGATGCAGCACAAAGTTGCTGCGCTGTAGTTTTACTCCTTCACTGCGACACTTCATTCCCAGCCTTGCACTGACCCCGTGGGAAAGCCAATTTGACTTTAACCCCTTCCAAATGAGCTGAAAAGTCTTGCATTGAAATAACCCATCACCCTCTGGCCCAGCTGGAAAAGCCCTTCGACTGCCAGCATTCAGCCCAGGGATCGCTCCCCAGGGCTGTGCAAGTCCCCATGCCGGAGGAAGGGCAGTGCATGGAAACCCACGTGCCAAGAAGCTCCTCGGCCAGGGCCTGTCAGGGCATTTTAAATTATTTGCTGGAGTGTTACACAAAGAGGAAAACATCCGAGACTCGCGGCTGAATGACTCACAATCGCCTGGGGAGGAAGGGCTCTGTCACTGCTTATGCAAGTGCCAGCAGCTGCTGGGGCTGCGTTAGCCCTTAGTGGAAGCGCTATGTCCCAGCAAAACCCACACATTTTAGGGCACGGTCTGAGCACTGGGGGAAATGCAGCTTGCAGGTCCTCAGAGGAGGAGCAGCAGCTCTGCTTCCTGCTGGCCCAGCCTTGGGAACGGCAGGGCTGTGCCATGGTTGCCGCGCATGCTGGGCACCCAAACTGGGTGTGGGGGAAGGTGCTTCCCTAGCTAGACCGAGGAGAGGGTGTCTGGATAGGGGATTTGCAGGGTGGGGGCAGCAGGGGGTGACCTGGGCTAGGAAAGGCTGGGTGTGGGAAAAGCTCCGGAAAAGCTTGGCAAGGGGAAGGATTGAGGTTTGGTTTTTTTTTCCCCCCCTGCAAAGTCCTGGTTTCTCACCATCTGGATTGCTGCCTTCAGGAGAGCAGGCACAAGGATGGCCACACCGAGGTGACACCCTCTCACTTGGTGCAGCTGGGAGAGAAGGAGCCAGCAAGTAGGCAGGGCAGAGCCAGGCAGAGCCAGGCAGAGCTCTGGGGAATAGTCTGTCCCTAGCACAAGGGAAGGCAGAGCAAGAGGCTGGGGGGGCATCACACCCATATTTGCAGTCAGTGGGGCAGGGTCCTCTCTCTTGACTTGCCCCATCCCTGCCTGACCCCATCCCCACCAGGGCAGCCGGGTTTCAGGAGAGCATGGGCTTGATGGGACCCCCCAAAACAGGGTGGCAGCAGCTCGGGACACCCACAGCCCTACTCCTCTGCCAGCTGCAGAGCTGGGGTTCAGGCAGACATGAAGCCCAGAGGAGAGCTGCGTCAGTCCCCGTGGCCCCATGCAAAGGGGAAAAGGCTGCTGAGGTATTCAGGGAAGCTGCCCCACACACTACCCTGCACCACAACAAGCAGCTCCAGGATGTCTCATCCCCCTGCATGGAGGACACCCCTTGACAAGCAACAAGAGTCCAGCTGGGTCCCCGTCCCTTCACACGTGGCTCCAGCTCTGCCAGCAGCTGTGGAGCAGGGCCCAGGCAGGAAGGCAGAGCTATGGTCACGCAGCCCTGGAGGCTTCCCCAATCTCCTGAGGGTCCTGCAGAGCTCGGGACAAGGCATCTGTTTGTGGGACACCAGGAAAAGCGGGACAAGGTGGGCCAGCAGCTCGCTATGTCCCCACACTGGGTACAAGGATGCAGGCAGCAATACACCCCTGTGTCCCACCATAGCGTTCATGCTCCTGCTCAGGCAGGAGGGGGGGACAGGCACCCCTCTCACCAGCCACACGTGGCCCCCCCAGACTGCCCACCCCATCCCCCCCCGCGTGGCTGGCAGCTGACGTCAGGCAGCAGATGCATCCTGTGCCCAGCAGGCTGGAGTGGGGGTGGCACTGGCGGGCGCCTGCAAATATCACGGCTGCTGATGGCGCTGGTTATTCTTAGCACCCCGCGGAGGCACAGGGGGATCTGCTTGGCAGCGTGGCCAGGAACCGGCGGGCTCCCCTGGAGCAGATGGTCCAGCTACATAAACCGGCTCCCTCCAAGGCACCAACGGGGAAGGGATGGGGAAAGTGGCACAGACAGACTGCTCTCAGAGCCCTACCTGGCACTGACCCAGCTGCAGCAGGCATCTGCAAGGCTCTGGAGACACCCTGAGATTAGGACAGGGTGCAATCTCCTCTCCCAGACCCCCCCAAGGAGGGTTGCCCCAAAGTGTGCATTGGGAAGATGGGCTGTGGCTGCAGAACCTGGACAGACCCTGCAGCTCACAGCTCCCAGAAAGATGGCACATGGCTTGGGTCTCCATGCAAAGAGAGGAGTGAGACACTTAGCCCATGACTGGCACAGAGCTGGCTGAGCCCGGGTCCTTCCACGGCCCCGCACATTTCTCCCTGTGCTCACCTTCCCAGCCCATCACCCCCTCCAGCCTGGGGGCGCTGCAGGAAAAGCAGGGCAGGGCTGGGGTCCCTGCACTGAGCCAGGAGCAGAGCACCCCACATTTCAGCCAGGAGAAGGGAATCCTGTTTAGAGCCGAGAGCAATGTGGAGCCTCTCTGCATGCAACGCACTGGCCTGAGCCATCCCCTGCTCTCCAAGTCTGCACCAGCCCTGGATGAGTCCTCACTCCCTCCGGCTTACTGGCCTGTGCCGGCCGTGACGTAGGGCTGGCAGTGCCTCTGCTTGTGTCCGGCGTGCAGGCTGCCTCGCCTGGGGTGCGGAGCAGCTGGGTGTCCTTGAGGAAAGCGGGTGTGCGGAGCTGCAGGCAGAAATCAGCATTGTCCCAGTCCTGAGAACAGCAGGACCCAAAAAGGCCAGAGCTAAACATAGGAAACCTACTTTTCAGCTGTCGCTGCCAGCAGCGGGGCTGGATGCCTGCTCCCAGCTGATAGCCTCGTCCCATCACATGGCTCCAGGATCTGGGGCTTTAGGGAGCCATCGTGGCTTGCAAAGCTTGCAGGCAAGAATGTGGCAGCCCATGACATGTGCCAGTTGCGGATGAGGAGCGAGGAGCTGATGGCCGGGGAGTAGCAGGGCTGGTGTGGGGCAGCCCCTCCCCTGGCAAGCGTGCTGGCCTTGGGGCTGCCCCGAGCGGCAGCTCCCAGGGTTGCTGGAGGAGCCACGGGCCAGGAGTTGCAGCCGAAGGGCAGAAGGAGCCTGCAGAAGCCGGCGGCCTGCACCCCGGGCTCCTTCCAGGAGGAGGGAGGTGGTGCGACCTGCTGAAAATAACAGCAGTCCCGAAACACTCCAGGACAGGCTGCCTGGACGGCAGCCACGCGAAGGAGCCGCGGCCTCCGGCAAGCGCCGGGAAGCACCGTGCGCAGCCTGGCAGGGCACCGGCCGCCGGGGACGGGCAGGACCCCCGCGTCTTGGGCACAGCGGAGGGGCAGAGCCATGGGGGGGGCTGGAGGCCCGGGCGCCAGTCCCGGGCGCAGGCAGGGGGACATGTCCTACCCCCTGTGCCCACGGGATGGCAGCAGCCTCCCGCGGCTCCTGCTGGGCACCCACCCTACACCCCGCCCCACAGAGCCCGGCGTGGGGCACAGCTCTGCCCGGCGCTGCAGCCCAGCAGCACGGCGGGGGCACCAGGCAGGACCCCCCCTCCGCAGCTTACGGGGACCGTTTTCCAGCCAGAGGGCTGGAAGAAAAGAAAGCTCAGCACCCTCCTGCTCCCGTGGGCCCTGGCAGCAGTGGGGTCACCCATGGACCCCCTTGCCAGCAGTGGGGTCACCCAGGGACCCCCTCGCCAGCCCTGCTGCCAGGCTGTGCCGATGCTGCTGGCATACCCCACGCGGGGCAGATCGGCAAGGTTCGGCTTCCCTTCCCTCCCGTGGGGCTCAGCCCCTTAGCAACCACTGGAAGGGGTGAGGAAGCACCTCAAAAACAGTCCTCAGCATCCACCAGTGCCACAGAGAGAGGGGACACCCCTGTGGCAGCCTGTGGGTCACCCCTCCTTCAGGAATTCGCCTGGTTCCAGCATCATCCCAGGGCTGCCAGTCACCCCCGCCCCATGCCTGGACTCCCTGCTAGTGCCACCTCCGCTGGCGGGGCCGAATCCTGGCCCGTTTGGCTGGATTGACATGAAATGAAAAGCGCTGCCCGGAGGTCTGCTTGGCCACTTTTACAGCTGTTTATCTGTGGCAGACGTTGTCTTGTGCCTTCCTTAGTTACTAATGGACTGGAAAGTACTTCATCCTCATGTGATGCAAATGCATCTTCCTCCTTGTTGCCAAATAGGGAACAGAAATGTTTATTGAACACTTCTGCCTTTTCTTCAGTGGCATTAGCTGCCCTATTAACATCTTATGCGAGCGTCGCTCTGCCACCAGGATCTCTGCTGTCCTGGTGCTTTTGGTGGTTTTGCCCTGCTGGATTTTGACCTGGTTTATCTCTTCTTATCAATTCTGTGCACTTCAGACCCGCTGCTGTCCTCCAGTTGCTGCTTTCTGCAACTCCTTCTATCAATCCATTTGCAATTCCTCTGTACAGACTTCCTCCCGCTGCCTTTACTTCCCCTCCTGCCCGTGGTGGGCTTTTCAAAGCCTGCCTGCTCCTTCCCTCAGGCAGCTCTGCTGCCTTTCAGATCCTCGGCCAACCCTTCTTCAGCAGCTCCCAGTTGTTTTGTCCAGATGTTTTCCTCTCTGAGGGGGTGAGGGATCTCCTGGCTGGCTCAGAGGGTTCATTGACCGACGGTGATGGCAGCCCAGCCCAGCTTCCACCCCGCACGCCGTCCGCCCTCTCTCACCCTATTTCTGGGTGTCCTCCTTAGCTGGGACCTCGGCGTGCTCCTGTTCCTCGTCCTGGGCAGCATCACAGCCCAGCCATCCCCACGTCTCTGCCAGTTTTGTCCCATGTCCCAGCACGACGTGCCCCAACCACTCTTCACCAGCCCACAGAGATCAGTGCGGCTCACTGGCAGGGAGGTGCTTCCACCAGGATGCAGGAGTGCCAGGGAAGTCACTTTTCCCCCCTCTGCAGAAATTTCCTTTTCCCCTTGCATACCCCCAGAGCCCCCAGCACACTGGAGGCAAATCAAAACTTCTCCCCACATCCTTGGCCACTCTGGCTCTATATGCACATGTTCCACCTGTGCCTTTTTTTGGCTCTGGGTTAAGTGGCTCCCAGCCACAGTGGTGGTGCTGGCTCACTCCAGGCTTTTCTGCCATCCCAGGGGCTTTTCTTCCCCTTTTCCCTCTTTTCTGCCTCTGCTCTGGAGCCGCGTGGGCTTTTGCGTGTCCCTGCTGAAGCCTCAAGGGTTGATGCCACGGCCACGCTCCAGCCTCCCTGAGCCCCTCTGCTCCCCCCCCAGGAGGCACAGAGCGGGGCAGGGGGTCCCAGCTGGGGAAGGGAGGACCATGGCCCCTTGCCACCCCTTGCCACCCTCTCCCAGGCCACGTCGAGCTGCCAGGTCGGGGGGCTACACACCCCCAGAGGGCCCGTTGCTGGCTCAGGGCTGCCAGGGAGGGGGGGCAGAAAGCACCTCGGGGACCCATGCGCGGGGTGTGCCGGGCTGTCGGGGGCAGGACCGGCGAGGGGGGCGGGTGCCGGGGGGGTGGGCGGCGGCGGCGGGGCGGGGTGCGGCGGCGGGCGGCCCGTGCGCTCGGGGCCGCCGTTACCAATCAGCGCGGCGGGGCCGGGGCGGGCGGCCGGGCGGGGCGGGCGGCCGTGCGCGGCGCTCGGCAGCCGGGCGCGTCCTGCCGCCGCTCGCCCTCCGCGGCCCCGGGAGCGGCCCCGGTTGCGCCGCCGTGGCAACGCGCGGGGGGATCCCGGGATGTCCTCGTCGCCCGTGGAGGAGTGCCGGTCGCCCGTGGGGCTGGACTGCTGCAGCTGCTGCCTGGACTTGGCCAACCGGAGCGGGCTGGAGGAGGGGGCCGGGGGCGAGAACAACAACCTGGGCAGCCCCACCGTCAGCAGCTTCCGGCAGCTGCAGGAGCAGCTGGTCCGCAAGAACCTCAACACCGACAAGCTGAGTTCCATCATGCGCCAGGACTCACTGGAGCCCGTCGTGCGGGACCCCTGCTACCTCTTCAACCAGGGCATCTGCAACAGAAACATCGACCAGACCCTGCTCTCCATCCTCCTGCTCTTCCACAGGTGGGTGTCACCAATGGATGCTGAGGGTCTGCCTGTGTGCCGGATGCCCCTGGAACCGGATCCGGGCTGGCTGTGTGCTCGGGAGCTGGCAGCTGGCAGTATGGGGGTGAGACGCGGGGCCTGCAGCCCTCCGGGCTGGCAGGGGCAGGGGGACCTGTGTGACCCTGGGGCTGGGTAGGGTGGCAACGTTGGGCATTTCTAGGTGGGGAGAAACATGAGTGGTCGCACGCAGCAGGGAGCCCAGTCCGCCCGCCATGGGTGGTGCCAGCCCAGTCCCTGGGTGCAGGTCTGGGTGACTCTGCCCCATGATGGCCAGCGGTGCCCCTCTGTTGGTGCCCTGTGTCTGTCCGGGCAGTGACAACAGCCTACAGCTGTGTGTCTTGGCCCCTGGACTCTGTGTTCATCTCCCCGGCTACATCTTATCCACACTGACATTGCCTGCAGGGGCATGGACAGTGTCCAGCGTCAAACAGGCATCGTCCTCTTAGTCCTGCATGGAGAGGGGCAGCTTGTTACTTAGGAAACAGCTGTGCTGCCTCAAAAGCCACCTTTAGAGTTAGTGAGAAACTGAGTAGGGAGCTCGAGAGTCCTGCTGCCAGGTCCTGCTCTTTCAGCAGCTTCCCTATCTCTCCCTGGAGTAAATTGAGTGGAGACAGATTTGGCCTGGGTGGTATTTCCCATCCCTGGAAAGTGACTCTGCCCCTGACCAAGCTGCTCCCTCTCGGCTCAGAGCAGGCTGCTCTGGGACGGGGCTGCCTGCGCCCAAGCAGCAGGACATGCTTGGGGCTGGTCCCATCTACTTGCTAGAGGGCTGGGTTTTACCCTGCCACAGCTGGGGAAGGCAGGGGTGCGGGGTCCCTCCCTGCTCCCCTGCTCCAGCATTGCGGGCAGAGGAGACTGAACAAGGGGTCCCCAGGGCTGCCACCCTGCAGGGTCTCCAGCCCTGATGAGGGTCTCCAGCCCTGATGAGGGGGACCCCAGGGGCGGAGAGGGGACAGAGCTGTCTCAGGTCCTGCACTGGTGCCTCTGTCTCTGAGACGGGGCTGGCCCTGCTGCCCAGCCACCCTGGAGGACTGGTGTGACAATGGGGAACAGCCTGTGCTGCAGGCTGGCAGGCCCCGGGCTCTCCAGCTCAGCCTTGGGAAAGCTGAGCTGGACCATGGGGTGCCACAGGGAGCTGCAGGATGGTAGCACCCAGAGCTGCCTGTGGCTTCAGCAGGTGGGACACATCACCCTCCCAGGACTGAGGGAACATGTGGCCCATCGGTGCGTATGTGGCAGGCATCTGCATGACTGGCAGGGCAGACAGCAGCTCTGGGGCTTGTTCCTCCGCCGTGGGTGGGGTAGCATGCAGGTGAGGTGCGCGGCAGCACCCACACGTTTGCAGATACCTCGCCATCCCCTCCCCTCCCTGCATGCACATGCATCTGTAGGCGTGCTCCTGGGCTGTGCATGGGCGTGCAAGCCACCCTTCGCTCCCCTTGCCCGGCACGGGGAGGCGGGCGGGCTCACACGTGGCTGCCCCACGCGTGCGAGCCACCCAGGCAGTGCACGCACACCTCCTGGCCCCAGCCAGCGTCTCACGCTGAGCAGGCTGCTCCCTCTGAGCCGTCGTCGGCAGGGACGCTCTTCCTGCACTTACATAACGCTGAGCTGCCGCTCAGGTGGGAAAGGAGGGGCCGGGACGCCCGCCAAGGCACCCGGCACCCGGTCTGGGCTCCCAGCTGCATGGCGAGCAGCGAACCCACCCAGCTGGGAGGAAAACAGGAGCAAGAGATTTCCCTTCACTACTGGAGGCTGCAGCCGGTTGGCATCATGGGTGGAGAGGAAAAGCAAGACACCAGCGCAGGCTGCCGGGGCTGGGTGTCAGAGGCAAGCATCCGGCCTGCTCTCCTGGGGAGGCGGTGACAGTGCCGGTGGGTGAGAGGCGGGCAGTGCGGGCACGGCTTGCTGCTTTTGAACTCGTCCCTGCTGGGCAGGACCCACAGTGCTCCCGGCGAGCATCAGTCTGCTCTGCTGAGGTAGGGAGCAAGTGGAGGTGCCAGGGGACCAGGGTTTCTTCCCATCTGTGCTCCTCGGTGCCCCTTGCTGCAGTGCCCAAGCCTGTCCTCCGTGCCCTGGTGTGCCCGAGAGGCTCCAGGCATTCCCATTTATGACAGGTTGTGCCATAGCATGGTGTGAAGCTGTGGTGTCCCTCCATCACACCCTGCTTCCAGGCACCCTGCTGCCAGCCTGATCTGGAGACTGCTTGGGTGATCCCCCTTTGCCCCTGGGTGGCACGGCATGTGGGAGCCGGGGGGCACAGCCCCAGGCACTGGAGGCAGGTGTGCCCACACCTGTGTTTGCTGCTGTTTTGCTCCAGCCTGAACTTTCTCCTCCTGGGGAATGAGCCAAGATACCCAAGAGGTGATAGCATACAAAGCAGGGGATTGTGGGTGCCAGAGGAACACCCCGATAACAGGCCTGATAAGGGCACCCTTGCTTCTGGCACCAGGGAACCCGAGCAGGTTTGTGCCCCTTGTTTTAGCTGATGTGCTCCTATGCTGGCACGGGAGGAGAGGGAGGTCGCATGGATGCACACGCTCATGCGTGGCCGAAGTCCAGCACGGCACGGGAGGACCAAGCAGCTGCATCTGGAGTCCGGGTCTGGCTCTGGGGCTACTGGAGACAGTTCAGCCCATGCTGGATCAAGCCCTGGGCTCTGCAAGTCAGGGTCAGATCAGTGCTGGGGGTCTTAGACAACCTACATTCAGCATTTCCAGCCCGTCTCTGGGGGTTTCCCCCTGGCTGGGTGGTCCCTGCCAGGCTCTCCATGCTCTTTGCTTGCTGCAGGGATGCTGTGAGGGATGCAGAAGGTAGGGATGCTCTGGACCAATTGCCTACAGGGCTGATGTTCCTGCAGGAAACCCTCCTGCTCAGGGAGTGCATGGGATCCTGTTCAAAAAGGACTTCTCCCCTCTGTGCCCTCACATGGGGCACCGTGAACTGCTCTCCAAGGAGACCTGGGCAGTGCCAAGGGGCCAAGCTCACACAGTAACACCAGGTAGAGGGAGGCCAGCTACCACCATGCTGGCTGGGTGACACATCTCCTCCCCGCAGATGCTGGCACTGTGGGCAGAAAGGTCTCTGCCATCCCTCTGCAATGCCAATGTTACCCCAAGATTGCTCATCCAAGACCCAAGCATGAGCCCAACCAAGCGTGGGCTGGGGAGAGCAGCCCCGTGACCACGTGGCACCTTTCCTGGGGCTGGGGGGGCTGAGGGTAGCCAGCAGCGTGGGAGGGAGTCAGCGCTTTGGGGGGAGAGCAGCACCCTCCCGGGTGCGTACTGGCGTGTGATTCAAGCAGGGCCCCGCCTGGCTGTGGGGTGGGGAGAGGAGATACGTGCCAACCTGCTCGCCCACATCGACCAGCCCATGCCAGCTCTCCTTACCCAGCCTCTCCTGGATAAGATCTGGCAGCCTGGCCAGCCTGTGCCCCATCCCACTCCGGGCAGGAAGGGGACACCTCTGCCCAGCTGGACCCTCTCCGAGCACCATGTGGGACCTGCTGCTCCACCAAACAGGGTGGGCAATGACCCACCCTTTGGTCTGAGCCATGAAAGGTGCTGGGGGCCACCTTTCCCTGGGTCCTGGCCAAGCCAGGGGAATTGCAGGGAGACAGGGGAGTGCTGTGCTGCACCAAGAGGCTGGGGGAAAGATGAATTGGGGTGGGAGAAGCTGGGCAGCACTGCCTTTCCCACCATAAGGTCAGGCCGGCGAGCAAGAGCTGCCCAGGCAGCGGTGCCAGGGTGGTATTTGTGGCATGGCACCATTTGTTCCCATCCATCGGGTGTCACTTTGAGGCAGTGATGCAGGAGGAGGAGACGGAGCCAGGGCTTAAAGGGCATCCCGGGGCGGCAGGGCCAGGGAGCGCATTCCTGCTGGCCGAGTGGGCTGGAGCAACAAGGAGGCATTGACGGGGAGAGGGGCCGCGCGCGGGAGCACGTGTGAGCGTGAGAGAGGTGTGGGTGTGAGACTGGAGAGCCATCCCACCGGCCGCTCAGCCCTCTCTGGCCCTGTGGGGCAGGTCTGCCCAGGGAGGGGGCTGTGAGAGCCACCCTTCCCACTCAGGACTGGTGCGCCAGGTATTTGTTTACTTGGCTTTCGTGGGACAGAGCTGCACGTGGCCTGACCCGTGTCTTGTAGCGTGGTTTGCCGAGCCCTGCAGACCGGCGAGATGCTGGGCAGCTTTTGCTTTAGCAGCAAGAGCCTTGGCTCTGGGGAGTAGCTGACCTCGGCGTGCCCAAATCCTCCCACTGCCTGGAAGATGCCAGGCAGCCAGCCTGCTGTGCCCACCTTGGTTTCCATCGCAGGCATCCTGCCACCCTGGGACCCCCAGCCTGGGACCCAACAGGCTTCAGGGTGATGTCCCCACAGGCCAGGCTTGCAAGGGCTCCTGGCTGGGGAAGCCCAGCAGCACCGGGCTCGGCTGTGGCACACTGTGCTTGGCACAGCTCAGCAGGGCTAGCGGTGGCATGTGCCACAGTGCACCATGCCCCTCCCTGCCTGCTTCTGCGAGACCCAGCCCCCTCCAGCAAGGAGATTCCCCAACATGCCCTGGAGCACAAGAGAGTCCTGCTTAGCACCTCAAGCCCTAAGGATGAAACCATTTGCCCCTGGCCACATGGCTATGGCCAAGGGGGCCTGGCACAGCTAAGCTGAAGTCTAGTGATGCCAATGCCAGCTGCACAGGAACCCATCACCTCAGCCTCCTGCAGATGCTCAGGCGCTGCCTGTCTGCCAGGGCATGTGCCCAGCTCCGAGCAGGCAGGGTGTAGGTGTCCCAAGGGCAGGCAGGGACAGGCAGCACGGCCCCATGGGGAAAAAGCTGGCCAGGATTTATTTCAAGCTTTGAACTTTAGGTGTGGAAGAGGTTGGAGCTGGAGCAGGCTATAGGGGTCTGCCCTGGTCTCAGCATCATGCCCCCCCTGCTTCTAGCATCATGCTCCCCACTTCCCTGGGGATACGTGGCCCGATCCTGGATGGTGCTGAGGACGGTACTGCTGAGCTCGGCTGTGAGTTGGGGCTGGGGCTGGCACACAGGGCAAGCCTTTTACAGAGTGGCCGGCATCTCAGCTCCCACCAGGCACACAGCACGGATGTGGTGCCATGGGCAATGCCTTTGCAGGCACACTGTGCCCCTGATGTGCTCCTCTGTGCTGGGACCTGATGCCACGTCCCCAGCCTCCTCCCAGCACAGAGAGGGTTAAAGCTGACCCTGTAGTTTGGGGCCCATGATGACCTGCGTGGGACGTGGGATGGAGGGGTTCAGGGCACTTGCCGGCAGAGCCTGGCAGCTGCGTGTGTGCACAGGGGATGTGACCGTGGTGTGTGTATATGCTCCGTAAGGTGGCTGCCAAGGGGAGAGAGGGTCCGGGTGGATCCTGCCCTTGGGAAGCAACTGAGACCCCATTTGCAGAGGGCAGAGGATACCCCGGGGTGGGGGGGGTGGGGGGTGAGGGCTGGAGAGGTGTTAAAGGCTGCAACCTGTCCCAAAGCCACACTTTGCCAATGAGCTCCAAGTTATATTTATCCAGGTGCCGCACATTGCTGGCTTTGGGACAGAAGTTTGTCATCCTCTGTCTGTGTGCTTAGAGATATCTATACATATATGTATATTTGAGGGGCTTTTGCTGCAGAATGACTCCAGTGGCAGAGCAGAAGCCCTGGGCCCCTCCCTGCCCTGCTGACTCCCTGGCCCCGGGGTTAAGGTGTGATTCAGTCCTCACCACCCCCTGCCTGCAACTCCCTTGGGGATGGCAGCCCTGCCTGGGTGGGCAGTGGGGTGGCTAATGCCACGAGGCAGGACAAGACATCCCCATGGCCTCAAGTGAAACCAACCCGGTGATCCCCCCGGTGGCATGGAGCAGGACTGCTCTAGGCGGTTTGGAGGCAGGGGACGGTCTCAGGTTGTCCCCAAGGGTTGGCATGAGCCAGGTGACAGCTGGCAGCCAAGGCCAGGCACACAGAGAGCCACGGCAGCGCCGCAGGTACGCATCCCGCTGACAGCTTATTGTCTTCCATGTTGTTATTGTTCTGAAATGTCAGCAAGGGAAGGGTTTTAACGAAGTGTCCCCGGTTCGAAATGCCCGGGATTCTTCGCAAAGGCCAGGCGGGGTATTAATAACCGGCTCTGCTGAAACTGTGCAGCCCCAGCACGCGTCCTTGCCTGACCTCCTGTGGGGTGGCTGGCTCACGCGCCGGTGGAGTTCGGCTCCTTTCCCACTCCTGACCCCCACCAGGTTGTGTCTGGCCAGGCTCCGCACCCCCCCACTGGGTCCAGCCAGCCGGCTCCAGGAAGGGGCGTTGAGTGGCTGCTGGGGCTCCCCCCATGCATCCCCATCAGGCCAGGCAGGAGAGCGCAAAGCTCAGGCACCTTTGAAAGGGGAAGGTGAAGGATTCAAGGGTTTCCTTGAATGTGGGTTAGTCTGGGCTGGAAGAGCAGCTTTTGGTTGCACGGGGTGCTGATGCGCTGCTCTCTCGCAGCTTCCCAGCCTCTGTCCTCTCATTATATAACGAGCTGCCTTCCAATTAGCGAGCCAGGCACTCCCGTACGCCACAGGGCAGCAGCTGCCAGCACCGAGCGTGGCTCCGGAGCGCCCACTCCTGCCTGCAAAGTGGCCTGGGATTTCTTTCAGCGGATGCTGGAGGCCCTGCCTTGGGGTTCCTCTCTTGAGCTGGGGATCTCCAGAAAAGCTGGCTCTGTACCAGCAAGGGGCTCAGGGCTCCTGCCTGCCGTGCACCCTGGGGTTCGAGGGCACTGTGTGGCCCTGGTGCTGCAGGGGGGTCCCTTCAGCATCACGGCCACCTCTGCTCTGTCCCCGGTTCCCCAAAACTGGACCAGAGTAGGGCAGCCAGGATCTGGGGATGATCCAGCTGGGACTGTCTGAGATGATACAGTGGGCTACAAAATGAAGACAGGCCTGAAGTTCACAACCTGGCCTGGCAGGAGACCTGTGGGGCAGGGCATGGCTAACCAAGGGAGGTGATAACATGGAGTTCAGTTACGGGACTCCACCCCATAGGGCCAGTGGGTGTGAAATGCTTGCTCTGTGGACAGATTTGTGGATGAAAACTCTGCTGAGTGTTCAGTCTGCCCATCCACTCTGGGGCTGGGT
Organism: Aptenodytes patagonicus; assembly: GCF_965638725.1. NCBI lineage: Eukaryota > Metazoa > Chordata > Aves > Sphenisciformes > Spheniscidae > Aptenodytes > Aptenodytes patagonicus. Next base: position 25,055,530 of record NC_134957.1, read on the forward strand.
ATCCCTGACCCAGGGGAGGCAGGGAGTGTGGCCAGGGGTTGGCTGTGCTCCCCCTGCCCCGCTGCAGCCAGGAATGATGCTCGTGGGAATGCCACGGGGGTTTTTGCTGGGCTGTGCCATACCTGACACCTTCCTCCCCAGCATGCTGTGGTTGTGGGACCCTGCACAGGCCAGGTGTGAGCAGGGAAGCAGCAGGGTGACGAGGTTTGCTGCATGGCCTCTGGCAGGGCGCCCCGAGCTGTTCAGGCAGCAGCATGGGGCTGGTGTCAACAAACGCAGGCAAGGCGGGAGGTTGGGCTGCGCGGTCCAGGGCTGGTAATAAGCAGATTAGCCCTTTTTCCTCTTCCCCTCCTACCCCAGGGTGCCTGGGGAAGCCGTGGCTTCAGGGACTTCCTATGTACAGCATCGTGGGGAGGGCTGTGCCAGAACCAGGTCATCTCTGACCTCCCCTCCTTGCACCGCTGCTGGGGGGCAGCTGCTACCAGGGCACGCTGGGTGGGGGGCACAGGAGGAAGAAGGGGGACGGTGGCAAAGTTAGAGAAAGAAAAATTGCAGCTCTCAGCAAGCCGGCTCCGGGGTGTGCACTTGCATGCCAGAAAACACAGAACTGGGAGTACAGCCAAGTACCTTTATCAGAGGAAGCAGGCAGCCCAACAGCTGGACATGGGAGCCTGCCAGGGCTCCCTCCTCCCACCCCACGCTGCCTCCAGCCCAACAGGTTGGAGGAGTCCCCGCGCCGCAATCCCTGTCTGTGCCCCGCTGCCCAGCGGGGGGGTTAGCCATGTCCCCTGCCCACGGTTCCCCACACTCCATAGGTCCCCACTGCCCGCGAGAGCTCACTCTGCCTCCATTGGTGGTGAAGGGAGGGGAGGACAGGTTCCCCATCAGCCTTCCCCGATTGCAAACCCTCCCTGGGCTTCCCCAGCATTGCAAAGACCATGACCGCCCTGCGCAGCTCTCCCCATTGCTCTGGTGTCCCCTAGCCCTGGGACTGGGACTAGGTCTAGCAAGGCCAGCAGCACTGGCTCTGCAGGCAGGGGCTTGCCTTACAGATGTACCCAGGAGGGGTTGCCCTCCGCTCTGGAGCAGCACATGCCCTGTGTTGAGGGATTTATGAGCCCTCAAAGGCTCTGGTGGGCATGAACCAGGTTCCCATGTCACAGGGCTCCTGGTTGCATGGGGCTGCCACAGGTCCCGCACAGCCCCTGGAAGACACCGGCTGAGCCAGGCGTAGTGCCAAGTCTGCAGTAAACAGCTTGGCCAGGACACCTTCAGGATGAGGAAACCAAGAGCTGGCCAACTGGTGTGCTCCAGCAGCCGGCAGCTCTGGCCATGCAGCCCTCGGGACTGGCACAGCAGCCCCATGCCAGCACTGCAGGGCAGTCAGGCGCAGTTTGGGATGCTGGGAGTGGGACTGCCAAGTGGGACAGCAGATGACACAGCTGCCTGCTTGCCCATGGGCAGCCCCCTGGCATTACCTCTCCCTCCCCAGCACCAGGATAGGGCTGTGGGGCAAGACTGGGGGCTCCACAGACCTGTCCCACACCCAGCCCTTCCCACCATGGGCTCCCACAAGCCCCAGCCATCACCGATGTCCCTGGCCACCCTTCCTTCAGCTCCTGCAGGGCACAGCCGGCCCTGACGCTGGCACCCCCAGTCCTCTTGGCCGTCACAGCCACGGCTGCAGGATTTCAGGCTGTGAAAGGCAGAGTTTTCTTAACTGCGTGTTTGCAAGCAGTGGCTTCTCCTCTCCCCCTCTGCTCTGACCCTTTGAGCTGGAGATCTGGCTCTGCGGAGCAGCCTGGGCAGCTTTGGCTCTGCGCCTTTCCCGTATTGCTCTCCAGTGTCTCTGAGGCCAGGCAATAAACATTTCCCACGCCTCGGACCCTCTGAAGGGCCTTCCTCTCATTGAACTGAGTCCTTGGGAGAGAGCAAACCAGGAACACTGCCACAGAGCAGTGAGAACGGCCTGGAGCAGGGGGAGAGCAGAGGCTGAGGAGCCAGGACTGCTCTTGCAGCACTGGCCGTTCCTCCAGCTCCCACCAGCAGCTGACAAGGCAAGGGCATCCTTTGGCATGTGGCACCACAGTGCCTGGCATGGGTTCAATGCACGAGGCTCAGTGCGATAGCACATCTCATTCCTGGGGCTGTGGGGATGGGGCCATGTCCCCTGACCCACAAACACAGTGCAGGTGTGGGGTGCCAGGAGGCGAGAGAGATGATCCCATCATCCTGCTCCCTGTCGTCCCTTGCTCCAGCCAGGCTTAGCCCTGCAGGGGCTGCAGCCCAGCTGCATTCATGCCTCCACGTCCTGTTGCAGAGGAGGGAGGGGTCACTAAATGTCACCCTGGCGACTGGGGCTGGCATCTCCAGGGCTGGGGCACAGGCTGTGTGTGGGCTGGCCGAGGGGTTCCTAGCAGCTTTGGGGTATCCTGCAGGGCCATTGCTGGGGGCGACACTAGTGAATGGCTGGTTTCACCACCTCTCCTAGCTGCTTGATGACATCCACAGGTTTTTTTTTCCCCCAGAGAGTGCAACAATTAGTGTCACAATTACACTGTATCGCGGCTGCTTTTATTGTTCCCAAAATAACCACAGGCACGAGCCGGAGCCCTGCCTGATGAACCTCCCAGAGCTGCACACGTGACGCAAGAGCTGCCGTGCTGCTGCCCCAGGGATGTAGCTCGCACCACTGGCCCCTCTCGCTCAGCCTGCTCCAAGGTGCCCATCACCATGGTCTCTGGTGCTATAGGGTAGCAGCAAGTCCATGGCCCCCTGCTCTTTAGGAAAAGCAAGGAGGAACATTGCCCACCCTGCTCTGCTGCTGCCAGGCCCCAGAGGAGCAGGAGCAGGGCAGTGGGAGAGGAAGCAGATCCCAGCAGCCCTGCTGGAGTCGGGCCAGCAGCCCAGCAAGCCTGTCTGCCGGGGCCACAGGGGGCTGGGAAAGGGCCCCCCGCCGCTCGGGGCACAGCTGGAGCTACACGCAGGACTCTGCTGCTGTGGGAGGTGTTTGGACAGTCCGCGGGGGCTCCCATACAGATCCCTGGGGAGAGAGGCAAGCACAAACCGGGGGTCCAGCAGAGAGCTGTGAGCTGCTGCTCCCACCTCTGAGATGCCAGCTGGGCTGCAGTGGGGCTGCCCTATGGGCTGGGGGTGCCTCCCCCCTGCACAAGGGGACAGCTGGGCTGCCCTCACTCAGCACTGCCAACACCGTGTGTGCATGCACAGGTGTGCGTCTGCGTCAGCTGTGAGTCAGGGCAACGTGTGCATGTGCAGGGGGAGGTATCTGCAGTGCATGTGCAGGATGCATCGGCATGCATGCAGGAGGGTGTGCTTGTAGGGTGTGCATGCACAAGTGCATGTGCATGCATGCAGGATGCATGAGTGTGTGTGTGCGCGTGCAGGGTGTGCAACTGTGTGCAGGGTGCATGCCCATGTGGGTTAGAAAATGCACATGTGCATTCAAGGGGTGTGGGTGTATCTGTGTGGGTGTGCCTGTGGATGCAAGGTGTGCATGTGCATGCAGGACTTGCACGTGTGCGCGTGAATGTATGGTTTGCAAGGTGTGCCCATGTTTGTGCACACCCAGCGACACGTCCAGGGTCCCTGCAACAGAAACCACGTCCCCTGAGTGGGTGTGCAGGTGAGGGGCTGCAGGGGGGGTGGGCTGCATCCCTGCTGAGGCTGTGCCAGGGGGAGGAGGCAGCTCCCGTGCCCAGCATGACCTGCCCCGGGTAGAGCACGCTGCCTTGGGATTCCTCATTAATTAAGTCCCTGGAAGGAAAGAGAAAGCAGAGCCTTCTGCACTTCCATCCCTAAAAAGCATCCCTCCCCTGGGGGTCTCATGGAGGAGGGCAGCATCCTTCCTAGCCTCACAGCCAGGGAGCCCACGCCCCAAGCAGTGATGGCCATGGTCAGGGCTGTGCAGGGTTGGGAAAGACCCCAGGAGGGGCGGCAGGGAAGCTAGCGACTTACTTCTGTTTATTTTTGCAATAATCCCAGCTCCATGGGAAAAATATTGGAGGTGGCAGAGCTGAAGCAATTTCCTCCCAAAGCACTATGCTGCTGCACTTCCCCGCTTTACTCCAGCAGCCGTGGAAATCGCCGGCTTTTCCACAGCCCTCGGTACTCGAGCACTGTGTCAGAAAGGGGTTGGGCAGGGCCCAGGACCCCAGAGCTGTGGGGCAAGAGCCACGAGCCAGGCTCCGGTCTGTCCGTCCTGGAGCCCTTGGTCCCTGGCACTAATGATTTAGGGCTTTCTTTTGGGAAGGGGGCTGGGCCAGGTCTGTAGCTGTAGCTACAGGAGGTAGCTGTAGCACCGGAGATAGGGAGGTGGGGAAACCGAGGCACAGCTGCCAGGGCTAGGGGCAGGCTGGGGTCTGCCCACCCTATCTCCCTGCTGCTGCCTCCCTCTCTGCAGGAGGCAGAAGGTGGCACAACTGGTGACGTGCCCAACCATGGGAGAGAAAATGCCTCTCCCCTTCTCCCCTGCCCTCTCCGCAGTGAGATGGGCACCTTCCCTGAGCTGCGATGGGAAACCGAGTCACAGGACCCCAGGTGTGGGTGGCCTGGGCTTCTCCTGGCCAAGTGTACAGAGCTGTGCCCCGTGCCCCAGGGGCTGCCACCCTGCCCACCACCAGCCACCATGGGGACAAGCGCACACAGAGTGCTTTTCATCTGCTCGTGGAGGGGGGCAGCTGCCCGCTCCCCGCTCAGCACCCGCGCGGCTCAGGGTGGCACGCTGGCCCGCCAGCCTCTGAAAGGGCTGATTGAGCATGGCTGAGGTCATTCGCCCGGCGTGTTTACCCCATGCCCATGGCCCCAGGATGCGGCCAGCACCTAGGCTGTCCCTGCCACCCGGCAGGCTGGGGGAACGCAGCTGCGGGCAGAGCCGGCATCACTGCTGGGGCGCTGGGCTGCCACCGGGGAGCAGAAGGGCCAGAGAGGGGTCGCAGGCGCCAGCATGGCCTTCCAGCCACCATACTCCCCGAGCCTCTTCAGGAGGAGGGACTGGTGAGTAGGGCCTGGCCACGGGCAGGGCGGGGGGGACACGCACCCGTCCCAGGGCTTGGGGAGGACAAGCCTCTGCCCACTCTCTGCAGCACCAGCCCCCCTGCTCAGCCCCTGCCGAGCGGCTTTGCATGGGCCAGGCTGGTGCTTGCACAAGGGGGATGTGCATCATCCCCCCCTGCAGACGGAGGGACAAACACGTGGCCCCCTGGGGAGGGGCACCTCTCCCATGCACAATCCCCCCACCGGGGAGGAGAATGTGCTTTCTCGCATCCCCATATCAAACCTGTGTGTCTCGGGGCACCTGTGCATGCCCAGCCATGGTTCATGGGCAGCACAGTGTCCCACGCAGGATGCCTGTGTCCTTCGCCGATCGGGATACCACAGTCCTCATTCTGCCCTGGGAGTTGGGGGTGCGATTTTCTGGGGAGCAAGCTGGCAGGGCCTTGCTCTAAGCAGCAGCCATGCTGCACTGTGCCTCGGTTTCCGTTTCTGACAGGGAAATACCCCTCTGCCCACCCTCAGCCCTTTCCCTGAGGAAGGGGCATGGCAGCACACCTGCCAGTTGGGGCTCCTCGGGCTGCTCCCCATGCTGGCACCCACCAGCCAGGTGCCAGGCACCTTCAGCACCCCCTGGATGAGGGGATTTGGGGTTGTCTGCAGCATCTCTGGGGTGCACGTGCCCCTGCCAGCACTAATGCTTTCTTGGACGCTGCACTGTGGCACAGACTCTCTCGCAGGGTCTTGTTCAGCATCAGTACCTACTCTGGCTTGTGAAGGACGAGCCCCGCAGGGTCGGTGGCAGCAGGCAGCGGCGGGGCGACCACCTGGGTGCTGAGCAAAGTCCCACCAGGTCCGGGTCCAGAGGGCAGAGATAAGCCCTGGAGCTGGCAGGGCAGTCCAGGGAAGGCAGCCGAGCACAGGGGGAGCATCACCCATGGTGGGCAATGACAGCCCCAGCCCCGCCATGTTGCTAGGGGCGTTTTGGGGGGCCTTGCCTCCGCCCCACGGAGGAGACACACTCGCTCTATGTGCAAGTTGCTCTGCAGGTGCAGTGGCGGACCTGGCGTGACCCCAGTTCTTGCACACACGTGTGCACATGCATGTGCACACGCGGGGACACTGCTCCACGCAAACACAGCGCAGACCCGGCCCCCGGCTGTGGACCCCCCCAGCATCTCCCCAGCACCACGGGGCGTCCCAATCTCCCTCTGCGCGCAGCTCGGGGGGCAGCACCGGGGCCGGATCCGGACCCGCTGCAGTGCCGGCCCTGGCCGCGGGGCGGCGGCCCCCCCCGGCCGGAGCGCGGCCCCGGCGCGGTTCGGTGCAGGGTTATGCAAGGGCGGGGCGGAGCCGGCGGCTGGCCCCAGGCTTGTTTTGCACCCCGGGGTTTGTTTTGCACGCTGGTTTTGTTTTTCACTCACGTTTTTGTTTTGCAGTCCGGTTTTGTTTTGCACTCCGGGTCTTGTTTTGCGCGCCCGTGTTGTTTTTCCACTCCCGTTTCTCCTTTGCACTCCCGGTTTTGCTTTGCACATGGCTGCCCCTTTTCCTTCGCCCCCCCTCTTTGCACCCCAGCGGATCCTGCTGCGCGGGGTCCTGCAGGGGTGCACACCGCAAATGCAAAGCGTGTTTCCTCCTTTTCCCAGCCGCCCAAGCGGGTCGTCCCCACAGCTGAACCCCCATGCCGGTTATGTGTGGGGAGCACAGGGAGGGGGTGCTGAGGCGTGTGGGCTGCGGATGAATGTGGGGTGGAGGGATGGGTGCCGGGCGGTGCCAGAGGCGGATGGGGTGCCAGGACTCTGGTTGCAGAAGACGAGGGGTGCAGGAGGGGGTGTACAGATTAGGGGTGCCGAGTCGCGAGGACACAGTACCGGGGAGCAGGGGTCCTGCGCTGGGAGGGGGCCGTGCTGTGCTGGGGTGCAACTGGGAGGCGCAGAGGTGCGGCAGTAACGTACAGGGGTGCCGTGCCGGGGGCAGGGGTGCCGTACCGGGGACCGAGGCGCAGCACGGCGGCAGCACCGGCCGCGGCGCTATGGGGCGGCGGGCGGGCCCGGCCCCGCTGGCACCGCCCGACGGGGCGGACGCCGCCGATATAAGCGGGGGCGGCGGGGAGTGTAACTGCAGTGTGGCTTGCTCCGTCTCGTCTGGTCGCGTACCTCTCCGCAGCCGTAGCTATGAGCACCGGCATGTACCAGTCCCCCATGGAGGTAGCTGTGTACCAGCTCCACAACTTCTCCATCTCCTTTTTCTCCTCCCTGCTCGGGGGGGACGTGGTCTCCGTGAAGCTCGACAACAGGTAGGGTTAGCCCCGGTACCGGCCGCGGTCTGCCCCGCTGTTTTTCTCCGTGGCCCGGGGTCGGCCGGCGCATTGCCCCGGGTGAAGGGGCGACTCGGTGCATGGATGCCGCGGGAGGGCGCGCTGCATTGCTCCTGCAGAAGGGGGGGGGGGTCCATGTGCATTGTTGCTCGGGGGGGGGGGGGGGGTGGCACGGACCGGTGCATTGATCCCCAGTGAAGGGGGAAGCCCCGGTGCCTTGCAGCCTGGGGTGCGGAGGTGTCCCGGTGCGTGGATCCCCCGGGGAAGGGGAGTGCTTGGGGGCTCACTGCTAATGCTCTGCCTCTCTGCTCTCTTCCAGTGCCTCCGGAGCCAGCGTGGTGGCCATCGACAACAAGATTGAGCAGGCAATGGTGAGCCACAGTGCTGTTCCCCTTGTGCACCTTGCTCTGTGACCCGCCTGCCCCCCGGGTGCTCTTGCTTGGGGGGGTCCCCATTCCCCGGGTGGGTGCTCTGCCCGGAGTAGGGGTCTCTGCTCCCCAGCCTGTTGCTGGGCAAAGCAGCTCCTTTGTCTGCCTGCCACAGCTGGCTGAGCTCATTGGCTCTGGCAGCGCCGCAGTGCGCAGGGAGCCTGCCGAGGGGGGGACCTGCGAAGGACCCTCCGGGGATGTGGGGGTGACCAAGACAGGTTCCATGGGTGATAGGGAACTGCAGCCTGTCTAATCCCTAAGGGGGGTGGGGAGGAGCCGGAGAGTGCCTCTGGAGGCAGTGAGACCTGGGAGATGGGGGACCTGAGAGATGCTATGTGTGCTGGCTGGCCGGGGGGGGGGCTACACTGGGTGAGCACTGAGCCCTAGCACAGGTGCCAAGTGTGGGGTGGGGAGGGACAGCCTTTGGGAAAAGCCTCTATGGCACTTGGCGAGTGCCTGGGGGCAGAGCTTTACGGGGCAGTGTGGGAGCAACCTCCAGGGCATAACTGTCAAGTGATCGCTCTTTGATGGTCTTTTGCAGGATCTTGTGAAGAATCACCTGATGTACGCAGTGCGGGAGGAGGTGGAGGTCCTGAAAGAGCAAATCAAAGAACTGTTGGAGAAAAACTCCCAGCTGGAGCGTGAAAACAGCCTCCTGAAGACCCTTGCCAGCCCCGAGCAGCTGGAAAAGTTCCAGTCCCGGCTCCCCACAGAGGTCCTGTGCCCAGAGGAGCAGAGCCCTGGGGCGGCTGCCCCGGCCCAGCACTCAGGGGGCTCTGCGGTGTAAGGTGGCTCTGTCCTTGGGGTGGGCAGAGCCACAGAACTCTTTCTACTTAATCTCCTGCAAAATCGTTTCCGCCTTCATCTCACACGAAGGACTGCCAGACCCCGGCGCTGAGCCGTGCCCCACCTGGGCAACCCCGGCCAGCCAGCAGAGCCAGCGGCTGTCTCCTGCACGAGGATGTTCTTGTACAAGGGAGATGCAGGCAACTGACCCCTCCCCATCCAACCTGCCATGTGCCAGGAGTAAATCTGTAGCCTGCCCATCCCAGGCTCTGCTGAAACCTGGGTGCCTGCAACACCCTGGCAGTGCCAGGTGGCCTTTGGCACTTTAATGGGAATCCACGGTTGGAAGGAGCGCACGCTGAGTCCCGTGCCTTTGCTGCACTGTGCGGGGGGGGGGGTGTCTCTCTGGCAAAGCCTGACATTGGAGGAAGACCGTTGTTCAGTGAGCAATGCAGATTTGTCCTGCTTCCCACCCAGGAGCATGCTGGAACCCAAACGTGACTGAGCAGCACTGGTGGTGGCAGTTGCAGTGTAGTGCATGGCTGTACGCACATCAGTGTGGGGATTACAAGGAAAAAAAGCTTGGTTTGTTAGTTTGGGCGTCTTCTGTAGCCGTATCTATGTATAAACACACGCATGAGCAGTGCCCTGCTCTGGGCCAGCCGTGCCCATCTCTGTACAGCTGGGGGATTTGAGGCAAGACTGGAACGGTGAGCGGCTGTAACTGGGTGGCCAGCACTGCTAGCAGCCCAAAGGAGGGGACAGATTCACCTCTCTCGGGTTTCCACGATGACAGCTGTGCAGCAGTGCTCAGAGGATCCGGACTGACCACTGGGCAGAGCCACGACAGGGGCTGTGCTCCAGCCCACTGAGCTGGGGGGAGCTGGCCTGTGCTCCCCATCTTCCCCAGCCAGCTCTCTGGGAAGTGACGGGACGTCCCTTTTGACGTCGGAAGCGGTGATACAGTTGTGTAAATCTAGGTAGAAATGGCAATAAACTCTACTTTTTATATAAACGTGCGCCCCAAGCTGTGTGTCTGTGGCTGGGAAGGGGGAGGTGTTCGGCAGCGTGAGTCACTGGGGAAGGGGCTGGGGCTTGCTGGGATGGGAGTGGTGAGGGCACTGTGCTGTAAACCTACTGGGGGCTGGGCTGGTGTTGCTCCCCAGCTGGGAAAACCTGACAGCTCCCCACCTTTTTTTGGAGGGAGGGGTATCAGTTCCCCCTAAACTGCCCTGGTTGAGCCAAGATGGGATTTTGGAGATGTGAGCAGGTACCCCCTTCACAGGGGCTGGGTGTGCAGTAGGGAAAGGTGCCCTGAGCCTGCAGGTCTTTGTCCTCTGTGTCATGCCTGTGACCAGGGGTGTGTGCAGGGCAGGTTGCGGGGGCAAGCAGGGAGGAGGCTCTTCCCAGGCTCTGCAGAGCTGTATGCACCCCCAGCTCTGCTCTTCCTCTGGTGTTTTTGTTCTGTTGCTTCTCACAGCCACCACTGATTCCCCCCCCCCACTGTCTTGAAACACAGTGTGAGGGTCAGAGGAGGGGTCAGCTGGATTGGACAGTGCTGGATGGGGGCTGAGGGTGCCCCAACCCTATCCTAGGGCACAGCCAGCCTTGGATTCAACCCCATTGGATAGGTGGGAGAGGGCAAAAAAACCCCAAACCCCAACCCTCCATCTCTGGGGATGCTGGGTGGCTTTGACATTTGGGTGAGAGTTAAAGGCTGGTGGGTACCAGGAGAGCCAGGAAGAGTGTGAGCAGAGCCCCAGGCTGGCAGCATGTTTGAAGCTAGGTGCAGTATCCTCCCCTGGGGTTTTATACCCTGGACATGACTCCTCGGCCAGCTGGAGACATCCCCAGTCCAGTGAAGGGGGCCGGCAGTGTCCAGGCCCAGGGTAGCTGATAGGTGGCCATACCCTGCACTGCCAGCAGCACTGCTTTAGGTCTCTGCTGCAGCGAGGGCGACTCGGCCCCAGCCCAGTGTGAGTCACAGCAGAGCCAGGGAGCTGAGGACGGTTGGCTCCCTGGAAACACAGGGTAAACAGCAAACACAGGCCATGGGGCCTCAAAACCGTTATGGGGTGCCTGTCCCCTCCCTGTCCTGTCTCAGGGCTGGGACCCAACCGCAGCCTTGTGCAGGCAGCCCTGCAGACACTAGTGCAAGGGCTCAGCCTGCACACGCATGTGCCTTGAGTGTGCGAGTACCATGTGTGCGATTGCTTTCCCTGCTGGGCACATGTGTGTGCAAACAGGTTCAGGCACCCCTGTACCATGTATATATGCATCCCTTGCACATACAGGCATTGCAGCAAGCTGGGGGTCACACATGCAGCACACCCCCAGTGCTGCCAGTCTCTTGGGTGGTACAGCTTCTCCAGGAAGGGCTGTCCTCCAGGGCAATTGGATAAGAGCTGTGCTTGCACTGGCCATTTCACTACAGTAAGGTGTTAGGGGTGCTACTGGGCTCCCCGCTGCTGGGAAACTGTCCGCTCATCCTTCTGCACCTCTCCAGCTGGGGAAGGTTTGGGCTGCAGTGATGAGCTCTGTACCCCATCTGGCCTTGCTGCACCCCATACCCCGGCTGCATTTGAAGGACGCAATGATGCCATTTGGAGTATGGAGCCCTGTTTGCCACCTCTCCTGGTCCGCTGTCCGCTCCCCATGGCCCTGGGATTTCCCACAGCCCTCACATGCCTTTGTGCAGGGGAGACAGGCGATGGCACCCAGGCAGACCCTGCTCCATTGCAAGCATTTGGCAAAACCCACCCGCCCCAAACCACTTGCTCCAGATCAGCCTTCCTCCCACGGGTGGGCAGAGCCTTTTCCTGTCCCCGCAGCGTGGTGTGACACAGTCCCAGCCAATGGCACAGGGCAGCCCCACCAGAAACCCCTCCCCGCGGCTGGTACATGCTATCACAGGCTCAGCCCCAGTGGTGTCCCCGGGGTCGCCTGGGAGCAGCAGGACAGGAGCTGAATCCTTGGACTGAGCACCCAGCAAGCCTGTGGGTGCAGCGGCCAAGGGAAAGGGGCTGCCATCCCTCCCCCCGGGGTGCACAGGGCCTGCTTCCCAGCTCCTGCTGCATCTGGGGGCTGGAAGAGGTCTACAAACACCCCTACATCACCTGAAGACACCCTATGCCCTTCACAGGCCCTCTGGTTATGGAAAAGGCTTGGAAACACCCTCCCCAGACCACCTGTTCCTTCTGGACACAATGTCCCCTTGTGCTGTGCCACAGGCCCTGAAGGAAGTAGTACACATTGTGCAGCACCCAAAAATGGGATAAGGGCCCCTCCCTTCCTGCTGGCACTGTGCTTTCTGGCTTTCTGCCCCCACCAGCCCCTGGGCTTGAAAGCATTAATCCCCTGGTGCGGTGAGGGTGCCGGGCTAGCATGGCACCCCAGCCCTCTCCTTCAGCCCCCTGTTCCCCACCCCCCCAGCAAGGGGGGGGGGGGGGATGCACCTTGTGTGAAGAGGCAAACCACAGGCAGCAGAAGGAAGGGAAGCAGAGCCAGGCCTTAAGGCAAGGCAGGCAGGGCTGAGCTCTACCCCGGGACACGGCGGGGGATGACCTGAGCTCCCCCCAGTTCATCGTACCCCGCTTCCCGGGGACGAGTCAAGCTCAGCAAGTCCCTATGGCAGGGACGTGGGTGACTGCACTAGTCCGGGCAGCGGAGGGTTAACGCTGCATCGTGGCCGTCACGGGCTGCCCCCGCTTCCTGCTGCTCAGCGGCGCCCCAAGGGTTAACGCGCCGCAGCAGGAAGTTTCTAAGAAACGGCTGTTTTGTTAAAAAACGAGAAGCTGCTGCTTTACAGAGCGGTGCTTTCCCGGCTGGGCGTGACGCTGCCCAGGCCCGGCCCTCGCCCAGCATCCCGGCATCTCTGCACCCCCGCACCCCGGCACCCCGGCATCCCCGCACCCCCGCACTCCGGCACCCCAGCATCCCCGCACCCCGGCATCCCCGCACCCTGGCACACACGACCTGCATGGGGGGGTGCAAATGTGGCACTGGGAGGAGGGGGGACTGTGCACCCACTCCTTCCCCCTTGTCCTTGGGCCAGGGCGAGTCTGGGGTGGGGAAGGGGGTGAGGGAGAGGGGGGTGGGATGGGAATGGGGATGGAGTTGGATGTGGAACTGAGGATGAGGATAGGGATGGGGGTGTGATGGAGATGAAGATGGAATAGGGTGGGGACGGAGAAGTGGATGGAATTGGGGGTGGGGATGGAATGGGGTGGGGATGTGGGTAGGATGAGGATGGGAGTGGGGATGAGGATAGAGATGGGAATGAGGATAGGGGTGGAGGTGGGGATGGAAGGGGGAGGGGGAGAGAAAGGGAAATGGGATGAGGATGCATCCCTCTTCTCCCACCCTGCTGGGGCAGGCTGAGCTTCCAGGGCTCCCTCCAGCCACGACCCTGGCTCAGCTCAGGAGGCATGATGGAGAAAAGGGGTTGGGGGACTTTTAGTTGCAGACAGGGGGAGTGCATGCGTAGCTGATGCTCAATGCAGCATGCATAGGGCAAGCAGCCACCTGGGAGGCTGTTTGGAGCAGCATGGGGAGAGCAGAAGGGTTTGGAGGTCCACCCAAGGGTCAGGTGTATGTGGGGAGACACTGCCAACTCTGCATGTTCCTGCTCTCTCCCTGCTGCGCCCCGCTGGGCTCTGCATGCCAGGAGCCCATCTGGGAAGACTCAGCTGCAGCCAAAACAGTCGACCTTATGCAAGCGTCCCTCCCTGCTCCTCGAACGCTGTGTCCCAGCCCGGCCCAGCCCCGCGGGAGCCTCGCAGATAAATGAGTGGCTGGGATTTTCCACATAGCCCTCAGAGCCCAGTTCCCCCCTGTGGATCCAGATCAGCTTGCACCTCTGGCCGGGCTGGGGTTAGCCCACCTCAGGCTGCTTGGGACCACTCCCAGGCCCAGGGACCCTTTGGGAACAGAAAGCCGTGTTACAAAATGGAGGTTCCCACTGGAGAGCAGCATGAGTTGCATCTGCCAGGCCTGAGCAAGCGGTGTCTCTGTGCAGTGGAGATCTGTGCACAGCAGGAGTGAGAGCCAGTTGGAGCCTGCACACGGGCAACAAGGGCTGCTTGGGCTCGGCTTGCAGCAGCCCCCTGAGGATACATGCACAAACATTACATAGGCACTGGCACCCCCTCCCCATCTGGGCACTGCCCTGCAGGAAAAGCCAGAAGAGGGGAGAGATGCAGCCAGAGGATGAGCCAGCGACAAGACTGAGGCACACAGGAATTGTCCCCCAGGGACCCCTGCAACAGGGCAGATGGGGGTGAGCAGAGGGACTACCCTCCATTTGGAGCTGCACCTGTGCCTGGGGGGTGCTGAGGGTTGGCAAGATGCTCAGAGCCTGGTCCAGCCTGCCTCCTTCCCTGCAGCTCAGCAGTATCCGCCCTTCTGCCATGCCTCAGTTTCCCCTCTGCAGAGTTTCACGTCCCCTGGGAAGGGGGTTTCCCCAGGGCAGGGCCAGGCTGAGACCCTGGCACTCCTACAGATAGTCCCCAGCTGGGGATGAGGTTGCAGGGACCACATGGCATTCAGGAGCAGGCCCCAGGCTCAGGCCAGGCGGAGGGGAACAGAGCTGTTTCCAGCACGCATGCATGCCAGGACCAGGCTCCGGCAGAGCTGCTGGCAAGCATGCCCACCATGGGCACACTGCAGCCGTACCCTTCGCCAGCTCTGCCTGCCCATGAGCACTGGCACCTGTGGGATGCAGGCAGCGCCTCCCGAAACGGCACAGGCAGTCCTTGCAGAGAAGCTGTTGCTGTCCTGGCGTGTACCACGTCGTCGTTATACAACCATGGGAAACCAGCCCAGACCTGCACCCTCCCGCACAGTGCTGGGATCGGACCCAGCAGTGCCAGGCTCCAGCCCCATCAGGGTTTTTGTTCCCTTGGTAGATCATGGGGCTGTTTCCCCCTCCCAGGTGCACTGCCACCCCCTGTCACCCCCACAGCCCTGACGGGATGGACACCTGCCAGAGCAAGAGCCCAGCCTGCTGCAGGGATGGGGCTTGGTGTCAGGGTGGAGGCCATGGGCAGGAGCGCTCGGGTGGGTACGCCATGTTCCCCGGCGGTTTGTGGTCCCCAGCGCTCTGCCCTGACACCCAGCCACAGGCATTTGCTGATGTCAGGAAGTGAAATAAACAGCGGGCAGTCACCTGGCAGCAAGACCGCAGGCAGCCCTGGTGCACTGGGCGTGCAGGGTACACCACGCACCTGGCTGAGACACTACCACCACCACCACCACCACCACCACCTGCCCTCAGGAGGGACTGCTGGGGATGCCTGAAGGGAGCAGGCAGGGCGTTTCTACCCCAGCCAGCTCCTTCTCCCCACCCTCAGGTGTCCTCCCTGCATCCTCGTGGACCGCAGGACAAGTTTTCCCATTGGGAAAAAAAAATAAAAATGGCCTGAACACCTACATGGTTTGTGGCCTGTGGGCTGCAGCCATGTCCTCAGCTTGGCCAAATCCTATGGTCTGGCAAGACAGCTGAGTCCAGCTGTCCCTTAAGGTCCCTGCATGTGGCACAGGGGTGTCATACTTGGGGAGCCGGCAGCACTGGCCGTCCTTTCATCCCCAGCCAGCTGGAGAAAGGGGAGCCCAGAGAGTAGCCATCTGCCCCCCATAGTCTGCTATGGGTCAGCACATGGAGAGCCACAGCTTTGTCCCCATGGTGAGGTGGCTTTGTGTGGTTGGGCGATCCTCTGGATAGATGCCTCCCAATGCTGGGACAGTGGTGGGAGCTGCTGTTGCACAGCCGCAAAAGGATTTCAGCTTCCCAGCTAGAAACAAGGTCGAACAGCCCCAAGGAGCTGAGCTTAGAGGAACAGCAAGGGAGGAGAGGGAAGGACATGGTGTGTGAGGGTTGCATTAAAGACAAGTAGGAGATGATGTCGAATGACAACATTAATTACAAGAGGATCTGAGGAAGGTGGAAACCAGCTGAGTCACGCAGGAGGGTGAAAAGAATGCACAAGACACACAAACAACCTGAGATTCCTCCTGCCTGTCCGTGCCAGAGCTAGCGTGACTGCTCTGCAAGGTTAATGGGATCTATTAGAGGCGATAAGGAGGCTGCTAAGCAGTAAAATGTTCCCGAGAAAGTGAACTTCCTCATTCCTGCCAAGAAAGGGAGATTCATTCAGAGCAAACAGCACCAGAACAAATAAATCAATTAGAAACAGCAAGTTCTCGAACCCAGACAAACACCCCAGGGAACCGGAAGGCTTTCGTGTAGGAAGAGCCACACTTGGAGCAAACAATTCCACCCAGGGGACTGCCACATAATGAATGAGCAATGGGAGTTAAAGAAGGTGCCAGGGATTAGCCAGGATTTAGGGGCCTGGGGGACGTGGCCAATTTGCTTTAATTGATCATTAGAAACAACATAATCCCCGGGAAAATCAGTGTGGGAAATCTGGGCATCCAGGCTCCGGGAGGACTTTGCTGGGGCACAAGTCACAGAGGGGTGGTTTCCATCTCAGAAGGGGGCACAGAGGCTCCTGAGCACGAGTGGCTCAGCTTGTCCCGCGAACCGCTCCCCTGGGGGGCTGCCCACAGCCTGGCTCTGACACCAGCCCAGCTGCCCAGCGCTCTGCCTGCATGGGCAATCTGCCCACACTGTCCAGCCCCAGGGGCAACACTTGGAAAGCAGCCCAGGGGCAGAACAGAGGGACACGGGTTGATTTGCACCCTGGGGAAGGCTGACCTCCTCATCCTGTCCCTCCACGTCCTACTGCCACCCCAAACTCAGGACTGCCTACAGGCCATGCCCAGGGAAGGGGCAGGCAGTTGGCTGGCAATCTTGGTATGGGTGATACTGGGGGCAGCTCTGTGCCAGGTTTACACCGTGCCCAAACACTGCCATGGAAATTTCCCCTGAGCTCAGCACTCAGGGTTTACTGGCTGGTGTTTAAGGTCTGTCCTGCCAGCCTTCCCAACCCTGTCAATGATTACCCAGGAGGGAGGATGCCCAAGAGCCACCAGGACAGGAACGGATCAGGCATGACATCCCCGAACAAACACGAACAGCCCTGGCCAGGACAGGGTGCCAGCTCCTGCCAGCTCCTGCAACAGCCCTTTGCTGACACAGCTGGTGGCATGTGAGGCCACCCTCCCACCTCGTCACGCAATGATGATCTGCTGCAGTGGGACAGACAAGACACTCCAGAGGAGCCCGACCCTCTTCCCTGCTCCTGCAAAGTCAATATGCCATCACGATGGTGGATCAGCCCTGACAGCCCCCTCCGCTCCTGCAGAAGATGCTCATCCCATGGAGGCGGTGGCACCACAGTGCTGTGCCGTGGCCACTGCTGTCACCTCCTGCATGATGTGCATGTTTGCCAAGGCAGACGTCACGGAGAGGAGGGCACGTGCCGGCCGCTCAGGTACCATACAAGGAGAGGAATGCGGGAGCAGACCACACCCCGCTCCCTCTGCCTGCCCACTGCCCTGGCATCACCCTGGCAAACTCATGGCCACTTCTGCCCCTTCCCCAGCATCCCCTGGCTCTGGGGAAAGGCCGTGGCTCAGCCCTTTCTTGGGGCTGGCTCCCAGCGTGGTGGGCAACTCTGCGCCGCAGCTGGTCCATGACCCCTGTGCTGTTTGGGGACCAGGAGGAAGTGGCGAAGGCACCGATAAACCCCATCAGTCAGGCAGCTGATCATCCACTGTGAATTGCCTTTCCTATCATCAGCCCTCATCGTGGGGAAATAACCGTCTAGCTCACGTACACCAGATTTCCAGGGCCCTGTCTGGTGGGGATGGCCCCTGTGAAGGGGAAGAGACCCCTGGAGTCCCCCAGCATTTGAGCAGCTGCCTTGGGAAGCTGCTTCTAACCCCATCTCTGCTGACCCTAGGCTGGGCTAGGACCAGCCAGGGCTCCTGATCTCCCCTTTCCCACCCCACGGAGCCTCCAGGAAATCCTCCCGCTCGCAGAGTGGGTGCCCTGGCTGAAGAAGAAAGGGGGCTGGGCGGCTCTTCTCCTTTGCACATTAAGGCGGGGGATAGCACAAAAACCAGCTGCCTCACTACTGCGATACTCGCAGCACAGCCCCTTCCCCTGTGTCCCTTGGGAAGGGACTTGCTCTGCCCTTCAAGCATGGGGGTTAGAGGGAGCTTCCTTGCCCTGACACCCCCACCCCATTGCAGCTCAGCAGACCCTGTGCAGGCAGTGCCCAGGCAGGGCCCCCCTCCAGGGCTCCTGTCCCAAACTGGGCAGAGGGGACCCCGCAAAGGGGATGAGGTCAGGGCTGCAGAGGCACCTCCAGCGAGCAGCCTCCCCTGCAGCCAGCGGGGTCAAGGGCCGCTGCTGTGCAGGCGGAGATAAGGGGCCCTGGAGCTGGCTGGTGATGCAGCACAGCATTCAAGTGTGTTTGTTTTGTCTGAGCCCTCCTCCACTCCGTGCAACTGCACGCGGTAGGCGAAGCCGTCAGCCACTGCCCGGGCTCTGCCTGCTGAAGCCAGCCCCTGTAACCCTGGTGGGGTTAAGGGTTGACTCCGAAGCACGAGATCTCAAGGGCTGTGGGATCTCCCAGGCTATGGGATCACAAGCTGGAGTCCCCGCCATGGTTTTTGTCTTTGCTTTTTTCTGTGGAACCTCCCCGGTGTTTCGGAGAAGGGATCCCCACACAAAAGGCCCCATCAGCCCTGCTCGCTGCAGCGAACACTGGGGGCACCCAAGGCTTGAAGGAGGTGGCAAGATATGGTCTGTGAGAAGCCGCCACCCTCCTGGAGGATGTGTGCACTCTGTACTTGCAGCACTGCAAAGCAGTGTGACATTTTCAGCCTTTCCCCTCTGCCCCCGGAGAAACTTCCACCTGAACCTATCTGTACTCTCCCCTCAATCTTTTTGGTAATTCTTTCACGCCTACAGCAGAAGACACTGGCAAGGCCAAAGATAGTCCTTGGCCACCTTTGAGCCAAACACAGCTAAACCTCCTGCCTGAGAGATCCCAGAGGTATGAAACGGGGCTCCTGACATGGCACGAGCATCCCAGTGCTCTGGAGTGTGAAACATCAGTGTGGTCCCATTTTTAAGCAGCAAACTCCAGCACAAGCATCACTTGCCATGCTGCTTCTGCTGCCTGAACAGCTGCCCCACACTTTCAGGAGAAGGCCCACGAGGATGCTCAAGCCTGGGCGATGCAGGCAGGCAGGACAGTCTTTGCGTGCTGGAGCCCTTCAGCTGCCCCTGGCCCTCCCTGCAGCACCCCAAAGCGCCTCCCTGTGCAGGCTAACTGTGGGTGACGCAGGCTGTGTGGTGGCAGGGGCATTGCAGCTGGGTTGGTGCCATGGGAAGATGTTCCCACAGGTGGGAGGGGAGGTGTGGGGGAGTGGGAGCTGCCAGACACCGGGCTGGGGGCTGCCGCCTTGCCAGCACCCTGTTACTCATTCTCCAGGAGGGAGACCTTTGGACTGTGGAAAGATCGAGGCTCAGGGAGGGCGGGGGTGAAGGCAGAGTCCAGGCTCAGATCCGGCTGTCCAACCTCCCTCGGCTGGGGTGACCGCCTGGCTGGGGACACCTGTTTGCAGGGCTGGGGCGAATGCATTATGTGGGGACTGGTGCATCTCCTCCAGCAGCAAAGCCCATACATCAGGAGGCCCTTTTTAGCTCCCCTGTTTACTCACATTCCCCCTCAATCTGGGCTAAGCCAAGTGGGAAGGTGGGGGGAGTCAGACCCCTGCAACCCATGTGCAGGGTGAGTGAGTGTGAGCACGGGGCATGCAGAGCCCTGGCTCTGTCTCAGGAAGGTCCAAGTTGCGGTACCATCCCATCGTGATGTGAAGGGGCTCCTTGGAGCACGGCTGGCAGCTTGGCGCCTGCTGCGCAGAGCTTGTCCTGGGCAGCAGAGCAGCTGGGTCTCTCCAGGCTGTCTCCATCCCAGTGCCGACCCCACACCAGTGCCGCTGGCCGCCTCCTGTGCCCCGGGCTGTGCTCACATGGCCACAGCAGCAACTCCTGCCCTGTGCTTGGCAGCGGGGAGGGACCGCTGGGCACTGTGGCTGCTTGTCGGCTGCCTCAGCTCCCAGCCAGGACCGGCTTCCTCCCATGGAGGCTCCCAATTAAACCAATTTCTTGGATGGCTCCAGTGATGCAGGAGTCAGAGGCTTTGTAGTTGTGCAGCCCTTCTGGCCACCCCCGGGGTCTCCCTGTCCCCCCAGCGCCCTCCCCATCCCTGGGGCAGCACCTGCTCTCTTGCATAACACGTGGCCCCGATCCCCTGGGGCAGTGCCGCCACTGGCCCCGCTGCTCTCCATGAGCCTTATTGGGAACATATCCCTGCAGGGGCCGAGCGCCGGGGACTGTCCCAGCCTCGCCAGGCAAAAACAAGGCAGAGCCATGCTGGGATGTGAGCCGGAGGCGCCTCTGAAGCTGCCGCCCAGCCTGGGTCCCGCTGGTGCCAGCCCGCTGTGCCCAGGAGCCGTGGCGCCGAGCAAAGTGGCACATCAAAGCCCTTCTTGCCTCAGCTCCCCACCGCCCCCAGCCAGGCACAAAGAGAGGATTTGGCTAGGGAGTGGCAGGGAAGACGGAAAGGCAAGGCCAGGGTCCCCATGGGGCTGGGGGACGTGCCAGCCATAGCTGTGCCAGGGAAACGGGCATCTTCCTACTCCAAGCACCCCCTTCCACTTGCCAGAGCTCAGCCCCAGCATATAACAAATACTCAGAGTGGTTGGGGTGGAGTAGGGATGGGAGCATCCACATGAGAACACAGCGGGTGACAGAGCAAGGCTTGCAGGCATAGCCTGTGCTGACAGCCAGGGGCACAAGGGACAACAGCCTGGTGGGCTGAGCTGTTCATCCCAGGGCGCAGGAGCTGCACTCTCATAAGCCCAGGACAGACGGACGGATGGCATGGTGGCAGGGACCTGCGCTGTCTAACAGGAGGATGCTCCGAGGCCCCAGTGCAGCAAACTCCTGGGGCTGTGACTCCCGTGGGACAGACCCAAAGGTGTCCCACGCCATGGGACAGTGCACAGACACATGCCTGGGTCCCTGTGCCAGCCCGTGGCGCAGGGCAGTGCTGGGGGCAGGAGGGATGTGGGCTGGGGCCAGCCGGCAGACAGAGCCTATTTGTTGGTGGCAGTGCTGCTGCTGGCCCTGGTGTCACCAGCACCATGGGAGACTGCACCCACAGGGACATGCACACAGCCCTGCACCCATATGCACCAGCACACACACGCATGTACCTCTGGGCACATGCACGGCTGCATGCTCAGAGGGACCAAAGCCTCATTGTCCCCCCGGGCAGCCTCTGGGATGGCTAAAAGCTCCAGAGATGCAAGTAAGACCCTGCTGCAAGGCAGCAGAGTGCGAGCAGCTCGGCTGCCCATGGCAGCATTTTGGGAATTCAGGTCCAGCGGCAGATATGGGGTGGAAATCACTGGTGCTGATATCGTCCAGAGCCCTGGCCGCCCACGCAGCCTGGGGGCTCTGGGACTGAAGGCAGTGGGGCCAGGATCCAGTCAGCAGTCCTGCAAAGAGCCTGAATGGCAAAACGCTGAGCAACTGGCTGCCTGCAGGCTCTGGCAGACAGGGTAATTATTGTTATTATTGTTATCACAATAACAATAACAGTAACAATAACAGCTACTGCTTGCTACAGTTGCATCATTGCTGGCATCATCACCATTCTAATTTCACTTAGAAACTACCGCCCCAAGGGCAGGAAGCACAATAGGAAGGGGAACCTACCCTGTGCAAGGGCTTGTCCTGTGGTCTGTCCCCTCTCTCCAGGGGACCCACAACCCAGGACTCTGTTTTATCGCCTGCAGGTGCCTTAGTGTCTGGATTGAACAGGACAGACAGGGCTGGAGACAGACTGACAGCTCCAAAGCACCCTGCTGATCCAGGGGCTGTGCCTCTTCCCTGGGTCGCTCCTGAGCGCCCTGCCAGGACCTCACCCCGTCCCCAGGGGCCTGGCAGGGTGTCATTTGGAGGACAGCCAGGGCTGGTGCCACTGACCAGAGCTCTGCCTCTGCCAGAGAGGATGCCCTGCTCATGGGAAGGGACCGCTTGGCTTTCCAGCTCTCCTCCCACCCCAGCAAACATTGCCGTTAATGGACAGATTATGAGGGAATTAGGGGGTTGTGCGGTAAGCAGGTCTGGTCTGTGGGCTGCTAAGGGACAGGGATTACCCTGGGAGAGTGGCTTAGTGCCAGCACCTCTCCAGCCGGAGCCGGTGCTGCTGGAGAGCTGAGCCCCATGGGTGCTGGCACCCAGCCCAGCTGGCAGCACCAAGGCTCTGCTCCCTTCAGGAAGCTGATGCAGGGATGCTGCACACCTCTCTCCCTCCATGTCACCTGCCTGTCTTCGACCTCCAGGTCCCGGAGGGGTCCTGCTGCATGGCTGGGGCTCCCAGTTCTACTAGAGACCGAGAGGGGCGTGCCAAATCTCCTGGTGTGGTGGAGCAGTGCCTGGGAACCAATATTGCCCAAAAGCTTACCAGCTGCCCTGGACAAAGGGAAACAATCCCCAGCTTCCCCATAACTGCTCACTCTTCCCTAATTTCACACTTATGAGAAGCACACAGACGCCCAGCACAGGCAGCCCGCACCCAGCAAAGGCCACCCATCCCTCCTGCTCTGCCCTCACTGCCTTTGCCCCAAGCTGCCTGCTTCCTTCAGGATGCTGTGGGGGAGAAAAGCAGCCAGAGCCCAGGGCCAGGCAACCGCTGTCCTTTGCAGGGCTGAGCCCCGGGAGCACCCTGGAGCATTTCTGGCCAGCCCCAGCTCTGCCCTGCTGTGTGCAACGCAGCCGTGACAGTGCTCACACGTCTTCTGCTGAACGCCACCACGTCACCATGCAGAGGGGAGGAAGGCCCTTCTCAGCCCAGAGAGCAAACCCCTCCTCTGAGCCGGGCCTGGATTACACTAAGGGGATTGCTGCAGCAGCAGGTCCACCCAGGAGCCCTCCCCGCCACCTTGGGGCTGCAGTGTCATGCCAAGGGCAGAAGGAGCACGCTTGCGAGGACGTGTGAACATGCACGGAGACCCTCCACCAGGGTCTTGGGTTGGGCATCCCACCGGTACCTGAATCACTGAGGTGGTGATCTCTCAGCATTTTTGTACTGGGGAAACAGAGAAGCAACGTGTCATTTTAACAGCTCTGACACGTTGCTTCTCTGTTTCCCCAGTACAAAAATGCCAGCAGCGCCAATGCTCTCCTGATACATCCCAGCCCTACACAAAATGTGCTTGCTATCAAAAGACAAGTTCTGTTGGAAAGTTTCTATCCAGCTACATTCTGACCCCCGTCCTGAATCCCAGCAGCTCCCAGTCCACCCCAGTCATCTCTGCCAGCTCCCCTCCCCTCTAGATAGAGCACAAAAGCTTTGCTTGCTCGTAAGCCATGGGCACCACGAGCAGAGCAGAGCAGGGGCAGGCTGCGAGCAGGGCCTGACTCTGCACACATGCTGGATGTGATTAGGCAGCTGGAGGCTGCTGAGAATAACACGGCTGCACCATGGGAAAGCTGTAATACTAATTAATCCAGGCACCGGCTTGGAGCCGGGTTGGATCCTCCAGGGCTGGCGGGGATTTGGGCAAGAAGAGAAAATGCCCCTGCAGTGCATGGGTGCCTAACCAGCACCTGGGTCTGGCAGCCAGCGCGCACATCCCTGGGCTGCATCCCTGCCCCGCAGCTTGGGGTGACACGCTTCTGCCCAGGGCTGGAAGAACCATCCCGTTCCCCTTCCACCACCCTGGGGGCACTTCAGCTCAGACCCCAGCAGCCAAGAGGGGCCAGGAGCCAGGGGTGGGAAGGTGACGGGATTGCTTCATGGCCCAGGGGGTGCTTTGAGGTCCCTGGCCATCTGATCCCCCCCCCCCCAGCCGCATGCCAGCTGCCCAGTGTGCTCATCCCTGTGGCATCTGGGGCAGCCGGGTGCCAGGAGCCAGGCACAGCACTCATTAAGTCCAGCACATCTGCTGTCTGCCTGCCGCTCCCATGGCAGTGGCAAGCGGGCGCTGGGCCAAAAATGCCATTCCCTTCTTACCTCCCCAGGGCAGCAGGACTGATGGAGCTGGAAAGCTCATGGGAAGGCTGGGTAGAGAAACTGAACCCCAAGGCTGGCCTGGTCCCCTGGCTCCCAGCTTCTCCCACTGTATCCCATCACTGGGATGGGTCCCATCACTGACAGGTTATCCGCTGCTGTGGCTCACCCAGCTCTGCAGGCTTGCCTTCAGCCTCCTCTTCTTCCCATGAGCCTGTAAGCTGCTTCTGAGCAGCCTCGCTCTGCCCATCAGCTCTCACACCTTCTGTCACCCTCTGTCAGCCTGAGAGCTGGCAGGGCAGCACAGGGTGGTCTCCTCCAGGGCACCTTCCAGAGATGGGTCCTCAGATGGGGTAGGAGCCAGCCCTTGAAAGCATCCAGGCACCTTGAACCCCCACTCATCCCATCCAGATGTCTTGGTTAGGCATCATTTGGAAGTGGGGACCACATGTACCCACATGTTCCAACCAAGGCACCGGTGCCCGGGTGGGCTGAGGGAGAAGCTGAAAGTACTTTGCAGCCCAAACCACTTCCAAGAAGGATCAGCTCCCAGACACAACAAAACCAGAATATTTTCTTCCTGTTTCAAGCTTAATTTTTGCATCAGGACTGATTATTTTTAACTGAAGCCATAAACCTGGAAACAGACACTGTGCTTCTGCTAACTTCGTTTCTTTTGGGAATCCCCCAATTTTCAGGTCTAAAAGATCCCACAGATGATGCTTGACTACCGTGAAGGAAGCCTGGTGGGGAGGACCTCTAGGCTGAAAGCTGAGATGTGCTGTGCCCTATATTTTTAGAAGCTGGAGCTAACCAGCTGGATCCCACTCTGGACCCTCCCCTACCTTGCTTTGATCCTCTAAACTCTGGATCTCTGGATCAAGATGCCTTGAGGCACCCAACAAGCTTCTGCCCCCAGCAGTGTTGTGCTGCTGCTGAAGAAAGTCATGCAGAATAGGGCTTATTTTTTGTTTAAAGCTGGTCTCTTCAGGTGTTTGCCATGTAGATAATATTCATCAATGTCTGCTGTACCCCTCCCTGGAGAGGGAACATATTTTGAAGCTGCCGCTCTCGTTGCAGGGGCTGATGCAACATGCGTGCCCAGGGCTATGCATGTGCAGCAGCGCTAGCAGGATCAGGCCATCCTGGTCTGTGCCCAGCTGGGTGGATTACAGCAGTGTGATGCAGGAGTGCCTTGAGGCATCCGTGCTGTGCCACCAGATGACTCTGCCTGGATGTGCCCCTGGGAAGGGCTGCTGCATCCCCCCAGTGTGGGGTCCCGCAAAACCTCAGCTCTGCACAGGCACTGCACCCCCGCCGCAACCACTTCCATGCCTGGACACCCACCGAACTCCAGTCCAGCCTTGCTGGAGTTGTTGCTCAGCCTGTTACCATGTTTGGGTGTTTTTGAGCTGGTGGATGACTCAGATCTTCGTTCCCGGGACTTGTTTACACAGCCAGGGCGGGAGGAGCGTACACGAGTGTGGCTGGCAGTGCTGCGGCGTGTGGAGCCTGGTGTGCCCCCCACATGCAGCTGGCCCTGCCACCCGCTCCCACGCTTGTGGCAGGGCCAACAAGGGACAGCTTCTCCTTTTGGAGCGGGAGCTCGCTGGACCCCTGCCGAGCACGGGAGAGCCCCTGGGGAGGGACGTGCCTGGGCTCACATGGGGAAGCAGAGGCAGTCCCAGGTGTGCTGTTCCAAAGCAGGTCATTTCAGGTTGCTTTACCCCCTCCTAGCAGGATCAGCCCAGCAGCTTCTTTATTTCTTATTTAATTTTGATGCTATGCAGTCCCTCGCCCTTTGCCAGCTGTGCCCATGGCACGGCTATGCCTCTGTCCTGCTGCTGGCTCTCTCAGCTAGCAGCTGGCATGCGTCCCCTTGCGTGCCTGGCTGGTGGAGCTCATGCCATTGGGGTTTCTTGGAAACCAAGCCACTTCTTGGCCTGCCTGGAATAGCAGCTCAGCAAACACAGTGCAAAAATCCCCAGGACTGAGAAATGAGTCACTGCTCTCCTGCCTCACCCCTGGCATCTGGTCATGCCCATGGCCTCCGGCACAGCCCCTGGCACCGTGCCCCCCTTGAAGGAGGGGGGGGGGATGTCTCTGGGCTTCTCCAGGTGGCTGCTTTCATCCAGATGCCACCAAGAAGCCTGTAGCAGGGCAGGCAGAGACACAGACGTGCAGAGGGGAAGGCTATTGCAGGCACGGGCACTGGGTTTCCCCAGCCTTCAGCTCCACAATGCTGGAACAGGACCCCGGGGGCTTGTTCACAGCCCATGCACTGGGACTGGTGCTTGCAGACCCCGGGGGATATTTCTTGCTCCACAATCTTCATCATAGCAGACTTGTTTGCCGTTAAGTGTTGACTTCGTGCTGAAAAGGCAATTTTTTTTTTATTACTTGGTTCTCAGCCATGAAAGCATCTGGCTCGAAAAAGAAAATGAGGGAGGGAGAGAGAAAAATTCATTGAAGCAGGCTCCTCCACCTCTATTTTTCCTTCCCTGCACACCCTGAGCAATGGGCTTACCCTTAGCAAAGCTCTGCTGGGAAGCTGTGCCCAGCCCATGTTGGCACAGACCTGGCCCAGCCTGCCTCGCCAGGTGTACCTGCTTGGGGAGCTGAGTTCTGGGGGCTCCAGCTGGGGGGAAACCCCGCAGCCTCGCAAAGAAGGGGTGCTTTGGGACCAGCCGACTCGCTTGCTCATGCCTGGTGCCAAGGCAGCACGTGGCAGGAGAGGAGAGCCATGTCATGTGGCTTGACTGCTCTGTCCTTACAGGCATTGGTGCGATGGAGGCGATGTCACCTCCCCTTCCTCCACAGTGGTTTTAATCCCTGGCTGGAGCCAAGCAGGCAAACCACAGCTTTTCTACTAGACTGAAAGTGAAAACTGAACATTTCCTGAATGCGGAAGGAGTCGAGCAGAGGAAGAAACTGGCTGAGCAAAGCAGCCACCTGCGTCCCAGCGCCCAGGGGAAGCACTTGGGTGGAAGCAGTTGAGCAACAGTAAACAGCGTCTGTGGCAAGGCAGCGCACCAGCCCCAGCAGCCGCGGTGCCATGCAGCTGCTCAGCATCGTGCACAGCAGGGCTTGGTGGTGGTGGACTGCAGCCGTGGGATAAGTTAAGGACCAGTAGTGCTGGGGAGCATTTATCAAGGAGCTTTGTAGGTGTCCTGGGTGCTGGGTAGTGGGTGCTGGAGCCAGGTGGGTGCTTGCAGGGCAGGTGAGCAGGCAGCTCCTGTCCATGTATGGGAAGCTCTGCCCGCTGGGAAGGGGTGTTGAGATGAAAGGGCTCTTCAGAGGCATGCTGCTCCCCACTCAGCCTGCTCAGCCCCAGGGCTCTGGGGACGGAAGTGTCACCGGTGCCACCACAAGCCCACCAGAGTGAGAGAGGCTGAGAACAAACCCTCTGAGCAACCTCTGCCCCCCACTCTGCCTTGGTGTTCCCAGTCTGCACCCTCATCCTCACACAGTGCATGGATGGGGGCAGGATTAGTGGTGAAACTGAGGCACGGGTGAGGCTGGGTGGCACGCTGGCGTGGTGTCCGCAGCACAAGTCCCCCCACTCTCTGGACAGGCACCGTAGCTGTGTTCAGCTACATCCCCCTTTGATACTCGGACTGTGGGAGGGGAAGGGTCTGTGAAATGACCCCAAAACCCTGGGCTGCCCTGCAAGGACTTTCTTGCTTTTCAAAGCACCACGGTCCTTTGTTGGCAGGATGGCTGCTGGATCTGGCCAGGGAGCAGCCAGGTTGCTGGTCTGCTGCAGCTGATCCCGCAGCCCTTGCCTCCAGGGCAGTGTTCCTGGGGGATCTGGAAGCCTCTCCAGCACACCCCTCCAGCTCCCCACCACGCTGCACGGCCACGCACGTCCTCCCAGCCTGTCTGACCATGGCAGCTCCCTGGGCTCTCCTTTGGCTGCTTTCTGCGGACATCTCAGGGCTTTCCTCCACCCTGCCCTGCCCCAGCCATCCCCATCCCCAACCCAACCATTGCTCTGAGAGCAGAAACCAAAGCCTGGCCCTTCCTGCCTGCCCACAGTGTCTCACAGCCACTGCCCAAAATAGCTCGAAAAGCCCTAAAATAGCCTGCCGCTGCCCACTCAGCCATTCGGTACCCTGAGGAAGATGTAGGAGTGCATGTAAGGGTAGGGGTGGGCAAGCGGAGGGACCAGCCCAAAAAATACATCCTGTGGGAGCAGGGGCTGTGCAGGAAAACAGCTGTTGCTGTGGCAACAGCTCAGTGCTTTCTGCTTGCTCCTACAAAATGGGGTGAGCATGACATCAGCAGCCCACAGTCTGCTGGCCAGCGTGGCTCCAGCTTCTCCTGGCCGTGACTCAGTGCTTGCCACCGGCCCCGGCCCCGCCTGGCCCCCAGCCAGGACGAGGACGTGACTTTCCCAGTCACCCTCTCACTATGCCTGGGCATCTCTAGCTTTCCCAAAGCACCTGTCAGGTAGCGGGACGTGGAGCCTGGGTCACGCTCAGCATGTTCAGGCTCAGAGATGGAGTGTCCCCATCCTTTCCAGCCCTGTTCTGGCTTAGCCAATACCATAAATCACCCCCGGCATGTCACCGCTATGCGAGTGATGGTAACTCAGGCACAGCCACCTCTGTCCAGGCTCTCTCTGCCTGCCTTCCCTTTCCATCCTGGGCATGCCGGGGCAGCTGGCAGGGACCTTGCTTCCCTGAAGTGTTCTCTCCACAAGTGAAATGCTTCCCAGTGCCCTCAGATTAATACTGCTCTGCTGTCAAAGCACCCAGGAGAGATGCCGAGCTGGAGGCTGTCAGGGGTTCACAAGCCAGGGGAGCAGGAATGGGGTAAGCTGGGTATAGATAGAGCAAATTGCCCTCTGCCTCCCAGGGATCAGCTCTCCTGACCTGCTCATGGTGTCTCCCAGTGAATGCTAATCCTCCTCTATTAAACTCAGATTACATAAAAGTCTTGTTTTCCGGTTCTCACTCTCCCTTCCTGCTCCACGCTGCTGGAGGACCCCTCTTCCCATCTCCCCCATCTCTGACACTGGGCCAGTCTCAGGGGCTGGACTGTCTCGACACGTCCCTCTCCCTTGCAAAGCCAGACGCACGTGAGCACTCCCCAGAGGGTGTCCCCCCCCCGAGCCTTCCCAGCCAGGCACCCCAGGGGTCCCTCCGTTTGGCCGGGCACACAGACCCCCCCCCGAGCCGCCTGTCCCCAGCACATGTCCACCTCCACCGGACACATGTCCCTGTCCCACATTTACAGCTCATCGCCTTCATCCGACAGGGCAGTACCAATGGCACCGCTGCCCCCTCTCCTCTCAGCCCATCACCACCACAGGGCTGTCATGACGGGTTGCGACGTGATACAGCTCAAAGGAAAGACAAGGCAGATGGGTGCTGTCACCTGGGGCACAGAGCCAGTACTGGCTCCCGTTGGATGTTTGCAGGCTGCTCCAGGGCCAGAAGGTACAGTGGAGGGCTCAGACATGGTCAACCAGAGCCTTCATCCCAGCTCCACAGCCCTGGGCACCAAGGGGTCTGACATCCTATTCTTGCAGTCTGCAGAAAGGCTGCAGGGGGTACCAGACCTAAAAATCCATGCTTGGTCACACTAACTACCTGTGTATCCAGATCCTGGCCTGGAGCAGCCCATGGTGGGCTCTGCAAGCAGGGCAGCACCTTGCCCTGCTCCAGGCAGCTGTATGATCCCACATCTGGCTGTGAAATCCCACAGGAGCATCCCCAATGGAGCCAACTCCTCTGCATCATCCCCTGCTGACAGTCAGTCTCTGCAGCCGCTCCAGAGCTACATTGGCCAGGGCAAGCTGAGAAAGGCCACGTGCCCAGTGCACCACCAATTCTGCTTGGTGGCACTTAACTGCCCCCCTCTGCTCCTTTTTTTGTCTCACATTCATGCACAAAATAAAACAACCTTGTTCTGCGGCCCAGAATGGCAGCAGAGCCACAGCACAGCCAGGCGTGGGGCACTGGGCAAGGCAGTTACAACGGGGGGCAGGGGGATGCTCAGTGGTGCACAGCCACCTCCTGTGCGACAGGACTGTCACCCCTCCCTATAAGCAATTGCCATCTGGCCACTAAAGCCTTTGCTACCCTCTTTTCTTTTGGTCCTCTGGCATCTTCCCTGTCCACAGCCTGGTGGCAGGCACAGGGGGGTGCCCGGGACCCCTCTCCACATAGATCCCAGTGTGGAAACTTGCTAAAGGCGTTTTACAAGCTGATCTGTTTGTGCACAGAGGACTCTTGGAGGAGGCAGGACCAGGGACTGTGGCGTGATGTTTTTCAGGAGCAGTTTCCCTGAGAAGGCAGGGAAAGGACCAAAAGTCATAGCTGCCCTATTCCTGCCCATTGCCACCTGCTGAAAACACCCAACCAAAGGAACAGTGGAGAAACTGCACCCAAAACCCCAGCCTCTCCCCACGGCTGCTGGGGAAGCCAGGGACTGTCCCAGGGAAGCTCCACTCTGCCCACGCCGGGACATGGCAGCAGCAGGCTCCTGAAAGCCTTCGGCTTGCTCCCTGAAATCTTCTCCTTGGGGTTTCTCAAACAGACTCTGGACCCCCACTCACCTCTGAGCAGAGCCCAAGGCTGGGTGCTTAGACACCCTGAGTCTTTCCTTATCCCCGTGCTCACCCCCAGCAAAGGGGCCAGGAACCACCACCAGCTCCCCCAGGTCCCCACAGCCCCTCCTCTCCTGGCCCCAGTCCAGCTGGGATCCCCTCACCCCCAGCGTGCTCAGCGCTGCCTGTTTGTGTTCCGCTGCCCTGGTTACCAGCCGCTGAGTCACCATGAAACCTCCCTGCACAGGCAGGGAAGTCCAGACTCATATTTTCCATGGGAACCCTACAACTCATTCAACCTTTCAAGGTGGGGAGAGATGTCGACAGGGCGTGGATACAGAGCAGGGACCTCCCAGGGACCAGGACTGCCTGCACAGGAAGCAGCTGAGGACACATCCAAGTCCTGCAGGGATGTTGGGGTCCCTTTGGAGCAGTGCAGCCATAGGCTGCTTAGGTGCACAGGTGAACGCAGCTGTGGGATGGTTTGCTCCATCACCCATTCAGCTGCATCTTCATCCCCAAGTCCTTGCCCATGCTGCCCTGCACTTGTGCCTCCCAGCCCCATGCACAGGGACCCTGCCAGCCCTGTGCTCTGCCAGCCCCATGCCCTGGCCAGCCCCAGAGTCATGGGGTTTCCAGGCAGACCTGGTCTGGCTGCAGAGCAGGGAGCTGGAGGAAGTGAGCTCAGATGCCGGCAAGATGAGGCAAAGCTTGGGCAACAGGGGCTGGCAGAGAGGCCATGGTGTGACGAGCAGCGCCCGTCACTTCACGGCTGCAGCCTTACACCAGCTTTTTCCAGGGAAGGTGGAAGACGTCACCTGTCAGACGGCTCTGCAGTGTCTCAGCCTGAGCTCAGGGCTTGGCTCAGCAGTTCTGCTGCATGGCAGTGACTGGTCCCAACCACCCCAGGGCTGATTGGTGCCAGAGCCATGGTGTAAGCCCCTTTGGGATGACTGCACTATACAGCGAGGATCCAAGCCTGTGTCCGTGCTGCAACCCACCCCACCCAGCTCTCTGGAGGGGATGGGGGCAGTGTGTGCAGCCTGGCCGAACCAGCTGGGGACAGGATTGAGGCCTCTCCACCCAGCCCAGTGTGCCCCGCAGGACCTTCAGAGCCAGGAAAGTGGATGGAAAGTGCCTCCAGCACAACGCTCAGTGTACCTGGCCCCTGTCTGTAGCACAGCCAGGCAGCCCGGGCTGCACGAGGTTGGGCAGGGTGGTGTTTGCAAGGCTCCACATTTGCCTACACGTGGGAGGCAGCATTCATGCCAAGCTGCCCCAGCAGGCATTCGGTCCCTAGGCAGTTGGGGCTGCCCGTGGGAAGAGTGGCTCAGTGGGGGCAGTTCAAAAAGCCAGAGTTTGTGCCAAGCTGGGCTCTTGCTAGAGCCTCTCCATCCTGAGAGCAATTTGGGGACACACAGGCAACCAGGATCCCAGGCTTTGCAGATGCAACTCATCCTGACATGCTGTTGCACTCTGATAGTAAAGCCATTCTGCTGCCAGTTGGCCAAATCCCTGCCCCCCTAGGGGCCAGTGGAGCCAAATGGCTCTCAAACAAACAGCAGCGAAAGCTTCGTTGTCCAGAAAGCAGCTCCAGGGCAGATGAGGATACAGGGAGAGGGATTGTGATGCAGGGATGTGGGGTAGTTGATGCAGGGGGAGGGGATTCCTCCATCCTTTTGGGGATGCTGCTTGGTCCTGTCTGCTCTGAACACCCATCCCTTCACACTTGCTGCCTCTCAGGCTCCCGTCACCCCCTCACGTGTTCAGCTCATTTGCAAATCTCCCACTTGGGTTGGAAAGAGAAGAGGGCAGGAGGGGAACGGGCACCAGCTGGGGAAGACACAGACCCAGCAGCAGTGGTGTGGCAGCCCTGCACCAGCCACCACACTTGGGAGCTTGTCACTGGGGGTGGGACACGGGGGACAGCGGGGGACGGTCAGGATCCCAGCTTACATGAGAGCCCTGATGCCGTGCCAGAGGTGAGTGGGTTCACTGCTGCCAGGCAGGCAGTGGGGCAAGCAGACTTCCTGCAGGCACCACGTCACCTCCAGTCCTTCCTCTTGCCCAGACGGACGGACAGACAGCTGGCGGTCCTCTTAGTGAGCAGCCTCAGCACCGGCTTGCGGGTTTCCTCCCCAGAGCATGCGTGGGGAGCAAACCCGCAAGTGGGTGCTGAGGCTGCTAACCTCTTCCTGCCTGCACACCTGCCTGCTGGGGGATTGCAGCCCAGGGTGGGGATGAAGAGCAGAGATGCCGCCTGTGGGCACTGAGGACAAACTCGGGTGCAGCTGGGGTGCCCATGCTCTGCCATGGGGCTGGAGGGATCCCCGCCCCAGGGATGTCCCAGCTCCCCCCCCAGCTGGTCTGTCAGCAGGCAGGGACAGGCAACCCAGACAGCCTCAGCCCCCGTTTCTGGCAGCGCTTAGACCAAAGGGGCTGGGTCAGGCCAGCAGCTATGGGGCAGAGCTGGTGAGCATCCCCCAGCCCCACATCTGGCCCCCCTGCCTCCCCAAGCAGGGACCAGCTCTGCCAGGCAACCCCCACCGCAGTCAGGACCTGGGGCTGCCTGGGAAGGACTGGGGGCTCTGGAGGGAGCTCTTCAGTCTCCATCAACTGGGAGCTGGCAAAGGTAAAACAGCTCTCAAAAAATGTCGTAGCAAGAAATGATGTTGCTTGCTAATCAAAGTCTGGGCTCCCTGGGCATCCCTTGTGGCTCCCCGAGGAGATGGCAGCCCCCAGACCCCAATGCAGATACATTGCTGGCATTTTGCTCCCCCCAGTGCTGCAAAATCCCCCAATTTTGCAATGGTGCAAAATTATCCCCAACTCCCCAAAGGTCAGCGGGATTTCAGGGGGCTCCATCCCCTGCTAGGGCTGGCTGTTGGTGGGGGCCAGCGATGTCGGAGCTCCTCCCTGAGTCCCAGCCCCCTCCCCACAGTGCTGGCTGGCCCTGCAGCCCCCCCAGCCCCTCCCACACAGGCTTCAGGCTTGCGAGGAACCAGCATCTGGAAGGGATCAGCACTGCTAACTGCTGCAGGGAAAGGGAAGGGCTATAAATAGCAGCAAGTTTCCAAATCAAAGATTAAAAACAACAACAACAAATGAAGAACACGGGCTGAAGCACTGGCTTTTCTGCCCAGCGTGTTTATATATAGAGACATTTTTTTATTCCTAGCTTGTTTTCAATCTTCCCTCATTGCTGTGATGTTCTGGGTCTGTCCTCTTTCCCGCTGGGCAGCTTCCCAGAGACACATTTCTTGGAAGGTTGTAACCTCTTTAGTAGCTTTAAAATGAATCCCAGGCAGGAATGTCCCAGGACCCGTTTTCTGCTAATTTTGCTAAACAGCTCATGGGCTTGTCCCTGGCCAGGCAGTGACGCCGGGCTGGCCTTGGTGGACCCAGGGGTGCGGTGGGCTCCACAGGAAAGTAGCTGAGGGGATGCCGATATTTCATCCGAGTGGATGGATGATGTTTTCTGGGGGAGCTCATTGGTGATGGGAAAATCTCAACACCTCCGAGGAGAGGCTAGATGGACACCCAAGTTAACACTCGTGGTTAAGAGGTGGTGCTGGTAGAGAGATGAACTGCAGAAATATTGCCCGGCTGCTTGGAGGATTTCCTTTGGCCTGTCCCCAAACCGTGTCCCTCACTCAGGTACGGACCAGAAGCAGACGCTCCCTGGGACTACCCAAGCCCAATCCCAGCAATTGGGTCCCAGCTGGACCCAAGGGCAATTTCCTGTCCTGGGAACAGGCATTGCACCTTGCAGGTACTTCCCACTCTCCCTGCTGGTGCCGAGGGACTGGCACGATCCCATGGGTCACTCTCCAGCTTCTCACAGCCACCACAGCTCCTGGCGGTGCAACTTTCATGGACCATTTGTGGCCCCAACGGCATGTCCAACACGACATCTGTTCTGCAGCGCAGTGGCCCCCAGCTCCCAGCAAGCGTGCTGCCAGCTCCCAGCAGGGCAACTCAGATGTTGCAAGACAAGGGAGAGAGGAGAAATCGCACCTTTTCCCCAGCAAATTGCTCCCCAGCTCGAAATTCCCAACCACAGCTCAAAATCTTCAAACTCTGGGTGAGTCCCCACCATCTCCCCCTCTACCCAGGACACCACAAATGACTGCAAATAACGGACAGCCTGGCCCCAGGAAGCACACACGCATGGCCTCATGCACAGATCTGCTCTGAAGCTGGTGCTGCTGTGTTTATCCCAGTTTTACTGCCCACTGAAGTTGTTTTTGTGGAAGGGCTGAGGTTTGGCAGGCTCTCCGCTGGCAGCGGTGCTGTGATGCAGCCTGGGCCAGGATGGCATGACACACACGCTCAGCCTTCGTTTGAGAAATAAGCGCATAAATTTGCTTAATAAGGTCAATGAATCATTCCCACTCCTCGTGGGCTCCCTTCCCGTGAGCTCAGCCTCACTGCCCCTGCTCTGGGAAAAAAAACACAGACAAAAAAATACCCAAGCAGCATCCCTTGAGCAACAGCAGCAGCACTGCCTGCCTGCACCCTTCCCCGCACCCTCGCCACCCTTCCCAGCACATCCAGCCTTCCCGCAGACAGCCGGGGAGCTGCTTGGCATTTTGGTGCCGGATCCCCGGGCTCCCTGACTCATGGGTTTCACAACCACAGGAGCTGGACGGCCTCCAGATCCCCTCTCCCGGCCTCCCTGGGCCAAGCAGGGAAGAGGACAGCAGGCACTGGAAGCAGCTACAACTGAAAAATGCAGGGACAGCTTTTGCAGCCACCCCTTGGGATGCTGGTTGCTGCTGGCTAAAACCAGGTGAGAGCAGGGTCAGATTCTTGGGGACCTAAAGGCACCCAAGGCCATAGTGATGGCTGCAAACAATGCATGGCTGATACCAGCATTGTCAGCAGGGATGTCAGCAGCCAAATGGGGAACAATGAGGCAGTCACTTGCAGCAACCATGAGAGAAAATACCATGTCAGGCAGATCGTGGCCACCACTTCGTGTGTGTCCCCGGTGGGAACGCTGCCCATCAGCAGGAACTGGATGCTCTCTATGCGCTCTTGGGGCTGCCTGGGGTTTTTGGACACAGTCAAAATCCGGAGCAAGGTCTTCAGGAGCTAGAGCGAGGCATTTGGGCTGGGCAAGATGAGACAAGGCTGCTTGGTTTGAACAGCTTCGTGTCCCCCATCTCCAGACACCATGGGCAGGGTGCGAGGACATCCCCGCATGAGATGGACCACAGGAGCAAAGGCCAATGCTAACAGCTGAGTAGAAAGCCAGACAAATGCCATGAGGCTGATGGACAGGGACACTGTCCTGCCTTCATCTCCCAACCCTCCCTCTGAGTCCCCCAGGGCTGGCCAGCCTCTGTCCCAGCAGCCCAGAGCACCCTGGCTGGGTACCACCCCAGTCCTGGAAGCACAGAGCAAGGTGCAGCCCCCACCTGTCCCATGGGGACCGTCCCTTCTCCTGGAGTGACATACAGCCCTGGTGGTGTGGCTGGTGTGGCCGGGAGCCGCTTATCTCGGGCTGCTGGCCATGTGCCCAAAGCCAGAGCTGCTCACATCTCTGTGGGTCACTGGGGCAGTTGTTAGAGCTCCAGCTGAGCCACAGCTGGGAATGGCCTGACCCCGCGCACAGGTACCCACAGACACGGGCATGTGCTGGCACCACTGTCCTGGGCTGGATATCGGGCTATATCCCGACCCGTGAGCTGGGCTGCTGCATCCCTCCCACTGCTGCTGTCTCAGCTGCATCCCCATGGCCATGGTGGGGAAACTGAGGAAAGAAGAGGTGAGAGGCTCCTCTCTCCTGGCTGCTCCTCCAGGGATGGGGGAGGGCATTTCTCAATCCTGACACCTGGCCACTGCCACCCCACCACCATAGCCACCACCTCCTAAATAATCCCTGGCCACGGGCAGAGCCACCAGGCACCACGCGGTTCACGCTGGCAAGCGGTGAGCTCAGTCTGGGCTGCTCCATGCCCACATACCACTGACTCACAGCCGAGCAGTGGCCCCAGGACAGACTGCCTCAGGAGTCCCCCTCCAGATGGGTGCTAGCTGGGGACTCCCATCAGCACCCCACCGCTCGCCTCCCTCCCCATCTGCATGACTCACTTCTGAGCAGGGACAGAGGGATGACTGCAGTGGAGAGGCTGGGAATGGGGCCCTGCATCACTGCTACGATGTGATGCATCACCCCGC
This sequence comes from Aptenodytes patagonicus, assembly GCF_965638725.1. Lineage (NCBI taxonomy): Eukaryota > Metazoa > Chordata > Aves > Sphenisciformes > Spheniscidae > Aptenodytes > Aptenodytes patagonicus. Next base: position 25,091,815 of record NC_134957.1, read on the forward strand.
CGTGCCTCAGGCTACTCACAAGCCCTCTGGCCATGGCTGGGAGAGGACAGCCAACCACGGTTTTGCTCCCATCGGGAAGGTGGGAGGCATAGCCAGGCAGAGCAAAGCAGGCTGCTACCAGCCCAGCCCAGCACCGAGCTGCCAGAGGGGCTCCTGGCTCCACTTTCACAGCAAGGGTTGTGCCATCGACCCATAATAATGTCAGCGTGTTCCCTCTCCAGATGATGGACAGTCTCCAAACTCATCCCACAAAGAAGCAATTAAGTGGTCTGCATGCTAATTTGCGGCAGGGAGAGGATGGAAAAGCCTCATGCTGTGCTCTCACTGGGTACCCAGGTGTAGGAACCAGTCCTGTCCCACACCAGGGACTGGATCCTGGGGGACCTGGCAGGACCCCTCAGCAGGACCAGGGTTACCATGGAAGGGGAAGGCTGGGTCACACTATACCATATTCACCTAGATGGATGAACATATCCATACAGTTCAATGTCATGGCCTTCAAAAGCAGCCAGGAGCAGAGCAGGACATTCTCGTTCAGTCTGATGGTCTCTGCCCCATCCTCTGCAAGAGGCTGGGTGCTCCCCAAAGGCTGGCCTCATCCACGCACGCTCTGTGCTCACTCAGAGCCCATGTTCACACAGGCAGGTCCAGGGTTCGTCCTTTCCATCCCCTCCTAAGGGTGGGCACGTAGCCCGTGGCCACTGACCTCTTTTTGGGGGAAGAAGGGCAGAGTGAGGGGGCTGGATGCCACACACCATGCTGGTGTGTTGGCAGGTGAATCTGTGTCCCATGGGTGCTGCAGGGTGGCTGGCAGAGCTGTGGCACCTCCCTGTCTCCATCACACACCCCGACTTGACAGAGTCCTGCCCGAGTCAGGCCAGGTCTGCCCCACATAACAGGCACATGAAAGGCCATGGTTTCAATACGTGATTTCCCTTGCTGTCAGCGAGACAGAGGCTCCTATGCACTCAAGTGACTTCTGAAAAGCACAGCTCCAGCACTGTTGTGCTTTTCCTTAAATTCACCCTTAACTACCTGATTTCTGCTGACTCCAACTGCGGGGATGCCTGATGGGTTGGACAGATGGGAACACAGAGGAGAAGACAGAGGGAAGGGAGGATTTGGTGACCACAGTTATCCCAGAGCCCTGAAACAGCCTGGCTCAGGCAGAGGCAGCAGCATCTGAGCAGCCTCTGCAATTAGCACAGCTATGGCAGGGTTAGACATTGCCCTCGTTCAGTGCAGAGCTGGGGCAGATCCCAAGTGATCTGTGAGGTTTTGATCCTCTTTATGGCAGCAGGAAGCAGGCTCCAAACTCCTTTTTGACAGCGGATGGACGTGGAGACTCATTATGTCACTGAAATAGAAACGAGCACTGCAAACCTGATGGAGCTGGGTGGGGTGTCTTTCTTGAAGGCTTTGGCTGCAGGAGTCCCATGATTATGTGACAATCTCAGTTTTCCTTTTAAAGACAATGACACAGAAATAGTGAGTTTCCTGCATTCCCAATTATGGTAGGGAAAACTTGGAAACTTTTCTAAATATATGCTAAAAACATCCGCAAAGGAAATGTCACTAGAGAGACGGTGAAAATAAGTGACTTGAAAGGACAAAAACCCAAAATCCCATGACGTCCTGGGGACTTGAACTCCTGGGATCACACACTGCCCAGCTCCCCTGTGCCTGTATGGCACATCTCACCCCTCTTACATGACCAGCTCACAGCATCTCTCACAGGCGATGCCAGGCTGGCCGGCATCCCAATGCTGTGCCCCCAAGGGAATGGACTTGCAGAGATGTGAGGAAAACCCAGGATGAGCCATCAAGCACTTTGCTGACACAGCACAAAGCAGGAGCACTGCGCTTGGCCGAGTTCAAGGTCGAGGGCTGTAAATTCCTTGTTATTTTTAGCTCCAGGATAGTAGCTGGCTGAAAACAAGAGGAAGAACAGCTGGGATCTGGAGAGGGAGGGGAGGTGCAAGGAAGGTGATTGCTTTTGCCTGCTGAAATAAGGGCAAAACCTTAAGAAACAGGTGGGAGGGGAGAGAGAAAATAGGTGCTGCGGGGGTGGCAGGGTGCCCCCAGAGAGGGGTCTGTGGGGATGAGCAGGGTGCGTATTTGTGCCCCCACCAGCTGCGGAGCTGCAGCTGGACATGTCCCGGCAGCTGGAGTGACCCGCGAGGACACGCAAGGTGCTGCTGCAGCCCGGGGATGTGGGAGGATCCTGGAGCACGGGAGCATGGGTGAGCTGGACCGCGGGTGTGTGCCTGTGCACACGTATGCAGAGAGGATTTCTCCCCTGAAGGCTGCGTTGAAAAACAACAGCATGTGGCTGATGTTGGGAAAGGGCATTTTCTCCTCTTTGGTGCAACTGTCCGAGGCAGGGCAAGCATGCCAGCTCCCCCCTGCAACACGCCTGCCTTCCTCCCCCCCTGCCCGGGGCCAAGGATGAGCAGGGATGCCGTATTCAGGGCTCAGTGCTCCATCACCGGCCACAACAAAATCCTGCCGGCACAGTGTCCCTTGCACCCGGCCAAAGGGAGATGGGAGATGCTGCACTGTGCACAGCCCACCGGCGCTCCCAGCTCTCAGCGTGCGTCTCCATCAGATGGGCATTTCAAAACGCAGCCTACACGTCTCGTGTCACGTCGCCACAGCAACGGGAAGCATACAGCAAGGGGAAAGACAACGAAGGGACCACGTGCCTGCAGCTCCTCTCATCCCCCCATCCCACACAGGGCATCAGTTTAGCTGCTGAGAGAAAGCAGTGATGTTCCTGGGGTGTGAAATCATTAAATGCTGGGTTTTGAGGAGAAAAAAAAAGTCAAGGAATAATAGAAGAGAGAACAGTCTTGCAGCAATCGCTGCCAGCTGCGCTGGGGCTGAGCTGTGTACAGGGAGCATGCCTGCACAAACACCCACACCCACTCTCACACTGGTATTCAGATCCTGTGGGATCCAGCTACGTACACAGGGCATGTGTGCACACACGTGCGTACGCACACTCTCACATGGGTGTGTGGAGCCCCTGGGATCCACAGGCAGCACGTGTGTGCTACAGGCAGCACGTGTGTGTGAACAGACGCATGGGTTCAGGGTTCCCAGAGCCAGCCTCACACCCGCTGTGGGTCCCACTCTGCCCCCAGCCCTGCAGGGCTTTGCTCCCAGGAAGGACAGCGCATAGTGGAGCCAGTTATTGTGCTCCAGGGGAGTCCTCGGATCCTTGTCCCTGAACCCGGCAAGAACGAACCAGGCGATAAAAGAGCAGATTTCCTTGCTCACAGCCCTCAGCCTGCTGCTAGCAAAAATCTGTCTCTTGGCCTCCTCCCAAGACTGCCCTTCTGTCTTTGCCTTATGCCCCTGCCCTCCCTTGCCGTCATCTCTGATTGCATCTGGTCCTGCTTTCTTGCTTTTCCACACACCCCACTGAGACCCCAGGGATAATCTCAGCCCCTGAGATGCTGCTGGGGTGGTGGATAATTTTGCATCTCCTGGTTCAGGACAAATCCTCCCTTGGGAAAGCCAAGGTCTGACTTCAAAGACACCCAGGGCTGATGCTGGACTCCCCAGGAAAGCCCTGTAGGTGGTCTCCGGGCAGCCAGGGGTCTGAGACAGCCACCACCCATGGCCCCTGCTCCATCTCAGCTCTGGGTTGATGGAGCTTTCCTCGTCCCCACAGCCCTATCCTGGCAGAGCCCTGCCAGTCCCTCCGTGCCCAGGAAGCCCAAGTGGCAGAGACAAAGTTCACACTGCTCTGCCCCTGCCCTTCCTACCATGCCACTGTCCTCAGGGGACGCCTGAGCTGCCCAGAGCATCACCTCTCCCAAGGGCTGCATCCTTGAGCAGCTCAGCCAGTGTGCACTGCCCCACCGCTGCTGCGGGGATGCAGGCAGAGGCACTGCCGGGCAGAGCCAACCAGCCAGAGAGTATCTCTCCCTGCCTGGCAGTGCAAGGCCTGGCAGCTCTGGCGGGAGGATGGATGCACGTGAGAAGATACTTCTTGCTCCAGTCAAAACCAGCACAAACAAAGCAGCGTGATCTGAGGAGCGAGGGAAAGACCCTGCGTGGGGAGAGAACCACTTTTGTTGGCACACAAAGGCCCTCTTCACTGACCTAGAAAGACAAGCAGTGTGTACAGTGGCACTGAAACTAGGACAGGGGACAATAGCCGTGCGAGTCCTCCGCAGACAGAAAGGTCTTTGTGAGCCACTGGGCATCTCCAGCTCTGCAACCACTATGGGTCCCCAAGCACAGCCCAGGCCATGGGGCTGAGCTCCCCTGGAGCCAGGTCACCCCAGACCCACGCCACACAAGGTCCACATGGATGGCCCAGTGCGTGGGAAGTGCTGGGAGCACTGGCTCACCTCCAGCGAGGCTGGATGGCACCCAGGAGGCTGAGGTGTCAGGAGCTGGATGCTTTCCGCAGCTCTGCTGGATCACCAAATCCCTGCTCCATCTCAAAAGCCCTGCTCCGCCCCATCTCCCCGTCGGTGTGACTCATGCCTCGTGGCCACATGAGCTACACATAGGAAGAGCCTCACCACCCCACAGCCAGCCCGGCGCCTCTGGGCACTGTGTGATAGCAGGGATAAGCAGCACCCACTGAGTCACGCCGGCTGCCATCAGCAACAACTTCCCCACCCCAGCAGGCAGACTCAGATCTGCTCAGCTCCCCATGGTGCAGACCCCCGGACTAGGAGCACTGCTGGGGACTCACTTGCCACTGGGAGGTGGCACATGGGGTTTCTCCACAGTGCCACCCACCAGACATCACCCCTCCATGGTCAGTCATGATCGGAGCTGAGCAAGCAGGGTGCGAGGCAACCAACAAGCAGGAGGCGGTGGCTTGCCTACGCCGTTGATCCAGACTCGCAGTGCAGGAGGGCCAGTGTGGCAGCATTTTTCCAGGCAGATTTGCCACTGTGGTCCTGTTACCACATGGCCCAGCCAAACTGGCTCCCACCTGGTCTGGCAGCAGCAATGCCTGCTGAAGGGCCAAAAGGGATGGGGAGACCTGGGGGACTTTGCAGCTCTGCCAGCTCTGGCACTCATGAGCTGTTGCCTTAGGAGTGGTGGCACTACGTAGACCCGTGCAGGGTCTGAGGTGGGAGCCCTGTACAGGGGTCCTGCTCTATTACATTGCCCTCTTACTGCTGCCTTTCCACTATCTGAGAGGTGGGATGTGTGGCCAGCTTGGTTCCCAGCCCTGCAGAGCCCCAAGTGCCCCTCACAAACTGCAAGAGGAGGTTTCTGCTGACTCCCTGGGCCCCCGGAGGAGTGTGAAGCATGAAGAGCAGCACAGTGAAACTGGAGGCACTTGACCCAGGGCTCCTTCCCCAGGGAAGGGAGGTACAAGACACAGTCAGCTTCTCACACAGGGACAGAAAACAGCTGCTGTGGGGGACTACAGCATGGGCAAGTATTCTTCACCAAAAGCACCAGCCACATGTCACGCTTTCTGTAAAAATGAAGGGCTGAGCTCACACCCCTTCTTGTACCTCCTGGTGGTCACATACACTTCCGTGAGTTTAGGATGGACTGCAAGGATGCTACACATGCTAGAGAGCCCAGATGGACACACACATGTGCAGAGACCCTTGCACATTCCAGAGAAGAGTCCTAGAGAAGAGCTAGTCCTGCTAAAGAGCAGCTTTTTCCCTCCTCCTAAGCCCCAGCAGATCACAACATCCTGGATCTGGGAGGTGCAGCAAACCTCCTGAAACAGCAGGTTGGTGCCTCCATCCCCAGAGTTTCAAACAACTGCCACCCACCAGCTCCTCTTGGCAAGGACACATGGGTCAAGTTCGTCTGGCTCCAATACTGTTCTTGATGAGAGGTCATCTGCCTCACCAGGGCACTATATCTGGTCTGTAACCACAGTCACTGTGTAGAAGGAGATGCCAGAGGTCACAGGTTTCCAACCTCCTGCATTATTGCAATCTCCATCAACAGCGTGCAGTCTGCTCAACTCCTCCCATGGCTTCTTCACCTACTAACACCTCAACCAGAGAAGACCTCCCACTGGTGAGGCCACCACCTTCCATCAGCCCAAGGAGAGGCATCAGACATGGCTGCAGCTCTGCACAGCTTCTCTCTGCAACACCAACTGTGTTGAGACTCTGATGTGCTGGGGCAGCATATTCAGCTGGCACCAGAGATTATGCCCCACAACAAGTCAACGCCATTGCTGCACAGTCCTGAGCAGGGTTTCTGAGACCCTTGGCACCCCTGGGGTGCTGACAGTTCCTGCCTCTCTGCAGCGTCTCAGCTGCAGTCCTGCTCCCAGTTCAGTTACTGCTCCCTAAGCATCCAGGCCAGCAGGCAGCTGGGGCAATAGATGTCAGCAGTCACTAAGCTACAAACAGCCAACAGGAGTTAAATGCTAGAGCTGGCAGAAGAAAAGCTTTCAGAGGCTCACCCTCACCAGCTATGGGAAGAAGCTCCCCAACCTTCCCTGAAGAAAACTGGAAACTGCTGTAACAATCGCCAGGTCTCCATTAGTAGCCTCTGACTTGTGTCTCACAGGATTTTTGCAGGCCTGGCTGAACCTAACATCAACCCCTGTCCCCTTCCAGCCACCTGCTCTGGGGTAGCTCCTCTCCCATCCCCATCCCCTGCCGAGCAGTAGGAGGACTGAGGTTTCCTCAAAACACAATCCATCTGCCAAGGGGGAGGTGCATATAAGTGCCGAGTTCATGGAGAGGGATGTCATATAGGGATAGCAGGGAGCCATGCAGAACACCAGACAGCTCCAGATCCTCAACAGAGCTGCTCACTGAGATCAAAGCCCATCCCAAGTGGGTCACCAGCACCCAGCCTCTGAGCAGTGCAATGTCTTCTGCAACGATCCCTCTTTCTGGAGACAGGATTTCTGTGAAGACCACAGTGCTTCTGTAAACTCAAAAAAACACAAGTGGACGCTGCCAGATCATGACCTGGGGAAGGACAAGTTCTCCTTTCTGTGTCCATGCTGGGCAGGCAAGGAGCAGGCAGGCTCATGCAGCAGCCTTGCCGGACACCAGTGAACCCAATAACTGGCATATGCCATGCCAGCTCCCAGACCCAGCCTTTCTCCAAGTCCAAGCCCTCTACAGTAGAGGGCTGCCCTCAGGCTGCCAGCTGCAGGCAGCAGGTAGGCAGCCTTGCCTCACTCTTCCCCAGACCAGGATGGTGCAGCAGGAAAAAGCAGCAGTCGGCGTGTCAGCAAAGCTCCTCTTTGCAAACAGTACAGTGCATGCCTGGGGCCATGTGCAACACTACAGCTATACTTAGCTGAGCCAGCCCTATCTGCATGCGAAGCCAGGGCCCCGTCCCCCTGGGCAGGCTGATGCCCAGCTAAGCAGGGTGGCTTATGCGCAAATCGTGGTGCAGGAGTTGCAACTCAAGGAAAGAGGTTGAGGGATTGGGCTGCCAGGTCCCCAATACAGTATTGGCTGTCTCCAGGGGTACTGGCACTGCCTGCCAGTACAGAGCTAGCAGAGCATCCTCATCACTACCATGAGTCTCAGCTGGCTCCTTCCAACAGGAGGGTGAGCATCAGGGTATCACCATGGCTGGGGAGGACCACCTTTGCCCACTGGCACTGCCAGACTGACCTGGGAAAGAGCCAGCACTGCAGCTTCTGGAGAAAACTGCAGACTCCAGCTCCCAGCCTGGAGTGCACTGAACTGGGCTTGAACCAGCTCTGTTTGACCTCAGCTGCACACCAGCTCCATCCAGACTGGTTAGGTCCCCGTGCAGGTCCCTGAGCAGGTGGGAGTGGGTGGCGATTCAGCCACCACCCTCCATATAACCTCCCAGGACACGACTGAGTTTGGCCGGGACATCTCAGTGGCAGCCTCTAGCTAAAGGCGCTTCTTAGGGTTTAAGGCACTCTTCGGGCACACCCCTGGTGCATTTCCTAGGGCTATCCTCTTGCCCTGGGCATAAATTCCCCCAACTCTAGGGCAGATCCTGCCTACACAGTCCTCCAGAGCCTCAGGTTCTCACCCAGTAGTGCAGCTATCCTCAGCCCTGGCTCCTTGGAGAGCTGGGGGTAGCTACCCCCAAAGATGTGGCTGTTGGGGTCAGAGGAGTGGGAAGCACAGGAACGTACCTGCCTTTGCCCACGGCACTGCTGGAGAGACGGGCAGGCTGATGTCTCCTCCAGCACAGCCAGCACACGTGCTCTGGTGGTTGCTGGGTGCAGGGGAAGCATGTCTCCCTCCAAGGTCCCCGCGCACAGCTGGGGACTGCTGCATCCCCTACTCCTTGATCTGCCATATGTGCCACAGCCTCGTTGCTGCTGCTCGATTCCCACCAGCCAGGTGACACTGCCTCTCTGAGAGGACTCACACTACAGCCCAGCATGTGCCGGAGATGGACGAGACAGAAGGAAAACCAGATGCAAAAAGCCTCAAGCCTTTTCCGAACCAGCTTGCTGTTTCTCCTTCGGGACATGGCTAGCTGCCAGGGCCATTGGCATGGCCAGGCCACCCTAGCTCCATGGTGTCTCCTCCCATCATCCTGTACAGCTGCCACGCACAAAGAAGAGGCACTGCAGAGCCAAACGGGTAGAGGGGAGACCTAGGGATTGCAGTGGGGAAATGTGGCACTGCAGGAACTGCATTGGAAAGTGCACCCCAATGCCACCCTTTACCTGACCCCCATAGCTGGCCCTCACCCCAGTAATCCAATGCAGGGTCTGACTTGAGCAGGAAGGATGTGGGCATTGTGGCACCAGAGACCTCCGAGCAAGGGGCTGCCCCAGGACAAGCAGCCCAGAGCACAAGGGAAGGGGGTAGAAGAAGCGTGAGCAGCATGGTGTCTACAGTCGGCCAGCACAGGAGCTGGAGAGCAGCACAGAACGCTCCACCAACAGGAGCGTTCCCCAGTCTTTCATTCCCTGAGGAAGGACCTCAGGTCTCAAGCACCTGGAAAAGCCAAGCCTGGAAACTGATCTATGCTCTGAGGGCACTGCAGGGTGGACATGCTCTCCTGCCAACAGCCAGTGCCTCACCCCTTGTTTTCAATTTTGTGTAAGCAGGGAACCCAACCCTGCCCCGGGACGTGGTGAAATTAGATCCATACGGAAACAATTAGAAAGGGGAGGGATAAGGAAGAAGCTTTGCTTTGTTGGCACAACTCTCTGCCCAAAGAAGAAAACAGAGCGCATGAGCCAGTCCAGATGTATTTGTGCTGGGAGAAAATAACCCGTGAGTGAAGGAAAGGCACGGAGCTGGGATTTGCCTCCAAGTGGGCTGGGTTTTGGGGGCAGCTCACCCCACACCCAGCCCTTCTGTGACAGGCTTTGGTTGAGGGTGAAACCAGCAGGTCCTTCCGTACCAGGACAGGGAGCCTCTTGAGGAGGAGATGGTGTCTCACCAGGGAAGCTCTTCTTACCAGGTTGGAGACAACCCACCCTTAAGCCAAGGCCAAGGCAGTCACACGATGACTGTAAAACACCCCCTGGGACCCCCCTCTGCCAAGACCACCTACAGGTCCCCACTTTGCCCCCAGCCCCAGAGCCAGCGCTGCCCACACAAACAGATCACCTCTGCCCTGGGAACCTGTCCTCTCCGCAGGACAGGGGAGAGGGCAAATGCTTCATTGCAGCTCTGGATTATGTTAAATACCCCACCACGGATGGTCCTGGCTCCGGATCAGCCTTGCTGCTCAGCCTGGTGTCTGGCAAAGCAATGATCCCTCCAGCCTCCTTGCATGGTCCAAGCTGGATGGAACCGCTGTAAAAAAATTTGCCCACTGTCCACGGTTTTTGCTGTTTCTCCTTTTTCCCTGTCGCCCCACAAGGAGATTTATGTAAGGCTGAGGTCAGCACGTCATGCTGGGAGCAGGCTGGTGGGGGGGCACAACAGGGCTGCAGGGTCACAGGCATGCAAAGAGCCCAGCTCAATAGCCTGCACACCTGATGCGCTCCTGGCTGCTCAGCAAACACCCAGCAGGCTCTGCTGCTTTTCGGGGTTGTTTTATAACTGCAGGGCTTGTTGACAGGGAATGCTCACCACCAGAGCTGCTTGAGAAGAGCACCCTGTGGGCATGGTGTGTTCCAAAATTAAAGCAATTTTATCCCCCAAACTGTGAGTCAGCTTGCAAAGTGGAGTCTGGACAAGCGCCTTCAGGGGTGATTTCAGGATTACACCACTGCAGTGGGAGAGTTTCACCCTTTACTTGTGCCCATGGAAGAGAAGTCCTTGGTCAACCTGTGTGGGTAGGTGGCCACCTGGACACATGAACTAGTGCTGGTGCTGCAGGGTGTTGCCTCTGCCTGCAGCACGGTACCTCTCAGACCCATGGAGCCACACCAGCTTCCATGCCGGCTTCAGCATCCTCCCTTCTTGCTCACCCCTTACCCTCCAGCCACAGGTCCCTGCAACAGACCTGGGCCAAAACCCGTCCCTGCTCCGGCTGTCCCCAGGGCAGCCGAGTGGGGAATAGGACCAAAGAAAACAACCTGTTTCTAGGCTACCTATGCAGATGTAGCCATACACTCCAGCTCCCCTGCCAGTCTCCCTGGCAGGACCAGACTGCAGTGGCAGCTTCCTCATCTCTTTTGGGGACAGGAGGTCCATGAGACAAACGAGCTTTGCAGGGCACAGGGTGCTGGCCGTGCCTCTCACCCCATTGAAACCTGGGAGCCTGATGCAAGTACACAGGGAACTTGCTCTACTGGCAACTTCCACTGCATCTTTTGTCAGCCAAACGTCTGTTCCAGGTCTGTGTTTTTCATCATTGAAGGTCTTCAGAGGGGGAGTCCCACAAGGTAAATACCTGGAATGTGCTGGGAACAGCTAATCCTGGGTTTGCCCTTCCCCGCAGGAGAGGAGGAGCAGGGCAGGTGAGACGGGGCTGCAGGTGCTGGCTTGCTTCCCGAACTGCTCAGCAGGAGCTTGCGCTGCCCTCCCAGGCGGCAGCACTCGGCCACTGCACCAGGGCAGGAGCTCCTCCTTGCTCTGACCCTGCCGCAAATCGTCTGCAAGGACCATGCCTGTGCCTGCATCCATCCAGACCGGAGCCTGCAGATGGTGGTTTGTCCCTTTCTGTCTTGCAAGGGGAAGGGGTCTGTGCCAAACCACTGGAGTCCTGTCATCAAACATGTCCCTGCCATCACCATTTGATATCTCTGATAAAGCACTCAGGACCCTTGGTTTACTGTCCCTAGCTGAAGGCTGTTCTCAGCCAGTGCTCAGCAGAGTGCAAAGTGGCATGGAGACAGGGGGAACTGAGACCTGCCAACCCTCCTGAGCTCCTGGAAGACAGCAAGGAGCTCCTGTGCAGCAGCATTGGGCTCGGGCTGAAACCCCCTCTGTGAGATGCAAATGGCTCAAGCCAGCACTGGAGGCCAGGAATCTGTAGCCAGAAGGCAGAGGATCCAACTCAAGGATGGCCAGAGCCAGCTCAAACCACTCCAGGCTACGGCGTGAAGCACATCCTCGTACCCACGTGCAGAGGTGTGCCCATGCCTGACCCAGCTTGCCTCCTTGTGACAAGCAACAACTGACACTGGAGCCACAGCCTTACACCTCCTCACCCCACAACCTCCAGCCCTGCACTCACCAATGCTGAGCTTTTCAAGAGCTAACAGCCTGCTCTAAAGTGCCCTAAAATACCCCAAAACACCTCCCTGGGGTTGGCAGCCCAGCCTTTGGGTTTCATGGGGTGACCAGAGAGACAACCTGCCGCAAGCTGGGCAGCCCAGCAGGGCCACCAGGACCTGTTTTGTGACCAATTCAGCTTTTTCAGGTGTCTGTTTCCATTCCCTACCCAGCTCCCCACCAAGTGTGGATTGGTTTTGGGTAGGAAACGATGGATTCCTTCTCTACTTCCAAATCCGAATGTTGTTTTCTCTTGCGTGTTTTTTGTTTTTGTTGTTTTGGATGTGGAAAGTTCCCAGCATTTGTCTGTCTTGGAGACCAGGCGGGGAAGTGAAAGCAAACACTGTGCTCAGCTGAGAGTAGGGAGGCTAGAGGAACTGGAAATTTTAAGCACAAACTAACCCCAAGCACTTTCTACATCTTACCACCAGCCCTTGGCTGAGCCTTTTGCAATGACAAGGTGTCTTCGTGCCATGTCGTAGTTCATCATTCCCAGCTCCCTCTTTCCCATTAGCTGCAGAAATCCCAGCCCAAACTAGAGCTATCTCAGCCTGGCCTGACCCAATGTGACCCATGTGTGGGAGCAGAAAGCCAAGGTGTGCCCCCAGAGGGACGCAGCCACCATCCACCCCGGACTATGCACCTCTGTCTGCTCCAGGGGACAATCTCCAAACTCATTCTGGTCCTTCCCTCTCTGCCCTGTCTTACCACCATACTAGCACTTCTCCAACACAAGGACCAGCCAAAACACCCTCTCACCCTTCCCAATCCCTCCAACAGTTCCTAGCCTTGCCCTGACCCTTATCTGCTGCTTCTCCTTCCCTCCCACCCTTGGTGAACACATGCTGGTGTGGTCAGGGGAAACATCTGCCTGCACCCAGAGATGCCGGGCACCTTCATGGACATTGGTGCCTTCAGAATGCATCCTCTGGCTCAGATTTTATAAAGATCAAGGTGTCCATTTTGTCCATTGAAACACCGAGCATCCTGGATCGCCTTAGTGCAATGGAGAGAGCAACTACCCTACAACGAAAAACTGGAGGAGCTGGGACGTGTGCAGATGGCAGCAGGTGGAGCTGCCTGACTTTGCAGTCTGAATCAGAGGTTCATTTGTGGCATCTGAGCAGGCCAGGGTGCAGGGTGCACCCTGTCCCCCTGGGGTCTTCCTCTCATCCCCCCGGGGTGTTCCCCTCGCCAGGCCCTTTTTAACCAACCAAACATGATTTCCTGCTTTCACCCAAGCTGCCTGAGGGACCTCTTGATGTTGCACCCGAGGTCTGGAGAAGAACATTCTTTTCCTCACTGGGGCAGGGGATGGGATCTTTGGTGCATCCCCCATTTCCCCAGCAGGTACCTGCTGGGAGTATCAGGAGCGAGGAGCAAGGGGCTTCCCTGGGAAGCAGAGCAGGATTCACAAGACAGATCAAAATGTTCAAAATGCAAACAAAAAGGACTGCAGAGGCAGGTGCCTTCTCCCTGCACCAGCCTTTCACAAATGGTGGCAATTTTGGATGGGAAACAAAATGGTGAGGACCAGTCCTGGAGCAGCCTGGTGTAAACTGATGGGCCCTCCTGCCCCATGGAGAATCATCCAACAGCCTCTGGGCCCCTCCATGGGGACTTTTCCTTCCACGCAGCCTCTGTGTCCTCTTCAGGGTCTCCACAGCCCCATTACTCCTGTTGCAGAGGCAGCAAGCCAGGGGCCATACCTTCCTCCCCAACAGCACAGCGCAGCCCGCCTGGGCCATGGGTGCCAGCCCTGGAGAGCTCTGAGCCCGCCGGCCCCGTAGCTGTGCCCGTGCCAGCCGGGAGCTTGGGCTTACTGCTCAGCAGCCCCAGATAATTATAGCTCAGCTGTTTATATACCCTCAGCCCACGGCCACAGGAAGGAAAGCTGGAGGACTCACTCTACGTAACAGGGCTCCCCGCCCCTTTCCCACTTCCCCCTCCCACCTGCACCCCTGCGTGTGAATTCGGCACTTGTGACAAGACACCACAACACAGCCTTGTTTTTCAGAGCTGGTTACAGCCCATAGTTTCCCCTTTCTGCCACAGGCGGAGCTGGAAGGGCCACCCGTGGGACCCTGCTCCAGGCTCTCTGCTGCTGCCCAGCTCCAGGCATGGCTTCCCCACCTCTGCACCATTTGCAGTCACCTCCTGCATCCCTCAAGCTGGCAGCTTCTTGGTGCCATAGCTTGTCTGGGGACACGGAGGCTTGTCCCTGTCCCCATGCATGGCTGAACCACATGGGTCCTCCCCAGGCTGCGGACTCCAGCAGCCTGCGCCCATCTCTGGAGCTGTGGGTTGCACTGAAGCACCCAGGGGTGGTGGGTCAGCACTCTCCTTTTTCACGCAGGTTGGCCACAGTCTCTGTGCCAGTCCTTCCACCTTGCCCTTGCATCCCAACACATGGCATTGGCACAGCAATCCCGTGACGTTTGCCAGTGGCTGAGCAGGACTGAGCAGAGTGCAAGGGAACCCCTCCCAAGCCGTGGAGGTTGTCCATCTCTGCAGGGACAAGGGACCGCCAGCCATCATTGGAGATGGATGCCCAGGGAGCTGCCCTGTGCCAGGTGGCATTTGCAGTGGTGCCAGAAGGGTGTGCACAGCCGTGGTGGGGAACGGGGGAGCAGAGTCCCTTGCCCACCCCGTGGAGAGCGGCAGCAAGCAATGACCAGGCACGGCTTGCTCGGTTCCAGGAATGGGAACGGGATGGGCTGTGCCTGCCCTGCACTGCCAGGCTGGGCCGGCCAGCTGTGGCTCAGCCAGCGCTTTCTGTGTTTGTTTGGGCTGTTAGATAACTTCGAAAGCAGAAGCTGGAAGGGCTGGTGGCTGAACAGTTTGTTCTTTCCGACTTCCACATGCTGCTGCCTCAAACCACAATGCCTCACAAGGCCCAGCAGTGAGATGCTTAAACCACCACCCAGCTGTGCCCGCTCAGTGAGGCGCTGTGCAAAGAGCCGTTGTATCCCCTAGTCCTCGTCCTGCAACACGCCACCGAAGCCCCCTCCAGCACGTTTGCCCTCGCAGCCCTGCACAGAGCTCTGCCTTCCTCTCCCTGTGCCCTCCTTGCTGCCAGAGAAGGGACCAGAGCTGTGGGAATGCTTCTTTGCAGGGGTCTCAGCCCTGCACCCCAGCCCTGGCACCACGGTGAGGGGCTGCTGCCACCTCCTGGCCATGTTCCCGGCCCCGTGGCGAGCTCAAGGGTGCTGCCTGGGCACCCCTATGGGCAGGGTGGCAGGGCTGCCTCTGGGCTACACCCTGCACCCAGCCATCGCTGGCTGCACAGGGGAAGGAGGAAGGGTTAAACACCGCTGTGCAACTGAGCAGCATGTCCTCCCCCTGCACAGCCCTTATCTGCCCTACACGTAGCCGCTGTGAACTGGGGCGGAAAACAAGGACAGCAAGGCCACAGCGAGCCATGCATCGGGGAGTGTGCTGGCATGGCTTTGCCAAAGGGCAGTGATGGGAAGTGGGTTTGGGTTATTTTTGGGTGGCCTGTGCCTCTCCCGGGGAGAGGTGGCCTCATTTCCCCAGGCAAGGCAGGACTGTTGGGCTACAGTGCTCAGGTGTCACCCACTTGGGGACCAGGAGGGTCCACACAGCACCTGAGCCCGAAGACAATGTCACTCCCTGGCACAGCATGGTGCTGTGCCTCAGTTTCCCAGCCACCAGGAGGTAAGGACATGAGGCATATAGAGCTGTCTGCCATGAAGGGAAAATAAGCAACGCTGAGAGACCCTCCAAGGCTGCTCTGCACCCGGCTGAAGTGATGGCAGCGGTAGCGCTGGAAGCAGAGCTGCCCAGCCACGCAGGCTAGGCACCCGGGTCTGAACCAGAGCCAGGATCCACAGCTCTGGCATCCCCTTGGGTGGCACAAAACCCACCCCACAAAGGGGGACACTCCTACTTGATCAAAGGGAAGGGTGTTTTTCCACAGCTGGGTACCAACATCCCTTACTGGAGCTGCATCACATGTTCTTTCAGCTGTCGGAGCATCTCAACCAGTGATACAGGGTCCCAGTTCCCAGCAGCAACTGGAAGCTTCCAGGCAACTACAGGGACGAAGGCAAGGTTGGGCTGAGGCCAAATCACTATCACAGGCTTTGTCCCTGTCCAAAGGATTGTGGTGAGGGCCTGATCCTGTGTCTGATGACCAGGAGCCAGGCACATCACTCTGGAGTCTGCCAAGACCCCTCTCCCAGTGCTGGGACACTGGGGATGAAATACCCCCAAGCTGGGACCAAGCAGCAGGTGAGGAGCACGGTGTGCTGCAGTCCTGTCCAGGAGCTGGAGCGGGTGAGGTGGGGAAGGAAAGCAGTGACATGGCTGCTCTGGAAGGAGAGGGAGGCCAGCAAAGCTGAGCAGAAGAGAGGACAAGCAGGGATGGAGCAGAAGCCAAGTAGACGCAGAGATGGGGATGCTGCAGACTTGTTCAGGCTGGGGCTCACCCAGCTGAGGACACAAGCAAGGCTGACCACCCACCCACAGCCCTCCCGAGCTTCTCCTGCTTTGGCCATGCTGTGTGCCATGGTGGCCAGAGAGCCGCAGGAGGCTGGGGGGTGCTGCAGCATGACCGAGCATCACTCCTTGACTCAGGCCACAGTCACCGTGCACAAGGCAGAGTGGAGAGAGGATGGTGGCCCAGGCAGGAGACACACAAGGGCAGCAGAGTTCTAGCCCCATGGCGCTCGGCCAGCCACATGGGGAGTTTGTGGCCTGGCCAGAGGCAGACCTGTGAGTCCTGGGAAAATGATTTAGTTTTGCAAGTCCTCTTCCTCCCTCTGGTGCCCACTGACCTGTGAAACCTGGTCCTAAAAAACACCTCAGGGCTGGCACAACACCAGCTCTCTGCATCCAGCTCAGGAGCCACCATGTTCCAGCAACACACCTCTCCTGCTGCCCACCAACCTCCCCACGGGCAGGGGCTGGGGAGAGCCCCGGGGGGGCCGACCAAGGAAGCCCCATGGATTGCTCAGGCAATGGAGGGAATGGGGTGGGACATGTCCCATCAGGGTTTTAAAGGTGAGGGCAGGCTCTGCGGCAGCCAGTGTGGTTTGCCTTCACCTAGGACAGGGTGTCCTGGGGAACTGCGCAACCTCAACGGCTCCGCACCAAGCACATGGGGGAACAGGCAAGATCAGAGACAGCAAGAAAGCTACAGGCTCCTGCGCTTTCATGTGGTCTCAGGGCAGACTTGTTTTCAACCTGCCTGAGATGAGGGCAGGTTCAGGCTTCAGCTCTGGGGACAAACTCAGGCTCCAGCTCTGCTTTGCATTACCCCATGCCAGCAGCGCGCCCTCCATCTGTTCTTGCATGCTCCCAGCCCAGTGTGGCAGGAACCGTGTGATGCTATCTGCTCACTCGTGACTTCCACCAGCTCCTCAGGAGCCCCTGGCAGGGAGACAAGAGGAACGGGCCAGATGTTGAACTAGCGTAAGGCAGGAATGAAAACCCAGCCCACAGGATTTAAAAGCGGTGAGGTTAGTCTCCTGCAGAGTCCATTTCTTCAGCCTCAAGTCCCCTTGCTCCCAGCTATGAGGCTCCTCCGAAGAGAAAGCTGAGATGCACAGTGCTCTGGGCTCTCCTGGCTGTGGGGAGGCAGAGCTGCCCAGACTGCTGCCTGCAGGCTTGGGAAGAACTTCCCATAGGCGGGACATTCCCAATGTGGACATCAGAAATAGTGGTCCTCCTGAGGGATGCAGCTGCTGTTGTGCCAGGGGATGAGGAGCAGAGCCCAGGGTATTTATTCACCACTTTGCACACTGCGTTGCTCCCCGGGAGGAGCAAAACAATAGCACAAAGGGTGAGATAAGGCGTCACTGCTGCAGCTGGACTTGCCGGGAGCCTCCTCCACCACTCTGGGTCTGCAGGTGCATTTGAGGTCAAGCAGAGGGGAGGCTCCTGACATCAGGAGCACTTGGCTTTGCTGCTTTCTGTGGCAGGGAGAGCCCAGCAAAGCTCTTGGCCACCTTAAGCAGGCTGCTCCCTACCCCAGGGAACTGGCCTTTGCACACCGCAAGAGGGTCAGGATGTGCTGGGCATTTGCCGGATCCACTTGACCAGACTCTGTAAATGAGCTTTTATATAACTCTTCTTTCTGATTGCCTCCAGCATCTTCCAAGGAAAAGCCACAGGCATCCAAAAGCCTGCATGCCTGCTGGCTATGAATGGGCTGCAAGGGGCTGGTTCCCTCAGTTGCTATAAAAAGCTGCCCATTCCCGCAAGGAAACCTCACAAGGCAGCACCAGATCCTCTAGATTAGGCTCAGGCTGCAGTAGCAGTGAACAGGCTGTTTCCATTATTGCTACACAAGGAGCCTGCAAGCCATCCCATGGCTGGGACAAGCCTGGGAAGGGGACATGCACAGCCTGGCTCCCCTCACTGATGTCTTCTCCCAGGCTTCCTCTGCCACATCCCTGCTCTCCCTGCCAGCAGCTGCTGGAAACCCAGCAGTGCAAGCTTGCGTTCAGTAGTACTGGGTGTACCTGGTGTATCGGGACTAACCCCATCCCACTGCTCTCGGCAGAGGAACAGCTCCCCGGGGGCATGGGCAGCTGTCCTCACAGCGATGGAGAATGTCCAGCTGACACTGGGATGGGTCCCCGCATCCCCGTGCTCCCACAGATGGGAGCTCAGCGGGGTGCAGTGTTCAGATACGGTGTAGGAGTGCGGTTCTCACGAGCGCGGTCTGCCTGTGTAGGCAGGCTGCCTGCAGAAGAGCTGGGAACTCAGTGGCCCGGGTTGGCTCCCTGCGAGCAGATGTTATTTTTAACTCCCAGTTCCTCTGTCGTTTTTGCCAGGCAGTGTCTGGTTCTGCTGTTTGCTAAGTGATAGAGCCCTTTTTTTTCCCCCCTCCACTATTTCTAGGCTATTTTTAGGCTTTTCTCGGTGGGTCTTTGCCACAGATACTTTCAAAGGGCTGGAGCAGGTGGCTTGCTTCGCGTGCCCAGAGGAAAAGGAGAGATGCGCAGGGCGGGAGGTGCTGGGAAGGAGAAGGGCTTCCCGAACCAGACAGGGAAAGCACGTGCCTTAGAGCACCAGCTGCCCTGTGCTGCACACAAGAGAGAGCTCCTTTTCTCATATGCGGCCATGGCATGCAAGAGTTGGCCTTCCCCCAAGGGAGCCGTGATGCCCACGTCTTCCTGACCGTGCCAGCAATAGCCTTCACCTCTCCAAAGCCCAACCAAGGGAGATCCTCCATGTGGTGCCAGCAGGGCTGGGGGTCCTGTGCTGGTCCTGCTGCAGCCCAGGGCAAGGTGGGAGTGCAGAGGCACAGGGAGGGACATCTGCTTGAAAGAAGCTGATGGGACAGGACGTGAGGAGATGTGCAGGGCTTGGGATGCCCAGAGAGGGTCAAACATGGCTGTGCCAGTGCAGGAACCGCCGGATGGGGCCGGCAGAGCTGGGATCAGCTGGTGTCACGTTCAGGCTTGGGATAAGGACCAGCCCCCATGGGACCCTAAGTGGGAGAGAAGAGTGTGAGGGACCCAGTGCCCACCAGCGCTGTGGTGTACCACTGCCATGGCCGAAGCCTCTCCACTGAGAGTACTGATGGGGGTGATGCTGCCCTGTCCCCAAAACAGAGGACACAACATGAAATAGCACATCCTGAACCCCTTGCCATGGCCATGTTCAGGAGAAGGAAGCTCTCTTTGGGCAACGAAGAAACACCCTGTATCTTCATCAGGCAGTGAGAGTCCATCCTGACGCTGGGGTCCTCTGATTGCAGTCCCCCAAAAAAGGTCATTTCATCCTGGTGGGGCTGGGTCAGGACTCTCTCCTCCTGGGGCGGGAAGAGGCAGTGGTACCGTGTGTGGCCCCGCAGCCCTTTTTCCCCTGGAAAACTGCGAAACCCTGAGCTTCATTGCAGCTCTGAGAAGCTCAGAAAGAGCCAGAACCTGCTGCAGGACAGACGCCCACATCAGCCCTCGGCCAGCTCGAACCTTCCAGGCTGTTACGCAGAGCTGGAGCCCCACCACCACTGCTTGGCGAGGGCATTGCAAACCTTCCCACGTCACAAGATCCAAACAGTCCCGACCAGCTGGGTCCAGGAGCTGGGTTGGTTTTTTTTTTTGCTTTATCAGGATCTTGCTGAGATCGGCTGTGTTCTCTACGAGTGGGTCATGTTTGTGCAGTGGTTTGTAAATGCAAATTGTTATGTAAGTGCTCAGGGTTACTCCAGAGGCTTGGCTGGCTGTGCCTCTCCCCATGCGCATGTGCACAGCATGCTGTCTGCCTGCTCACCAGTGCTGTTAGCAGGGTAAGCATTCATGGGAGCTTCGTTACTGTCCTAGCTCTTTATCGAGGTGCACAGTGTGTGCATGCATGTGCGTGAGCCACTGCAGCAGTATCTGCGCAGGAGTAGCTACCCGAAGGTGTGAAGGGCTGCGCACCCAGGGGGTGTGCCATGGGGCTGCCAGCCGCGCGCTCAGGCAGTGCTCGCCGCACGCTCCACTGCATACATCCAGCAACAGTGTTTACCCTCCACTTGCTCCCGATGAGGCACTGCTCTCACCACTGCCAAGAACGCCTGTGCTTGCTCCAGTAACCCAGCTCCTGAAGGTCGCTGGCTGGAGGCTGGGCTTGCGTCCCAGCTGCCTGTTTTTATTATTGATTGTCCTTATCATTGCTTAGAGAGAACACCATGTCCCAAGTATCTGGGGGCAGGACAGGATCTGCTGCCTCTTCTGATGCCTTTTGCTCAAGCTCTGTCTCTCCCCAGTGGAGAATGTGCAGGCACCGAGTGCCCCGCTGCCTGCCCTTGCCTCTGTCTGCACGTGCAAGCCACAACGCTGGGAGCTGGGGGCGAGAGGAGAAAGTAGCCTCTCCTCTGTTCCCAGCCGTCTGCTGCCATAAGCAAAGCACACATTCCCCCTTTCTCTTGCCCTATCTCCATCCAAAGACTGGGTTCCCCGCACAGCATCAGGCCCCAGCACGTGCCCTTTCCCAGGGAGTGCTCCCAGCAGGACCCTCAGCAAGTGCATCCCGTCACCCCGCCACTGTCTTGGCAAGGGTCTGACTCCCACTGTGCCCTGATCCAGCATCCACCAGCCTTGAGCCTGCAGAGACTTGGGAAGGCATGGGGGAGCCTGATCTGCCACCAGTGTCAGAGCAAGCGTCAATGCTGTTCTGTCACAGCAGCACTCATATGGGCTGGCACAGCCATCGCACGTGGTGCGGGGGGAACAGCCGGGCGCAAAATGGTATGAGCAACCTTGGGCTGCGAGCAGCTGTGACACTGGCTGGATCCTGCAACTACAGCAGTCACTTGACTGTGCAGTAAAACCCCAAGTAATCATTTTTATTCATCCTGTGGGCGAGACACGGAGCAGGCAATAGGCGGGTGCCCTGCCAAGGCAGTTCTAGATGATGGCACTTGAGCACAAGGGAGCCCTTGGGGAAACCTGTGAATTGGGAATTCTTTCTACCTGGTGGGAAAATCTGGCTTTGGGGGTTGCCAGTCTTTTTTGCATAGAAGCAAAGGAAACCTTCCTTCTTCCTCCACCACCTCCTCTTTGAGGCCACAGCAAAGATGCCATCCTGGCTCTGGCCAACACTGCCATGGGTAACGCAGAGGGGAGCAGCCCCAGGGTGGCTCTAGCTTGCAGGGGGAGCAGATGGTCTGAGCCAAGACAGGGAGAAAAGGAGCACAAAGGGCTCCTCCCGCCCTGCCAGACACCCTTGATGGAAGCCAGGTCTGCCTCCATGCCTGCCTTTGCCATGCTGTCCCACCTCCACTGCACATGGGCCACAGGACGCCCCATGGGCACAACACAGGAGAGGAGGTGGTGTGCCTAAAGCTTGACTTGTTCCCCCATAGTACCAGCTCAGTAATAATAGCAATTACTCTACATTAAAACCATGATCCGCCTGTGTCCTTAGGTCAGTGCAGCCACAACGCATGGTGAGTGCAGTTATATGTAGCTGGCACATCAGCCGTGCCTTCCCAGCCATGCACGTCTGCCCCCTGCCCACCTTGCCCACCCCACGCAAGGACCTCAGCCCTGATGACAGGGGACATGGGGAGAATGGCCTCCCCCTGGCTGATGGGGTTACGGTGTTTGCCCTGGGCACGGGTCCCTTTCATGCGCTGGGGCTTTGCTGGCAGACTCCCCACAAGCAGGGGTGTCGTGCCATCTCTGCAGCTCTGCCGCTGCCAGCCCAGATGCCAGAGGGATGGGCACAGGGGCACCAGGGTGGCAGTAGGGGCATGTCCAGGAGGCAGCGAAAGAGAGGAAGAAAGGGAGGAAAGAGAGAAAAAGAAACAGAAAGAAACAGAAAGAGGAAGCGAAAGAGGAGAGAGTGAAAGCAAGAGGGAGAGCAGAAGGAAGGAAGGAAGGAAGGAGGGAGGGAGGGAAGGAAGGAAGGAAGGAGGGAAGGAGGGAAGGAAGGAAGGAAGGAAGGAAGGAAGGAAGGAAGGAAGGAAGGAAGGAAGGAAGGAAGGAAGGAAGGAAGGAAGGAAGGAGGAACGGAAGGAAAAAAGGGGGAAAGCAGAGTCCTCCCAGAGCCCTCACACCCAGTGTCCTGTACACAACAGGAGACCTGTGATCCCCCCATGTCTTCTCTCTCCAGGTGTTGGCTGACATTTGGTTCCTTTGCCCGTTGATGGAGGAGGAACTCAAGCCATGCCTTTCCCAGGCAGGTCCCTTGCTGGAGCAATGACTCTCTGAGGAAACCTCCAGCCCCGACCAAGCAGATCTACAGCTCCTGCAGGGCCATTGCTTCACCCCAGAAGCACAAGGTCATCCTGCAGCCTGCTGAACAGGAGCACATCCCCCACCCTGGTACCTGAGAGAAAGCAGAAATGCCTCCATGGGACAGTTTCATGTAGCGACAAATACCAATCACCCACACACATCGATCGCCCAAGGGTTAACTCCCTGCACCGCATCTGCAGCAAACCAAGCCCTGCCGACAGAGCCCAGCAGCAAACACAAGGGGTTCACATCAGGCTCTGAAATACTTTCCCAAGAGAATGACCAGGCTCTCTGTCACTTAGGTCACTTTAAATCAAACTGGCCAAAGCACTGGAAAATATATTGCAGCGGTGTCCCAAAAGCGGCCTGGGGGACACAGGGAGGAGAGCCCCACGCTGCTCCATGGCTTGCTGCTACTAGGAGCACAGGGCACCTCAGCTGTCCTGGGTTCATGTGCGTCCTCATGCTGGTGGCTTTCCACAGGAGGGTGTGGGGAAGAAGGCCTTTGGAAAGGGTCGTGCTGTGCCAGAGATCAGCTTCTGATGACTTACAAATGTTGCCCCAAATAATTGGATTTTCCTGCTGCTCAGGCAGCTGTGGATGCCATGCTTGCTCGTGGCTATCGGCAGGGACACACAGGCTTTCCAAATGCCCTTTACACTGCTCTTTCATCAGCATGATCCTGGCCCCTTGGGGACACTTCATGGAAAGCCATGTGTGATGTCAGGGTTTGAAATACCCATCCCTCCAGGTGCCAGGGCTGTGGGGTGCAGCACATGCCAGGCTGCGATGGGGGAGAGGAGTCACCCAGGGACATGCATGGCACCGTGCACCAGCCGGGTCTGCACCGCCTGGCACGACCCTCCCCAGTACCAGACCAGCCCCTGGAGAAAGCTCAGCCTTCATTTATTGACAGCTTTATATGTGTCTGTTGAGAGCACAGTGGGATAGCAAGGCAGATGAAGCGAGCTGCAGCTCCAGGACATTAGCTGGTCAAATTAAATTGGGTTTTAGCATGCTAATTACCATACATCAGCCAGCACATAATGGAGCACACCCTTTTCATACTACAAACCTGCTGGTCTTTTCCAATATGCCAGAAGACACAGCAGGGCAGAGCTGACCCAGGCAGCCTGGAGGGCCCTGGCAAGGGTCACCCAGTGCCCTCCAGGACGCGTGCAAACAGGACCAGCATCGCTGGAAAGCAAGTCCCTGGGACAGGGACCGGACCAGCACAGGGCTCACTCCAACTTGGCCCACATGCTTGGAAAGGGAAAGCTAATGGGTAGTTCGTCACCAGGACACAAGAACGGCCCCATGGTGAGATGGGGGTGGTTGGGTCGCCTTGGGGATGGTGGCATCCCAGCCCAGCCCTGTAGGGTGCCACCATGCCCCAGGCAACTCAACCATCCTTCGCCTTGACTTGTGCCTTGGACAGCCCTTGCATGGTGGGGTTTACAGGGCCAGACAGGGTCAGCTGGGACACCAGCAAATAAGTCTTTGCCTTGCTGGGGACAGTCCCCCAGTGGGGTCAGACACGCTTGCCAGAGAGGAATGGAAAATTCCTCTCATCGTGCGGGCACTCCCTGCAGCCCGAGCACATCAGCTGTCATCTCGCAGGACTTGACATGCCCTAGAGTGTTTATCAACACCATTTCGCAAGGGCCATGGCACACGGCTTGGCAAGGGCACGCAAGCCACTTGGGCAACCGGCTCTGCTGGAAGCCGGTGCTCTTGGGAAACAACCCTGCAGCCTGCCCCAGGCAGTGAGTCATGGCTGGGAGTCCAGTGCGGGGCCATCATCATCATAGTGGCCCTCAGCACCTGATGGCCATCAGCATTTTCTCCTCCTTTCTGGCCTCCTGAATTCAAGGCACCGAGCTCTGAGCTTTGCTGTTGGCCCTTTCTCAGTCCTGCAGACCCCTTCTCCCCACTCCTCACAGGGCTGGCTAACACACAGGGATGGTCTCTCTTGCTAGGTACCCATCACCCAACTACCAGCCAAAAGATTGAGAGTTTAGCACCGATCCCACCAGTTTCTTCCAGCCTCCCTGCCTGCCCATCCCTAGCTGTGTTATTAGGCTGTTAAACTCTGCATGCTGGGATGCTCCATCTCATGCGACTCTCCCAGCACGCCCTTAGCATGTACACAAACATGGGATAGTGCCAGTCTCCAAGGCACTGTTCAACTCTTGGGTCCACAGAGCAGATCCCAGCTCCAGTATCCATACCTGAGTCACATCTGCATTCAGAGCTCCCTGTAACCTCCAAACACCTCTCTTTGGCTTTGGTTTCACCTGGCAGGGTTGTAAATGACCTCAATATGCTGGTCCCCCCTTGCCCAAGGCATGCTGCTCCTTCCCCACAGGGGAAACGGCTTGGGGGGGAAGTTACCCCACTCCCTCCAAGGGGTTTGGAGGTATCAGCAGGAGCAATACCATGAATATGATGATGGCATATCTGGCTGAGGGCTGCCATGCAGGCATGGACCGGGCAGCCGCACGCTGCTTGAGAGATTACACAGGCCAGCGGAGCCAGCCTGTCCCCAGTTAACTTCAGATGTGCAGAACTGGCACAAACAGTCCCCTCGGGCAAGGAAGGAAGCGGGCACATCCCGGAGGAGGCTGGCTGGGCAGGACAGGGGACACGGAGCTACAAGCAGGCCAGCCCTGGAAACCAGTGTTAGCCCTGCCATTGTCCTGGCTGGTGTTGGAAATGGAGCACCCTACCCCATGGTGTTGTACATGGCCATGATGAGCGGGTGGTCGCCAGGAGGGTGTTGAGAAGGCACAGTGTCAGGAACGGTGTCCTGCACTGCCAGAGACACCCTGGAGCCCAGAAAATGTCTTAGCTGTTCCTGAAATCTCGAGATGCACCCCAAAGCCCTGCTCAAGTGGGAAAGGGGTAGTGCGTTCATGGGGTGGGTGTCAACCCCCCCATGGTAAAGAAGCAAAGCGTGCCCCCCCTGCAGCCCCCAAAGGGGCCAGCAGCTCCTCTTGGCACCAAGGGGTTGCAGGGCAGCCACCTCTCCCAGCAGCCAAAGTCCCTTGTAGTGGAGCTGGGGGCACAGGGACCGAGGGTGGGGGTTCCTGGAGTGGGGACCATCCAGAGAAGGCCAGCAGGCTCCTAAAGTTAGCATCACACAGACCCTTCCCCAAACCTCCCAGCAGCTAGGGCTTGCACCCCGGCGCAGCTGGAGCCGTGGCGGAGAGCAGGCTTTGTGCAAGCCAGCCAAGATGTTCGCTGGAGCAGAGGCATGCATAAACATTTTGTTTAATCAAGGACTCTGGGCGAACACAGTGTACTCTGGCTCCGTGCAGCAGGAACAGCTGCGGCCCTGCGGGGCATGGGCCTGGGATGCCGAACAGCGGTGGCAGAGCGACCTCCCGTGGCACTGCCCCGGCCCCAGGGTGCTCAGTGCCATTGCTGCAATGGCAGTGGGCAAACGGAGCCCAAAAACACTCATCTTCCCCAGCCCACAGCTCTGCTCCAGAGGGAAGCCATTCCCCCGCTGCCAGCGGCTCCAGCCGCATCCAGGAGGGCAATCATGCCGGCAGCCACACTGTGCAAGACTTGGTTTGGCCCAGCCCTTCTGCAGTCGGGCTGGGACAGAGGTCGGGCTGGGAGAGCTTTGGCTGCAAAACCCACAGCTGCTCTGCCAGTGGGTCGCAGGTGGTGACCCCATAGCAACATTTTACCCAGACCTCTGCAGCACCAGCTTAGTCCCAGGGGAGCATCTCCGCAAAGAGGACTCCCACAACAGGTGGGAAATGCCAGTCACCGCCACCTTGCCCCATAGCAACAGCCTGCCCCATAACCAGGAAGACCTGCACCCATCCCGAGCCTCAACCAAACTGTGAGGAGGAGGCGCCAGCCATGCCTGGCAGCTGGGACCCCACTGCTCTGGTCTGGTCGGTCATTATGGGGTTTTCCTGCAGCAACTGCATCGTCCACACATGTCTGGAGGACCTGCCATGGCCTGTTGGAGTGGCGAGCTGGATAACCTGACAGCCTGGTAGCTAGCAAGAACTCGCTGCAGGAGAAGACAAGGACTTGGGGACCTAAGGGAAGGATGCCTCTTTCTGAGAGCTGTTAGCAGCAGTTAAATAAACAATGCAGTGAATAAATCAAATATCGCCTTGCCTCAGTTGTGGCATGCTCCAGTTTTTATTTCCAAGAAGAAAAGCAGCCCAGTGCGTGCCGCCATGCTCGACTGCCGCTTGGCTCCTCCTGAGCGTAGCTCCTGGTGAGGGCTGCGAGGAGCCAAGCAAGCCGGCAGACGCAGCCCCCCACTTCTGTGGCAGCCCCTGGAGGGAGACGAAACTGAAACCCAGCCCCTGCTCCTTCAGACAGGGTCTCAGGGGAAAAAAAGCCACTTTTTGTATCTCTAACTGGAATTGGAAATGGTGTCCCTGTGCCCACAGCTCCAGCAGCCCCAGAGCCCAGTGCCAGCCAAGCCCAGGGCTTCCCTCCCCGCACTGGCAGCAGGGCTGCAGCTTACCGAGCACTGCACTATCCCCAGCGGGACCTGACAGCGGTTCAGTGACAGCCAGGCCTGCCGAAAGCGCTCCCAACATCACCATAAAGTGCAGGGTGTTGATGGCAAAACTTCTCCACCTCATGGGGACTGCAGGGCAAGCATGGGCACCTGCTCACACCTGTACCTTTAGCAAAGGGGAACAGCTTCCCAAACCACCTCAGGGAGCAAATGGACCATGAGATGTCCCCGAGGGCTACCCCATGCTGGAGCTCAGATTTATCTGTGCTCCTGCACAGATCAAGTCTAAGTGCACAGGTAAAGTCCAAGCCAGGTGGTCTTTCCCATGAGGAGGGAGCGCTCCAGCCACTGCCTCTAAAGAGCAGCACCCTACACCCATTGCATGGCCCCGAAAACAGCCCCCCACCAAAGGTGTCAGTAATGGGGTCCTTGCAGACACTCCCGGGATCACCGTGTTCACAGACAGGCAGCATGGAATCCCCTCTGGGCCCTCCTGCCCCTCTAGGAATAGGGTGCTCAGGTGCCCAAAGCCACACTGGGGTTTAGCTTTGACTGGGGGCCACTGGAGGAACCAAGGTGCCGGCTGTGGCATCTCCACCCTGCTCCCCGGCTGTCCCCAGGGCCAGTCATGCAGGGATGAGGGTCAGCAGCGGGACACTAGTGGCCATGGAGCCATCCTGCCCCCCCTCCCCAGTGAGCACCAGCACTGCTCCCTGGCCACCCCAGGGCACAGGGAGGGATGAAATGGCTCTGCCCCCACCTTCCAGGGAGCTGCAGCTCCCGGCACACAGCAACCCCGATGCCTCCTTGGGAGGCTCCTCTGCAGCCTGGGGTCTGTGCCCAGACTGTGCCCTTGACCCACCACAAGTGCAGCGCTCCCAGCACCGGGTTTGGCGAGCTCTGTGTCCCATCTGGGTAATCCTTGGCCCTGCTCAGTGGGGCAGCAGAGGTATATTTTTAAATATCCACATATATTTATATGTGTAGGCAAACACACCCAATTTGCAAAGAGATTTCTAACTTTCAGGTGAAAGTTTGTTGCCTGATACACTTCTTCAAGTACCCATGCTCTCCACTGCTCCAGCTGGGAGTCCCAGTCTCCCCCAGCAGCTGCTCAATGGAGGGATTTGAGCTCAGGCACAAGGAACAGGTCTGGACTGACCTTTCCAGAGGCTTCATCCCCAATAACCCCTCTGGGGACACAGTGGCTCCTGCTCCACATGCACAAGTTGCTAATCACGGGACAGCATGGCTGGGAAGCCCCCAGCAAGGGTGCAGAGCACCCAAAATGCAGGGAGGCTTTCTCTAAACACTGCCAGAAACTCCGTCCCCACGACAGGCTGCAATGCAAGTGGAGAAAACAACTCAGCTTCCCTCTGCACTTACTCAGCTCAGTGTCAAAAGTACTAATCAAACATGTTTGCTTTCAAAGCACCTGAATAAACTTCACGAACTTTTCTCCATGCTCCCCGGAGAGGGCAGGCAGCTGCCTCTCTCCTCTGCACCATGTCTCCTGCTCTCGCTACCGGCCCTGGCCAGGGGGATCTGCCCAGGGAGGCTCCAGGTGACGTTTCTGCATGCAGGGCTTCTAAACAGGCTTTTTTAGTTGTTTTCCCCAAATGTGGCTACAGCTCCAGGAATGATATTTCACTGCTCTTGAAGGTGCACGGTGCACCTGTCCTACATCTCAGGAGGGGGTTACAAATCCAACCTAGCAAGCAGGAACAGTCTCCCAGCACCATCCCAACCCTCACCTGCTCCCTCAGGAGACTCCTTCCCTACCCTGGGCACAGCAAGGTCGTGCCCCCAGGCATTGGGGGCCTGAGATTCCCAAAAGGAGCAGAGCACCTTCACCCCCATTTCCCAATGGCAGTCAGGGTCATTTGAAGGAAGCGGATGCTCCTGTCACAGGGAGCAATGAATGCCTCGTGCACCTGTCAGACTCTGCTGCTTCACTTTAGACATTGTTTTGCAAGAAGAAGGAAAATCCAACCCCTTCCTTGGACCCTCTGTCCCGCCCAGCACAGCCCTGGACATCCCAGCCCAGTCAGAGGAGGATGCACAGCAGTGGCAGGAGCAGCCGGACTGATCCTGCTTTCACTGGAGGCTGCAGAATCTGGTTAAGTGCCCCAGGGGCTCCGAGTGCCCCTCTATGCATCCAAGGAGCCTCCGAGTGCCATTCTGCGCAGCCCAGGGGCCTCCAGGTGCCTTTCTTTGTGCACCTGGGACCTCCAAGTGCCTTCCTATGCAATGCCAGGACCTCTGATTGCTGCTTGAGAGCAAGGCAAGGCAATGTCACAGACCCTTCTCTCCAAACCCTGGGTGTTACAACACAGGTACTCAACAGCCACATAACACTGGCCTGGCTCCTGGCAAGCTTGCAAGAAGACAGCTACTGGAAACGCAGAGCACAGCATCCCTCAGTGGTGGATCTGGTTAAGAGCAGGCTCAGAGGAACAGCCTTTAAACTTGGGGTTTTTTTCTGGGATCAGCTGGGAATTAAGCATCTGAGTTGTTGTGTTTAAATCTGAGCTTTCAAATGTCCCTTCCCTCTTCCCCCACCCCAGCATTGTTCTATGCAAAACTCAGTTTTCTTCTGAAGCTTTATTTTAAGGGTAAGTTTTAAATGACTCATTTTGCAAAGGAAAGAATTGTGCTGTCAGGCTCTTTTTCTTCTTTTAATTTCGCAAAAGGTATTTCTTCTGCATTGGGGAAAAGATACAGAACAGCTTTGGTGAGCTT
Source organism: Aptenodytes patagonicus (assembly GCF_965638725.1). Taxonomy (NCBI): domain Eukaryota; kingdom Metazoa; phylum Chordata; class Aves; order Sphenisciformes; family Spheniscidae; genus Aptenodytes; species Aptenodytes patagonicus. Next base: position 25,121,346 of record NC_134957.1, read on the forward strand.
GGTGAAAGCAACCAGAACACAATATTGTCAATCAGCATACGCCTCTTCGCTTCCCACCAGCCTCGAGCTCTGCTGCTGAGCCTGTTTCATGGTTTCCTGGCCAGTTAGTGGTTACAACACACATACATACAGCAAGCAGAACCACTCCAACTTTCTGTACGTTCTTGCTAATCTCTCGTGTTTTTTTAAGCCTTTGGCAATAATGAAACGACTGGGGATAATGACAGGCATAGATTCCAGGAGTGCAAGACCCTGAATCTTATTTTTCTTCTAACCAGCTGGTGTACCTTAGGATAAAGCTGAGGGACAGGTTTGGATGTGTGAGCTTCATTGCACATTTCCAACCTCCTTGCTCTTGGCTGCTTGTTTTTTAATCAGATTGGAATTAACTGGCTTCTTAGTGTGCGTATGGGGTGGTGTTTGCTTGTTTGGTTGGTTCTGGTAATAGAAAAGCAGTCTTAATCATTTTCACCTTAGGCTTCCAGATCTTAGTGTTTTATTTCTAGAGCACCTTCTATCCCATTTTTTCCATTTTTCATGGAAATGAAGCTCCACTGGGCTACCATGAACTATGGTAGCTCTTCTTTTGGCTCGACTCCCGGAAAGCTCACCAGCTTGACCTAATGAGAAACAGCATGAGCTGCTACCTGGGGCAGTGCTGCTATACAGCGTGATTAGCAGGGATGCGGGGAGCTCATGCCAAGTACGTGGCAGCTGATCTGGTATGAATTTCAAAGCTCTGTTCTTTAAAGTTGAAAGACAAAGATTAAGGGAGATATGTTCCATGGCAAACAAGACGCCAAAGCTGGGCTGCTTAGGGAAGATCTCTGCTAAAGCTCCTGAGTAGCAAAGCAAGCAGAGACCCAGGACAGAAGTGGTTTTGCTCATACCCCTCTCTCTGTCAACTTTTGGGCAGGACTTGAGGGAGAAAAAATGGCAAATACACCAAGAGATTGAGGAGAAAAAATTACAAAAGCAGTGCTGGGATTACATTTAGGAGGGACATTCTCTCCCTGCCTCCTTTCAGAGGATGCATTTTACCGTTCTAGCTCTGGAAGAAATCTGTGGGACAGCCGACTTACCCAGGCTACTCCTAAGCTCCGAGGAAGCCTTGTCATCCCTAGTTCCAGATCTGGCAAACTGAAGATGCAACTGCCAACACTGCGAGAAGATTTCACAAGCCAGGTTTTAACAAGTCCTGACTTACAGTTTCTTCCAAGCAGGTGACTTTGGGGGTCTGTTAAGCCATGATTGCACAGAGATGCAGGTGCGAGGAAAGGTTAGGGCACACACACAAACCTTTCCAACCTGTACCTGTTGTAATCACCTGGTGCGCAGGTGGTTAGATATTGTGGGGGAAAAGGCAAAGGCTAGGTAAGGATCCAGATAAGGCCACAGGTGTTTCAGCAATGTCAGGGAAATGGGAAAAGCAGCTTTTAACCTGCCTTTGTGCTGTCAGCCGCAGGTGCGCTGGCCTGCCTGAGGAAGCACCGAGCCCAGCACTGCTTGTAACCCGTCCCTGAGTCGGCTGGTGTGTGTGGTCAGGGCAGACCTGCCAAGGAAAAGGGAGAAACAGGGTGATTAAAATCAGCAGGGGACAAATGTTTCCCTTGTCCTTGTGGGAGTACGGGACTCCCCCACCTTTTACAGCTGGAGGGGCCTTTCTGAGCCCCTCAGAGGTATCTGGTGACAAATCCACTAGTGGATGGAGAAACTTTCTGTGCTTTCCTAGGGCAAAGGAAACTAACTCCAAGCAGGGAAAGCAGCTTTCCTTTTCCTTCTCTCCTCTCCTCCATTTGCATTAGGCAGGGAGAAAAAGGTCTCTCTGATAAGAGTTTGTAAAAAAAGAACTATTATCAAGATGACTTTCCTTTTATGTTCAGCTTAGGTTTTTATGGGACAGAGGTCAGCCCAATATCCTCCCAGGGTGTGTACGCTGCAGATTATTTTTATAAATGCTGACTTGTTGACTTTGCAGTCATAAAGTATTTTCACAAGAAATGTATCCCCTCATCTCCCTTGCTTGTCACTGGTAAGTTAATTGCCAACTATGTGGATGGAAAGAGATGTAATAAGGTGTCCTGGTTTTGGCTGGGGTAGAGTTAATTTTCTTCCTAGTCACTGGTACAGTGCTGTGTTTTGGATTTAGTACTACGATAATGTTGATAACACACAGATGTTTTAGCTGTTGCTAAGCAGTGCTTACACTAGCCAAGGACTTTTCAGCTTCTCATGCTCTGCCAGCGAGAAGCCGGGAGGGGGCACAGCCAGGACAGCTGACCCAAACTGGCCAAAGGGATATTCCATACCATGTGACATCATGCTCAGTATATAAACTGGGGGGGAGTCGGCCGGGGGTGGTGACCGCTGCTTGGGAACTGGCTGGGCATCGGTTGGCAGGTGGTGAGCAATTGCATTGCACATCACTTATTTTGTATATTCTTTTACCATTATTATTGTTATTTTCCTTTCCTTTTCTGTCCTATTAAACTGTCTTTATCTCAACCCACGAATTTTACTCTTTTTTTTCCCCGATTCTCCCCCATCCCCCTTGGGGGGGGGGGGGAGTGAGCAAATGGCCGTGTGGTGTTTAGCTGCCTGCCAGCCTAAACCACAACGTAAGGCCAGCTCAGATGCTGCTTACATACTTGCTTTAAAACACGTTATTTTTTTTTCCCAGCATTACCGATTCTTGTAACTTTTGTCTGGAGGGTTGAGGATTATCCAGTGGTCTTCCAGTTCTTGTAATCAAGCAACTGAAAAATCTCAGTGCTTGTTTGAAAATAAGTATGTTAATGGTTGTCTTTTATAAGAGGAAAAGCCTGAGAACGAAGCTCAGTGTTTAAAACGGAAAGGAACAATATAATTAGATGGCAACTTTAAGCTGATCAGCGTTAAGGTCCTGTAGGTTGGTAACACCCGCTCTGTTTGTGTGCAGAGCTAGACCTTGAAGATGGGCTTTTGGACATGGCTGAGCAACCTCTGCAGGAAGCAGAAGCATCTCCTCCTCCCCCCCCAGCACGGGACGCTCCCGCAGGCAACCCAGAGGCGTTGCGGACGCGCTCAACAACATTGCGGTTCAGCCCCGGCCCTTCAGGCTCCTTCCACATCTCGCCCGAGGCAGCTTGTTGGTGAAGCCCTTTCCACAGAGTCGGATTACGCTGCCCTGGACGCGCGTTAGAAGCGCAGCCTTTCCTCACTGGGCTGTTTGTAACTAGCGGGTCGGCTGCCGTATTTACCGTGGCCGGCTGCCTTTGCCCCCGCCGCGGGAAGAGGCGAGTCTCCACGGGCTGCAACGCCGCAGCGCATTCGCCGTTCGCACCCACGGCGGGCAGACAGTCGGCCTTAGTTCCGCGTAGTGAGGCCGAAGGTAGGCCTCGCCACGCGTAGCGAGGCTGCCCCCGCGGGCGGCGCTGCGCTTCCAGCCCGCCGGGAGGGGCGGGCGCGGGGGGGGGGGGGGGGGGGGGGCGGCCCTCGCGGCAGCCCCGGGGACGCGGCGGCGCAGGCGGCCCGGCGCCGGGGAAGGCCCGCGGAGCGCGGCAGAGCGGTTGCTACAGCAACGCGGGCGGCGCGGCGTGCTGGCGTCACTTCCGCGGCAGCAGCGCTCCGCCCCGGGGGCGCGGCCCCGGCGGCGCGGGGCAGTGGGCGGCTATGGCGCTGTCGCGCACGGAGCGGTTCCTGGCGCTGCTGCTGCGGCTGCTGTCGCGCGCCTGCCTGGTGCTGCTGGGGCTCGTGGCCCCCGCGCCGCCGCGCGCCGGCCCCGCCCGCCCCGCGCGGCCGCGCGCCGTCCCGCCGCCGTGCCGCCCGCTCCTGCTGCTGCCCGCCCGGCAGCTGGCGGCGCGGCTCCGCGCCCGGCAGGTGGGACCGGGACCGGGACCGGGGCGGGGGGCGCGCACCTCCTGGTGCTCGCAGGCCTCCCCGCGGGGCAGGGGCCTCTGCGTCCCGTGGAAAGTCTCGGTGGCGGAGGGCGTGCCGGTGTGGGGGTCCTGGGGGTGCTCCGCGTCCCTTCCCGGTCTCCCGGCCCCTTCGCACGGCCGCCCCCCCCGCCCAGCCTGCAGCTGACCTCGGTTTCCCCTTCATTTTGGTGTTCTAGGTGACATGTGTTGAGGTGGTCGAGGCGTACGTGGAGAGGATCAGGGAGGTCAATCCCCTCATCAACGCCGTGGTTAAGGACAGGTAAGCCGGGGAGGAGAGGGGACGGTTGGCTTGCCGCCACCACAGCCTTCCTCCGGGCCCCCCTGCCTCCCCAGGCCAGGGTGCTGCATTGCACCTGGGGGCGCAGCAGCCTGGCTGCCCCTGCTGCAGCACCGTGCTGGTGCCAGGTGCTCCCACCAGCAGTGCTGGCAGTGGTTTGGCTGCATGTGGAAGCGAGCGGTTCTTGCAAAGGCCGTGAAGAAGAGCTGGGGAAGTCCTATCTTCCGTTACCAACTCCTACCATGCACTTAGCATCTGCCCACCCTGCAGAGATACCTGCTCCTTGGCAGTCCCTCGAGGCTGGAGAGGAGTGCCAGAGCATCCCTGCCAGTTGCTTCTTTGCAGGTTTGAGGAGGCCCTGCAGGAAGCCCGGCAGGTAGATAAGCTGCTTTCGGAGAGCCCTGGCAATGACTACCTGGAGGAGAAGTTCCCCTTGTTAGGGGTTCCCATCACCATCAAGGAGGCCTTTTCTGTGCACGGTGCGTTTGCCCTTGCTTCTGTCCAGCTTCACAGGTCATGACTCACTCCCTCTCGGCCACGTGCTCCACCACCCAGGGTGGTGGGTGGCTGTGGCAGGGCACTTGGAGGGAAGCAGCTTCCCTTTCCCCCACTCTGCACCCCTGTCTGCCTGGGCTCGTGTGTCTGTGTTCACTTTTAGCACCCAAACGCTGTGGAGATTGTGGTGCCTCAGAGGAGCAGCCCTTGCTGGGGACCTGCTTATCACAGATGTGGTTCCTGTGACCGGCCTTGCAGCCTCCTGCCCCCAGGGTGATCTCAGGGGAGCTGACCCTGACATCTCCCTCCATCTGTCGACCCTGGCACTGCAGGGATGCCCAACACATCTGGCTTGGTCAACCGCCGCAATGTGATTGCCACCTCGGATGCCACGGTGGTGTCCCGGCTGAAGCAGGCCGGTGCCATCCCACTGGGTGTGACCAACTGCAGCGAGCTGTGCATGTGGTACGAGTCCAGCAACAGGGTCTATGGCAGGACCAACAACCCCTATGATCTGCAGAGGATCGTGGGCGGCAGCTCAGGTGAGCCCCGGTATCTCAGCACGGTCCTGCACGAACAGCAGGTTAAAATGCAGCAAGGAAGGAGTTCCCAAGTCCTCTGCACGTTGCTTTAACTTTGTTGCTGGGCTCCTGCGGAGCTCACAGGCCGCTTTCCTGGCAGTGCAGTAGGCCATTTGGAGGTACAACTGCTTTGCACCTCCTGGATGTTACACCCAGCATCGCTTCGGCTCACTCTGTCTTACTCTGCATGCACACAGCAGTGCTGGTGTGGCACTTCAGCAGGAAAATCCCTTTGGCCCACGTTCCCCAGCTGTCCCCCAGACATCGCTAAAGCCAGGGTGGCTCCCACCCAATCTGCGTGCAAAAAGAAGCAGCCACCATGAGATGCTCCTGCTTTGCTGGATGATTTGCACTATAAGCCTGTGGGGTTTTTTGCTGTATTTTCTCCCATGCAGGTGGGGAGGGTGGTGTCCTGGCAGCTGCCTGCTCAGTCATAGGTGTGGGCTCTGACATTGGTGGCAGCATCCGGATGCCTGCTTTCTTTAACGGAGTCTTCGGCCATAAACCCACAACAGGTAATGCGGGCGTGGGGATCTCTTCTCAGAAATGCCAGGAGGTGGAATGCAGGGTGTGGGAGGAACCTGTTCGGGACACTCCTGTGCTTGCTGCTGGTGGGATTGCTGTAAGGGCACAGGCAACTTCTTGCATGGGACAAGCCCACTGCATGAGTGCAACCTGGCCTCGGTAGTGAGGAGCCATTTGGTGGCAGAATGCCAAGCGCGTGGGAGGTGTTTTACCCCTGGTATTGCATCCTCAGCATGGGATGTTTTCCCAAGGTCAGGATCTGCTGCTGGGGTGTTTCCCTGGCAGCTGGTGTCCCAGCTGGGTGCTTTTCCTCCTTTCCCCACCCTGTGCACCTTGCTGTCAGCTTGCAAGTGCTGCCAATGTGTGCAGTCCCTGGGCAACAGCTTCCCCCTGCACCCAGAGGCTGCCCTTCTGCACAGCTTGCCTCGGCTGTAGGCGATGCTCATGGATGCTCACGGGGTGGTACCTAACATCTCCCTCTGTGCTCGCAGGGGTGGTGCCCAACGATGGCCAGTTCCCGAATGCTCGAGGGGTGCGGACCAGCTTCCTGTGCACGGGGCCCATGTGCCGCTACGCGGAGGACCTGGAGCCTATGCTGAGGGTCATGGCCGGTCCTGGAGTCAACAAGTAAGTTGCTCCTACTGCTTCAAGCTGCTGAATTGGTCTCAGCTACTTCCTGTTTGGTGTAGAAGATAGGTCTGCATCACCCAGATTGCTTGTTACTGGTTTCCTTCCTCCACCCTTGGCTTCAGCAGGACCCTTGCAGCTGGGGCTGTCCTTCCCACCACCCACGTGCTCTGGGGAACAGGCAGCTGTGGTCAGACAGGTCCTCTTCACAGGAAGACTTTGCCTGTGAGCTGCTCCAGCCAGCACCGTCCAGCACAACCCTTCCCTCCTGGGGCTGGCCTTTCTTTTGGGTTTTACGTGCGCTTTTTCCTGTTGCTGAATAATGAGTTTTCCATCCCGCACCATGGCCCCGTTTGGTCTTTTCATCGGTCCATGCGACCAAGCAGCCTTTTATGTGCATGTACCAGTAAGGAGCAGAGTGGAGATAGGACAGACCGGGCAGGTCCTGCTTCTTGGTGCAGCCTGCACGCGGTTGCTTTCTCCATTACCACTTTTGTTTCTCCATGGGTCTTGTGGTGCAATCCCAACCTCGGCCGTGGCCAGGGTCTGTAATTACAAGGTGCATCTTGAGAGATGAGGATTTGCCTAACAGCAACAAATATGCAGAAGTAGCTGAGACTGATGGGGTGGGTGAGCAGCAGGTGTCTGTGTGTCTTCAGGGACTCTCCTTCCCACCCTGATGGGTAGAGCAGGGTGTCCTGAGGATGTATCAGGTGTCCTGAGGATGCATTAACAAGTGTGTGAGCAGGTCTGGCAGCTGGGGAGGAGCCAAGGACGGATTTGTGAGCAAAGCACCATTCCTTTTCCAGGCTGAAGCTGAATGAAAAGGTGTCGCTGGAGAAAATAAAATTTCACTGCATGGATCATGACGGCGGGTCCATTTTTGTGTCGCCTGTGGACAAGGAGATCTTGCAGGCCCAAAAGAAGGTAGGAAGGAACGGAGGTTTGCTCTCACTGGGGTGAGCCTGGAGATAAAACCTGGGGAGACCAGTCCGAGGAGTCCCTTGGAGGCGAGGTGAGCTGCTCTGTGCGTGGCTCCTGCAGGGGCTGGTGGGATGGAGGGCTGCAGGCTGCAGCACTGCGGGGGCAGCCTTGAGTCCCAGTCCTGTGCTTCCAGTGGAAGAAAAGTGGAAAGATCTTTTTCTTCTTCTGTGTTAAAGAAGAAACAAGGGGAAAATCTTGTGAGTGGCTGCCAGTGCCCTTGCCAGCAGCACCTGTTTGTTGGAGTGCACTGGGGTGTCCAAAGTTTTTGGCCCAATCTCCATTGCAATAGCTGTATTTTGCTTTCTTAACATCTCTTGTCCATGTTATGGGGACCTTCTGGGGGCACATCACACGGCGAAGGGATGGCTGTGTGTTTGCGGCCTTCCCAGGGTTGCTGCCTGGCATTTAGTCAAGCAAAGGAAACTTTTTTTTGTTTTTCAATTAAGTATTCTGTGCTGCTCTTGGTGCTTTTCTGGAGCATCACTGGGAGTGGCGTGGAGGGCTGTTTGGGGAGCTCCAAGGTTGTTATCAGATGGAGGAGGTCCCGCTGCTCATGGCGGAGCGGAGCGGGCAGGAGCTGCAGGATTCCCTGCCTGGCAGCAAAGAGAAGCTGCTTCTGGGCTCTTTCCTGTCCCTAGTTTCCACGAACTAACCGCAGCGTATCACATCCTCGTGGAAACAAACCCTTCCCGCTCTTCCCCTTAGGTGGTGGAACACCTCGAAGGCAAGCTGGGGGTCCAAGTTCGGCGTGTGGCAATCCACAAGATGAAGTATTCTTTCCAGATCTGGTCAGCCATGATGTCGTCCAAGGACAGCGATGGGCAGGTGTGTCAGACCAAGCTGGCAAAGGCACAAATTCGGCAGCAGCAGGGAAGAATCGGCTGTTTGAGGCCAGCCACAGAGAGCTGTAGGCTTCCCAGACCTGCCTGGGGGCTTTCTCTGCTCCGTTTGTCCCCCCAGTCCTCCTTTCATCTCTTTCCAAAGCTACACAGCCCCTTCTCCCTTGCTTTCCCATGAGATGACGATGTGGCTCACAGCAGAGGAGCAACATGGTTTAGGGAGGGAGAGGCCATTTTAGCATGTTGACATTTTCTGTGCAAGTTGGTAAGTCAGCCAAGCAGGTAGCATCCTGCCTCGCTCTTACCTCCGTACTGTGTCTCCTGGCGTTGTAAGTTGGGATTAATGCCCGGTAGGATGCCAGGACTGAGGCAGTGGATTAGCAGCTTTTCAGCAGCAGGCCTGCATGTGTTATTTTTTCCTTGAATTGTAGCCACTGCGCCATGCTCTGTGCATGCACAGAAGTATTTTGTAGCAAAAATAAACTCTCAGGAGTATTATACCTTGTGCATTCTGCCACGCAGGCAGCGGTGAAAAATAAACCAACCCCACCTTGCTAAGGAGGACATGCCTGGCCACCTCTGCCTCCTTTTTCCTGATCCCACAGCCCTATAACAGCAGTAAATGCCTCCAGGAGACATTATCCGGAGCATCATCCCTTGCATCTTGTCAGAGGAGGGGTACTGAAAGATGCTGCTTTGGAGGGCTCTCCCTCTGCAGAGTGAGGTCCCCTTGCTGTCTCTGGCAGGGAGAGATGCTCCTGCCGCTGCTCTGGATCCGTGCTAGAGCTGTGTAACACTCCTGATGGGCATCTCTTGTCTGAAAATGGGAACAGCTTGTGTTGGGATAATTGGGCAGCCAGAGATTTTGCTGTCATTTGTCAGCCTGTTCTTCCCCATCGCACACTAGCTGACGGTGCTGATGGAGGGAATGTGTGTGTGTGTTACAGGAGGCACAGCTATTCACGGACCTGCTGGCGGATCATGGGAAGCCGGTGTGGCCGCTGTGGGAGCTGATGAAGTGGCTCATGGGGATGTCTTCCCACACTCTCCCAGCTATCGGTAAGGCCAGAAGGAGCCCCAAGGTGTGCGGAGGTGGTGGTGGAGCGGGCAAGTTGTTAAATGAAAATAGTGCCCTTCCAGTGCCCCGTGAAGGGACTCCAGAGTTTGCACTGAGCAAGCTTCAGGCTGGTTTTTTGTAATGACACTCAGTGTCTTCAAGTCAAACGCATGCTCAAGGGGGAGTTGGCTGGATCTTTGATAACTGGGATTGGATATCCTGGCAGAAGAAGTGAGGACAATGGAGCTGCAGGCAGGGTTTGCTCCTGCTGTGAGCCCTGGCCAGAACTGCTGGGGCTTAGAGAGAGCCAGTCAGGGGTCTGCACCTATCTCATTTCTTTAGCAGCAGATACCAGAGAACCCTAATTAGTGCTGTCATGCTGCTGTCTGATGAGTGCTGAGGTCGTTCTGCCAGCTCTGCTCAATGCCAGTGGCTGGAAAAACTCCTTGAAGTGATGAGCAGGCTGAAAGCCTTTCCCTTGGCAAAGCTGGGGAGATACTGCCTGCAGAGCCATGCTGCGTGCAGGGGACAATCCACTCTGGGAGCCGGTGTGCCAGCAGGGAGGGGGACTTGGGGGTCCCCACTAGGAGCTGGGGGATGCTGCGTGTGGCCGGGCAATGCGCTTTCTAGCCTGCTTAACCCACGGTCCTCTTGCTCGCTCTCTATTTCTGTTTGTGCCCTTGGCCTGCAGCTCTGGGGCTGACAGAGAAGCTGATGAAACTCAACCCTGGTGGGAATGCCAAGCTGGTGAGCATGGGGAAGAGCCTGCAGGAGGAGATGGAGGCCCTGCTGGGGCCAGATGGGGTGCTCCTCTACCCCTCCCACCCCATCATAGCTCCCAGGCACCACTCCCCCATATGCATGCCCTTCAACTTCGCCTACACAGGTGAGCAGCTCTGACTTCTCTGCTGGGGTACAGGCAGGGGTCGCAGGCATGCCCTCTCCTGCTGCAGCAGTGCAGGCTGGGAGCCAGGGTATTTTACCCAGAGTATTTCCATCACTGACAGTGGGCTTTGCAGCGCAGAGGGGTGTCTTGCTGCTCCAGAACATGGGACAAGGATTATGGTCATGCTTTAAAACTGGCATTTGTACCTGCTGTCTGCAGCGGGGCAGGTTTGATCTTGCGGAGGGGACGGGGGGGCACCCTGCCCCAGAGGGATGCGCTCACGCTGTTACAGCTGGCGTTGTGGTTTAGCAGGCATCCAAGAGCTGCTGCGTCACTTGGGGTACAGTTTGGGGCTCTCTATGTGGCTTTCCCACGGCTTGAGCTCCTTGATGCCGGTGCCACGTTGCAATGCCTATCTGGCTTTGGACTAGTGGAGGGATGGTGTCTGGGGCAGGAATGTCCCAAAGCAAATCTTGGCATGCCACAGCAAGTGCCACATAAGTGTGTCATCATGGGTGCAATTTGCACATGTCATGTGGGCACTGGGAACCTCTGGCCAGCAATGTCCCCTTGTCGTCATGTCTCTGCACTGCCTGCCTTGACTGCACTGCTCCGGCAAGGACCAGCTCCCAGGAGCCCGGTGCCATGCCTGGTGGCAGCTGCCTACCTGATGTGGGAGAGCCAGGCAGTGATTTATCCCAGTTGCTGTGCTTGCTCTGATGCAACCTTCTCTCTTCCAGCTATCTTCAACGTCCTGGGCTTGCCAGTGACGCAGTGCCCGCTGGGCCTGAGCAGTGAGGGCCTGCCGCTGGGCATCCAGCTAGTGGCAGCCTCCTACAACGACCACCTGACGCTGGCAGTGGCCCGGTATCTGGAGCAGGCCTTCGGAGGGTGGATTTTACCTGGGAAAGTTTAGCCTGGGCTCCTGACACTGCAGGGAGGCAGGGACGGAGACGGTGGTGCCCAGTGAGGCAGCGGCGGGCGCTGATGCCCAGTCCCATCATGGCACTACTTGCTCCCTCCACACCCCACCTTATGCCCTCCTGGGAGCAGCCGGCGGTGCCCCCAACCCCTGGGGAAGCCAGGCTGTTGCCGCTGGAGTCATCTCCTCCCTGCAGCACCCTCTGCCAGGGGAGAGACCTGCCCTCCCTGTGGCCCCTTGAGAGCCTCGGTGCTATGGGCTGGCAGCAGGTTGCCCGCATCCTGCCTGTGGCAGGCACCTATCTTCTCCTGGACATGGATATGGCCGCCATCTCTCTGTAACGCTTGCTGCTTTGAAGACGCTGGGTGAAGGCTGGGGAGGGGAGGTGCTGCCGGACTACTCGGGGACGACTGCCCAGCACCACACTCGGGGCCCCCTGGGTGCATCCATCCTCCTTGGCCTTACTCTGCCCGCGGGGCTGGGACTGCACCCAGTGCACCGCAGGCTTGCCAGCCCCTGCAGCCTCCCTGAGCTGCCACGGGGTTTTCCCCCACCCTCTAACTGAAAAGGGAGAGGGGCTGAGGGAGAGGAGCTGAGGGTGCTGGAGGCAGCCGTACACTCATCTCACCAGCGGTGCTTTGTGGAGTGGATGGTGCTGGGCTCTGCCCGGTGCAGAGCTGGTGGGCAAGGACGAAGGAGCTTTTGCTCTTGTGAGCTTTTGACAGGACTGAAAGAGCTCTTTAAATGCTCCTCTCCATTTGCTGAGACAGCTAAAGCATGTCGTGCCTCTGTCTTCTTCCCCTTCTGCCCCGGGGGGATCACCTAGCCTGACAGGCGTTCCCTGCTACCTGCCCTCCCCAGCTGCCCAGCCTCTCTGCCCCCATGAGCAGACACAGGCAGAAACATGGGCAGCTGGCTGTTCCTGGGGCGGGCAACAAGCATAAGATGTTCATGGTATTAAAAAGAGTCTGTCCAGTTTACTGCCGGCTGTGTGTCCTTGTTCCCGGCAGCTGTCGGACCGGTTCTGTCTCCACTCTTGCTGTGGGATGCATGGAGGCTGCCGATCACTGCCCCCCGGCTGTGGGCGCAGTGCAGGGACAGCAGTGAAGGTGCTGGTGTCTGCCCCAAGGTTGGCACTTGGCCGCTGCTGGGCTCTTGCTTTAAAATGCCTGGACTTGCAGTGTCTGCTCGGCTCCTGGCAGAGCTGAAGGGTGCTGGCAAGCTCTGGCAGTGCCATGGTCAATGGCTCTGTTAGCCTTGTAGCGGTTGCACAGCGTTACGCTCTCAGAAAGTATAAGCTCTGCTGCTTTCTCTCCCCGATGGGCTGCCAAAGGCTTGGGGCTCGTAGGGCGATGCTGAGCCATGCACAGGTTCCTTGGGGTCTCTAGGGCTGAGCAGTGTGCGGGGTCCCAGGTCTGCACACCCAGCCTGCAGCGCTGATGTTGGCAAGGAAACAACCTCCCCCCAGTGCTGGCTTTGCGGGGACGTCCTGGCTTGTGTCTCCTGCCACGTGTTGCCCTTGGTCCTGGCCTGACCCCTGTGCTGCTGTCTTCTGTCCCCAAGCCATTAATGGTCCCTGCAAGGGGGAACATGGGCACTGGGTGCTAAGGCTGGGTGCAGCCAGGGTGCTGGGGGCAGGCTGCATCTTGCCACTCGCTTGCAGGGGGCACTGCTGAGCCGGCCGAAGGCTGCCAGCCTGGGGAGCCTGCAGCCAGATGAGACACTGCCAACAAGGAAGGAAGAAAGAAAAGAAACCCTGACCCAGGAAAAAGGGCATGAACCACCAAAGCCAAATCACGTGCCATGCCATGGGACGTCTCCCACAGCCTCCCAGTGTGATGGCACAGAGGACATGGGCCTGTCCCCCGGCTGGAGGGAGCCTGGGAGCTGGGCAGACCCTGACGATGCTTCCAGCGATCACTCTCAGAGCCTAAGAGGGGATTGCTTGAGCTGAAGACAGTTGTGTTTAGCAGAGCGTTGTGGGCGTGGACGGTGCCACTGTGTTTGCTCCAGCAGGTTCCTGTTACGGCAGGGACCAGATAAGCAACTGCGTGGCCCAAGGTAGGGGGGATCGCTGGTGCTTCAGGGCAATGGGGGATGCGGGTGGAGGAGAGGGGGTTACATCTCTGTGGTCTCAGCCAACGGGGAAACCGCAACATGGGGAGGGGTACTGGGTTTTTCCCTCTGGCCAAGGCGGACGGGGACCAGGTGTGCTGGGGTTAGCAGGGGGCTGGCAGGGACCATCCTGCAGCCACCCTTGCTGCAGTGAAAGTGCTGGCCCCCAGCATGCTGCCTCCTCCTGGGGCAGGAGCCGCCGTCCCTGCCCGCACAGGCAGCTGGGTCCTGGGGTCTCCCCAGGGAGCTGACTTGTGCTCTGCACCTCCGCGAGTCCCAGGAACAGTCCCAGGGGCCCCTTCTCCCTCTGGGGAGAAACAACTGCTGCCTTTGCTGGGGGCCTGCTGCAAAGCCGGGAGCACTCATGCTAGTGTCAGGGCAGGGGGAAACCGTAAACCCACTGCCTGCACTTCGGCTCTGGCATTTCAGAGGTCTCGTCTCGGGGCTAGCAGCCCTTGCCCATGGTTTGCAGCTGCCCATCCCCACTTGCTGGCTGCTCCTCCTCGTTTCCAACTCTGAATGCTTGCAAGGGATGGAAAACATGGGGAAAGCATTTTATACACATCTGCCAAGGTGGTTGCGCTCATAATGTTAATGCAGAGTCAGTATAAAATGGGAAGAGCAAGAGGCAACAGGTGGGAGTAAGCCAGCCCTACGGATGTCCAGTCTGGCCAGGGAGATGCTCACACCCATCTGCCTCTGGAGGTGGCCCCAGGCTCCCCGCCTTTGCCGGGGGACACATCCCCACAACTGGGAGGTTGGCGTCGGTGGCCTCAAAGCCCTTGCACATCTCTCCCCAGAGAGCAAGGTTACCTTCATAGCTGGCAAAAGCAGGGGAAAAAAAATTTCCCTGCGAGCTGAGTGCTGGGGCAAGGCCAAGGTAAGGAGCTACTGGCCAGGTTTCGGAGAGAGGGAGGAGGAAGCGGGGCAGTGTCCCCCCAGGGCTGTGCAGGCCTGTGACGCAGGTGCCTGGCAGGACCAGCCTCCGCTGTGGCTCACACGGACTGAGGTCTCTACTCAGGGCACGGCACCCCAAGGGGGTGCCTTGGGGTGCCCCGTTTCAACTGGCTGGGTGCCAGCATGCATGGCACCCTCCCCATCCCACGGAGGCTGCAGGAGGGCTGGGAGTGTCGTGGCAGGCAGCAGTATCACCGGTTGTGCCAGTGTGAGTCATGCCTGGAGCAAGGCTGAGTCACCACCAGAGCGGTGTGAGCATCAGCCTGGGAGCTTTCTCAGACCCACGTCCCAGTGACACCGGCAGCGTGACTTCTTGCTGCCTTTAGGGAGGGACCAAACGCCATGGGGAACCAGCTAGAGGTGGGTACAGCAGAAGGTCCCTGCAGCACATGCACAGTGCTGTGGCAGAGCGTGGCAGCTGCCCGCTGTCCCCACGGGCCTGCTTGCCACCGCAGCCCTGAGGGCACCTGCCCCACTGCTGCTTTACCCCATCCTGGGAGGCAGCAGGGGGTCCCCCACCACTCTGCAGCAGGCACCTCCGTGCCACGGCTGGGCATGCAATCTCTGTGTGCAAGGCATGCCTGCAGCAGGTGTTGCTGGCCACAGCTTTGGTAAAAAGAATATTTTCTCTAATCCCAGGTTCCGGCTGCCCGTTGTGTTTGTGGGTGGCAGAACAGCTCCAGCACGCCCATCCTTTCGCCATGGCACCCAGTGTGACAGCATAGAGCTGGGGGCAAATAGACAGGGTGCATCGGGATGAGCCCTGCCCTGAGCCTGCTTCTGTCCCTGGCCAGCTGCACCCTGCTCCGGGGTAAGTCTGGCTCCAGAGCTGCCACGGCAGACTGGGGGGGTGGCCCTGGCTGCAGTGGGGGGAGAAGCACGGGGACAACTCTCAGACCTACAGAAGGTACTGCAGGGAGGAGGAGACCAAGTGGTCTTCAAGGTGTGATGGGAAAGAAAACCCCAGGGTCACCAGCAACCACGTTAGGGTGTCGGTGCCTTTCGCGCAGATAGGGTGCTTCAGGGTGTGCAAGAGATTCATGGGATGTGGATGCTGAGCGCCACGCTGGCAACCAGCGCTTGCCTGAGCCTGGCAGGGAGTCGGTGTTTGCCTATGCGGGACTGAAGCTGAGGGTTGTGGAGCAGGGGGAGGCCCCATGATACCTATGCAAACTGGGGAGACCCGTGCAGCATGGCCAAGCGGTGAGCGGCCAAGGAGCGGGCCCTGGCAGAGCAGAGTGATACTGCCTGACCCTCCTCTGCTTCCCACCCCTCCTCAGGCACGCCGTTGCCTCCGCAGGATGTGAGGCTGGAGGCACAAAACTTTCACGTCCGCCTGCGGTGGGAGCCGGACCCTGGCTCACCCAGCAGTGACTCATACCAGGTGGAGTGGAGGACACGGTAGGTGGGGCGGCAGGGAGGAGGGGGCAGAGGTGCCTCGTCCCCCCTGCACCCTGGCTGTTGGGGACCCCCAGTAGCCAGAGGATTATTATCTGGCAGTAAATATCATAGAGTAACAAAATAGTGGAGCTGGCAGGAAACTCTTGGAGATCAGCTCATCCAACCCCTGCTCAGGCAGCCGAGCCAGGTCAGCTCAGGACTGTGTCCTGTTGGGTTTTGACCACCTTTTAGGGATGGAGACTCCACAGCCTGCCTGGGCAACCTGTTCCCTTTCCTGATCACACTCCCAGTAAAAAAAAAAAAAGGGGGTTGCTTTTGGGTTTTGGGGTTTTTTTTTCCTTATGCTTAAACGGAATTTCCTGTATTTCAGCCTGTGCCTGCTGCCTCTTGTCCTTTCATTGGGCACCACTGAGAAGAAGTTTCCATCTTCTTTACTCCATCACGTTGATAAGACCCCCCACCCTAAGCCACCTTCTTTTGAGGCTAAGCAGTCCCCAGTCACTCAGCCTCCCTCATACCACAGAGGCCCCAACCCCTTGGTCATCTTTTTGGCCCTTCAGTGGGCTCTCTCTGGCATGGACGTGTTTTTTCTTGCAGCAGAGAGCACAGGTCAGGGCACAGCACTCCAGGTGCCATCCCACCAGTGCCGATGAGAGGGGACTTGACTTGCTGGCAACGCTCTTCCTAATGCAGACCAGGACGCTGTTGGCCAATATCTGTGCTCTCCCACGCTTTCCACTCAGGCAGGGTGGCGATAGCTAGGCAGCCTTCCTTTTTGGCTAGGAAGGTGCTGAAAAGGAGAAAACCCTGCATTTTCTCTATGGGCAGAACCTCTCACTGGACCAAGGCAGATGCCTGCTGGGGGAACAGCACCGGCTCCTCCTCGGTGTGTGAGCTGTATTTTGACAAGATCCACGATATCTACTGGGCAAGGGTGAGAGCGGTGGCCGGAGGCGAGCTGTCTGAGTGGGCCTATTCCAGCGAGCTGCAGCCGTACAGAGACAGTAAGGACCAGGGAGCTCCTTCAGCTAGGTTCCTGCTCTTCCCAGGGGGCCAAGGGGGAGAGGGGTCCTTGGAGAGGTCTGGTGGGATACGGTGGGAAGTCTCATGAAGATACTGGTGGGAAAAGTGCCAAAAGCCCCGACCGGAGGAAAGGGATGTGAGCAGACCTACTGGAGAAGGGCTGGGTGAAGAGCAAGGGGTCAGAGGAGGAGACACAGTGAGGTAAGGACCATGGATGGGAGGCCCCAGGCCACCACAGCGCTGTGAGAATTTGGGTATCTGGGGAACGCAGCAAGATGGGGTAGGAAAGAGGCTACCCCTCCAGGCTTGCCTTTTAAAAGCATCCCCTGTTCGTCCCTGCCGTGGGTCTGGGAGATGCTGGGTGAGGACATTCTTGTTCCAGCAAGGTAAAGCTGGCACAGGCTGGTGAAGACAGGAGTAGTCCCCTCCAGCATTGCCTTTGCCCTGGCTGCTGTGTTTGCGAGGTGCAGGCACGTGCCTATTCTCAGTCATAGACTGGCTGTCCTGTCCAAAAAGCCTAGCTGTCTTTTAGAAGAAGGAAAAACTTCAGGACCTTCCCCTAACCCACCTCACAGGGGGTTGTTGCAATGAACTGAATGTGTGAGCGGCTACAATGGGATGTACATCGGCTGTTTGGGTTCCCTTTTTCATTCCCTCTGCATCCAGCTGGCATGGAAATAGATGCACTTAGCTAAAAGAGCAATTGCTGCACTCTGCAGCAAGTCTCTAGACCATCGTCTGATGGCTCAGAGATGAAGTGCTCAGCAGCAGGGAACCGGAGGTGATAGCAGGTCTGTCCTGGCCTGTGTTGGTGTGACTGGAGGAGGCAGAAGCAGCGCTGGCCGTCACAAAGATGCAGTAGCTGCTGTTTCTAGAGCTGGTTTCATAGCGCAAAGTGCCATCGGGCTAGACCTGAGGAAGTTTCTGTGTGCTGGGAGTGGGATGTCCAACAGAAAAACATCATTTCTAGAGAACCAAAATGCCTGCCTTCTGTTTTGAAGGCCTTAATTTTCCTCCTCCATTTTTTTCTCCCTCCCTACAGCAATTGTGGGCCCCCCCAAGTTGTCCTGGCTGCTCCAGGGTCACATCCTCAGCATAAATATCATCATGCCGCTCACTCCCTACCAAAGCAAAACTGGCTCTTACAAGCCGGTCGACCAAGTGCTGCTGAAGCTGTGGTACTGGCTGAGTCTGTACGAAGGGGACATGCTTGTCCAGCAAGTACGTGGCGGGGTGGGCAAGGCTCAGAGGGCACAGGACTTGCAGAAGCTTTCCTGGTGCAGCAAAGATGCCCGTGTCCAGTTGCATTGGTGTGGTAGTGCCTGTGGCCGTAGAGCTGCCCCAGCGCTGCCCACACCCAACAGTGCAAGCGGGCATGAGATGCTTTGCATTCCTAATTTGGGGCTTGCAACCTGGGGGTGGCAGGAGATCCCTTTCCTCTTCTAGACTGCATGAATAAGAAAAACCTGTAATAATTTCTGTTCAGATGAAAGCATGCAGTAGGTGTTTAACGAGATGCTCTGGGACCTGAACACCTCCTGGGGTGAAGAAACAAGTGCTGGAGGTGCTGGGGAGCAGGGAGGGAGGGTCTGTGCTTCACACCATGGGGCAAGTAGGGTGTCGAGGCTGTGCTGGGGAGTGGAGCAGTGCACAGACCCCACCTCCAGCCACCTTGGCCACACGTCTCCTCTGCTTCCAGGTGCCCTGCAAACGGAGTGGGGAGGAAGCACCATGCACCTTCTGGTACCTGAAGCCCAGTACGCAGTACTGCATCCGGACAGCAGCTGTGGGCATGGCCAGGGAGCAGAGTTGGGAGGCCGAGCAGTGCATGGTGACACCGGCGGGCCCCACAGGTGGGAGCTCTCTCGCCAGTTCAGCTGCTGCAGTTGCATCTCAGGTCCTGCTTGCAGCATGGACATGTGTGGAGGTGTGGGTCACTCACCACCCAGCCATTCTGGTCAGGGTTGGTGGTCCAGTAACGCCCTGTGGGGACCTTTCTTGGGGAGATGCTCTCTCACCATCCGCCTTGGGCTTGCCCTGCATCTCCTCCTTGAACACCTCAGCCTGCTGCAGGGGCTCTGGGGAAGCACTGGCGTAGGGTGGGCTGGGGGGGATGCCAACTGGGGTCCTTCCACCCCTCAGCCTGTTGTGACCTCCTGGCAGGCTTTCCCTGGGTCCTCCTTGCTGTGCTGAGTGGCGTCTTCCTGCTGCTGAGCGTGGCCGGGCTCTGCTTCATCCAGCTGCACATCTTCCCCAGCCCCGCGGAGATGCACCTCCCGAAAACGCTTGTGAGTGAACAATCCTCCTCCAGTCTCTGCTCTGCATGTGCCGCGGCCGAGCCAGGGTCCCCTGCATTTGCAGGGGGCTCAGCACCTCCTTCCCTCCATCTCTTGCACCATCAAACCCATCTTGGTGCCCAGGTGCCTCCCCCACTGTCCGACCCACTGCACCCCCAGGCCTTGCTGCGTGGGAGAAGATACTGGTGGGATGCATCAATCAGCCATAGGTTACACTGGAGGATGGTGTCTCGGGCAGCACGTAGCCTGCGAGCATGGCCCTCGATGTTAGGAGCCTCCTGCTTTAGGCAGTTGGCTTTTGCTTGGCTGCATGTCCATCTACAACAGCTTGAACGGGAGAAAGAGGGGAAAAGAAGCAAACAGTGGGGCTGCTATCCTGGGACACTCTGGCCTGGGTGAGATGCAGTCCCTCACTGGTCTGCCCTTGGGACAAATGCAGCGCCAAGGCTCGGAGAGGCTCCCAGGGCTGCAGCCCTGCGGAGCTGATCCAAAACATGTCCAAAACAGTCACCAGGACAGTCTTTCTCCCCGAGTCGCAGTTCCCCCTGCATCCCAGTTTCCCAATGCTGGGAGTGGCAGCAGCCCAGGCTGAGCAGCCCTTTGAGCACTCTGGGGGCAAAACCAACTTGCTAAGCTAAAGAAGTCCCCTATGCCAGTGTGGAGAGGAGGTGGCAGGCTGCTCCGCTTGCCCTGGCCCAGCTCAGTGCCAGCGTCCTTTGCTTTGCTATTCTTCTTGGCTTCTGCATGGGGATTGCTTGCGTCTCTGAGCAGGTGAGAGCTCTTCCATCAGCCTCTGACAGCTGGGGCATAGCTTGAAAAGCAGCAGCATGATAGCTGCTGTGACCGTCCCCCAGCACCAGAGCCCCCGTGCTGTAGTGAGCAGAGCCCTGCCTGTGTTTCTCCCGGGTGTGAGCATGGCAGACGGGCTGTCCAGGACCATTCCTTTCCCTGGGGTCCGTGGTTGATCATCCCCAGGCTAGAGGAGGTTTCAGCAAGCTGAGGCTGACCACTTCACTGCTTGTTTCCCCGCAGGCTCTCCTGAATGGGGAGCTGAGTGTGACAATCGGGGTGCCCACCCTTGAGCTCAAGGAGGACTCACTCGCCCTGCTCCTGCCGACCATTCTCCCCTCCCACGGGCCACCTGCAGCTGAACAGACAACACCCGCAGTCCAGCTGCTCCTCGGAGAAAGCCTTTCCCAGAACATGAGTGGCTACTGTGCCAACGGGTTTGGGCCAGACTGCCACGAGGGAAGGGAGCCACCCTGCACCCACAGCCAGCTGGGGCATGTCTTGGGCTCCTGGGTCTCATCGCAGCTGGAGGAGGATGGGGAGGTGCGTGATGGGGATGATGTGCTGGAGCAGCTGGTGCCGGTGGGACTGACTAGAGACAGCTACACAGGTGACAGGGACTACCGGACATCCAAGACATGGCTCTCCCTGCACCTCCAGCTTTATTCTAAATGCCAGTGCCCAGCCCTGGGAGCAGGCAGCTGCCTTCCTCTGTCCACACCGGGCAGGAGCTTCAGCCAGGAGGACCTGCAGGAGAGCCTTGGCATGGCAGGGCACTGGGTACCGCTCAGCTCTGTGAAGCTGCCAGCTAGCGAGGAGAAGGATGGAAGGCAGCTCATGCATGATCTCCAGCCCCTGCATGGCCGTGGGACTGAGCCAGAGCCGGGTGACAGCACCATTCAGCAGGGTGACTTGGAGCAGGCAGCATTGGACATCCCCCTCCCCAGCCCCTGCCAGCTGCCCCAATTGCCCCCCGACATCCTGCAGGCAGCTACCTTCTCTGGCTATGAGCTACGTCCCCCAGCTGACGGTGAGCCATAACAGGCAGGCGGGGGCACGCCAGGAGCTCCCGGGATCCAGATCACAGCATCAAGCAGAGCTCGAGGTGCTGCCCAGAGCTGCCCCAGTCACGATGGCTGCCTGCTTGGACCTGCCTGTGCCTTGCTGGGGACAGGACTGGGGCAGGCTCCCGTGGGGGCAGGCACAGGCACGCTCCAGCCACGGCTGCCATGGATGGGTGAGATCAATATCTTCAGAGCTTCCCTCTGTGGCTTTGGTGCTCTTGAACCAAAGCATAAGGAATACATACCCAAGTTGAAGCCCCAAAACTTTTATCTTTTTATCCATCTACATGTGTGTATATGTGTGTGTACAGTATATATACTAATGCAAATTTATGTATATACTCATATATATAAAAACCTCTTTAATGAAAGAGGAGATTTTTTTTTTTTTTTTACTTGTCTGGAAATACTGATTGTGTGCTGGAGCTGTTTTTAAAATAACACTAATTTATTATGGAAAACTGGCTTCTGTGCTTATTCTTTCTGTTACAGAACCAATGCTGCCCTGCCTGAGCAGCATCTGGGAAAGGTGCTAGGAAAACTTGGGGTTTCCCTGGGAGAAAATTGCACCCGCAGCTGGTCTGTGTGTTGCTGTCATGTGGGAAAATGTTGGTTCTTCAGCAACTGCTGGATAGTTTTACTATTCCTTCTACCAGCACTGGGACAATTTACTTCTGAGGAGCCCTGCCCTGCGGTTGTCTATCTGGGATGCATTTATGAGGCTGTGCCTGTAGCCACGGAGGTGAGGGGAAACCCTCTCCCCTAGTGCCAGGCAGCGTTGTGCTTTGCAGTGGGCTGGGATTGGTGGATTCCAGCTCTGGGGGACAAATCCAGGCTCCTGGACTGGCAAGATTTAAGCCAGACTTGGGAACAGGTGAGAAATTGATGTCCAGCATCCAGGCATCTGGTGGAGGGGACAGAAGGGACAGCGCTGCCAGCCTTGGGGACCCTTTTTGGTAAAGCAGGGCTGCACAGCACCATTTTCCAACCGCATGAGTCATCCCTGACACCCCGGCCGTGCAACCTCCCAGGGGTGACTCTGCCCTCCCTCTGCCAGGCTGCCAGCCTTCCTCTTCCCCTGCCGCCATGGCTGACTCAGCTGGACACCTGCAGCAACACCGGCTGCAGCTTTCTGGCAGCTGAGTGGGGCCGTGGGGCAGCCCCATTTGAGTGCTCCCAAACCAGGGCAAAGAATTGTCCTCTCCTCAGGCAGCAATGCTGCTGGGACAGCTTTGTCTCTGCTTCAAAGGAGGCAGCTGTGCTTTGTGCATCTCATTAGCAAAATCTCTCTTAGTGATGATGTGAGGACATGTGGTGTATTAAATAGATTGAGCTGAATTTAAAAAAAAAGGAGAGAGATGGTCCCAAGAGCTGCTCAGAGGAATACACGTTACCCACACGCTGTTTGCTGCCAAGAAAGTTCCTCTCAAGCTCAGCTGAAACAAGAGTTTGATTTTCCTTAATTTGTTTCACTTTCTTTTTTTGATAAGATGAAAATTTGGGCCACAGCTATCTGCCATCATTTTGGGTCACGTGAAATGGCCTTTTTAATTTTCAGGTGTTTAGAAAGCAAACAAAAAGCCAAGCCAGAAGAATTCCCCCATGCTAAAATCAGGCAGACTTCAGAGGAGTTGAGGTTTTGCGGCAAACACAGGAGCCAAAACATTGCAATCCGTAAATCCTCAAGCAAAATGTTCCATGCTGACCTTCCCTCCCGCCATCCCAATTCTTATTTTTTTTAACTTGAAGCTTTTTGAGGCATTTGATCTATAGTTGTGACTGCTCTGCCAAAGCTCACGGAGTCAAAACCATGTATCTGCTTTTCCTCCTCTGTGGCCCCACGGCCACGCCATCTTTCTAGCGGGTGAACAGGAACCTCATGGTGATTGTTTTCCTTGACAAGTGCCTGAGATGTGTGTCCTGCTTCTGTTTCAAGACGTCTGGGAGTGGAGACCCTGTTCTTTCCCCGCAAATGGTCGATTTTCTTCACTAACGGTTTCCCCAAGGACAGATCACACTTTTCCATGTTGTGATTTCCTGTCCTGTTCCCCAGGGAACAGCTTATTCCCTTTCTCCCCACAGCTCTCTGCATCTTCCTTTGGTCTCTCTTCTAGCCTAACCTCTTGAACCTGTTGGTCTGGTCTCATAAACTATGTTCATTATGCCCCGTATTGGAGTGCTGAGCTCTTTCAGAGCTGGACCACTGCGTTTCCTTTGGCCACACGTGTGTCCACGCAACGGTCTCAGCAACATGAGCATTTGCAGCTGGCCAGTATCACAGCTGCAGCCTGGGATAAGCCCTAAAAACCACTTTACATCTGTACCAGGGAGCACGCATCTGTGCATCGTTCACCTGGAGATGGGTAATGCCAAGCTGTCTTCTCACAGGTGGTGTTCAGTAGATGCAGACTTTGCACTGTAAGCTGAGGTTTGGAGCAGTGCGGTGCTGCAGCTGTGCAGAAAGGCAGGCATGTTCTTACTGCCAGGACGCTGGTTGCAGGCAGCAAGCTCAGTAAAAGCAGTGCCATGTCCCCACACAGCAGGTCAAGGTTAGAAGGGAACCTTGGGAGCAATCTCCTCCTGCTTAGAGTAGGGTCAGCAACCTGAAGCCAGATGAGGTTGATCAGGTCTTTTCCAGTCTGGCCTTGAAAATTTCTGAAGGTGTAGACTGGACTCAACTCTGAGCATCCCGCAGCAGTCTTGGACTGCCCTTGGTGATGGGAGTGTTTGGCCAGCAAGACAAGGAGGTTGGGGCCATTGTCTAGGAGTGAACAGAGATGACATGCCAAGGGCTTGCTCTTTTCCCATTGTTCATTGTGGCACCTGGTCCATCCCCTTTGTGCTTCATAGTCTCCAATGTGTCTCAAGGTCACAGTCAAAACCCTAGGCGTGTAGAGCCCTGTTTGACTGACTGCCTCATCCCTAGCTGGGCCAATGGGGCCTCCAGCCCCACCACCGCTCCTGAAGGTCATTGCGTGGTGACAGGGCATTTGCAAGGAACCATTCAACAGGAGCATCAGTCAAAGCTGCCCTGTTGTTTGTGCCATTAGACTCGGAAGGAGGCGCATCCTGAGCTTGAGGTCCTCCAGGCCAAGCAAAGAGCATGCATCGTGCCAGTCCAGCCTGTGCTGCACTGGCCGAGACCTGGGCTGTTTGCTGGGAGGCACTAGCCCAGCATGGTGGGACTAAACTGGCTCCCATGGCCGCCTTGTTGTTGGATGCTGGGCTCATGCCGGGGTGCAGCCAGTGCTTTTATAACAGCCTGCCAGGTCTTTAAAGATCAAAAGAAAAACAGCTCTTTTCTGAGATTTTGGCAGGGCGATCGTGCTGGGATCCCTGTGGGTGATTCAGACAAGTTACTCATCAGCAACAGGGACTCACCCCAGCCCAGGGGGTGGTTGAAGCAGCTGAGATGTCCCCATTCTGTATGAAACAGAGGTGTTCATGCAGAGTGGAAAAAGGCAGAAGGCTTGTGACATTTCAAGATGGCATTTTATCATCTGAAGTTTCTGAGTGGATGTGAGATAGCGTTTTTTGCTTCACCTCGGAGGTGCGAGCAGAGTGTGGGGCTCTGCAGAGCCACAGCAAGAAGGTGAGATGCTCGCTGCGGGGGTGAGGTCCTGGCATGCCCCAACAGAGACCTGCCACCACCGTGCACAGCTCAGGGTCTGGGTGGAGTGTGTCTGGATTACACCCTGCTCCGGTCTGCCTGGCCGGGCGTTACACATTGAGCAGGATGGGGTTGTGCTGGAGGATGGAGCTGGGTCCAGGGGCAGGGCCCCAGCCCCAGCCAAGCCCGTGCAGCAGGATGCCCAGCCAGGTCCCTCCATCGCTGCTGCAGCGCTCAGGCGTGTGCATGCACCTGGCTCCCACCTTGTGCTCACAGGCATCCCACACTCCCTCCACAGCCTAGAGATGGGTGAGCCAGTGATGGGTCCTCAGACATCCAGCCCAGCCCTGCAGCATCCATCATCTCGGAGGTCGGCTGCTGTTTCTCATGCTGGCCTCAGGCCCAGGGCCACAATGCCATGCCTGGAGGTATTTGGTGCGGAGGTTTGTGAAAGCTCTGACTCACCGTGATCGATAGGCTCGTTCCTGGCTGCTCTCCATGCTGTTGGCGGTGTTTTCAGCTTCTGCCGGTACCAGATCAAAGCAATGAGAGGAATGCAGCTGAAAACAGCTCTTTATTAGAAACAGCAGTTTTAGGACTATGCAAGAGGGTATTTCTTATTACTAATTCTCAGAGCGCTGAGCTGCCAGCCTATAAAAGTATTGGAGAGTGGAAAATTGCTATGCGGGGGCTAATGGGACTTTCGCAGCCGCCACATAGGAAACATAGCAGCTAACAGACACGAGGAAGATGGCAGCTCCTGAAATGACAGGGAAAAATTAAGCTCTAATATTTTGCAGGCTGCCAGAATGAAGGAAGATCCCTATTTCCCTTTGAAAGCCACGGGAGGCAGAGATGCAGAGAGCAGCGTCTTGGTCTGCAGCCCACCCCCTGGATCTGCCGTGGTCCTGTGCCCACCCTGCTCTGCCCACTCTCCATCCTGCCTGTCACTGCAGCTGCCCTGCCAGTGCTCTGGGACAGCCCAGAGCCTCCCCAAATCCTTGCAGCCATCCCAAGCACTGTCCGGCGTGTGCCTGTGTATCTGGCAAGGGACCTGGGACTGTGGGGCCCGAGGCTCGCTGAGCGAGGCCCTGTTATCCAGCCACCCCTGTGCAAGGTGCCTTTACGATGGCTCTGTAGCTCCAGGCGGGTCCCTGGAGTGGCATGGAGCAGCAGCATCAGAGCTGTCCTGCTCGACCCCATCCTTCAGCCCAAAAAGGCTTTGTGGTTTCACAGGTCTGAGCTGCGAGGTGACCCAGGCCACTGGTTCCTGCTAGATCTCTCCCCACAGTGCTGGGCCAGCAGGTCAGGAGATTGGTGGTCTTAGCTGCTTGGCTTGGCTGGGAAGCCCACCAGGATGTGGGTAGGGACTATGGAAGCCCCAAAAGCTGTAGACTAAGCGTAATGTGTTTGGAGCATGTGCATAGAGAGGGCTGCAGGGCTGATAGGCTATAGAGATGTGAACTTGTTTGTTCAGACCTGTGTGATTTCTCCCCAGGCAGGAGCTTTCCTGTAGCTCAGCAGGTCGGGACCCAAGCACTGAGCGCCAATGGTGGTGGGGATGCCCAGGTCATCCCAGAGCCAAGCTCTGGGGCTGGGAGGCTGCAGAGCAAAACTGTTCCCACTTCATGTGCTAGTCTGGGAGTGCCCTCATCTGGGGACGCATGGCAAGTGTCTGCATTCAGGAAGTGCCATGGGCGCCCTGCTGAAGCTGAGCTGATGAAGCCATGTGTCACCCAGCTCTGTCACCAGGTCCCCTTGCTCCACAGGATGAACTCCCCTGTGTTGGATGGCAGAGCCTGACAGCTCGCCCCTGCTCTTCCCAGCAATGGGCTCAGACAGGGTCTGTGAGATATGGCCAGTCCTTGTACTCCCCATCCTCCTGATGCACGTCAGGGGATTTCTGGTGTGTGGACAAGGAATGGACTAGGTGGCTCAGCTCAATGCCTTCCCACTCCCCTTGCACTGCTCTGGGCACACTGATCTGTAGTTCTCTGCCCACAAAGACCGCTCATGCTCCCAGTGATACACAGCACAGGCAGAGCTGCCCTCTGAGCTGGGTGCACATCATCTCGTCTGATGCACACATGAGTTTCAAGGGGGTTTCCATGCTTTCTCCCCGTGGCGACCCTCTCCGGGCTATGCTTCCTGCTTGTGTACTGACAGCAGAAGTGATGAGCCTGCCTCCAGGATTTTTCATTACATGGCATGAAACCTGGCATCCAGGGGATGGGAGCAGCTGGTAAACAGGCTAGATATGGATTTTTGTTAGGACAAAGGTCCCAGCTGAGCGGCGTGCCTGGTCGGGATGGATGAACATTTTGCCTCATCTGCCTCCCAGTCTGATCTGTGCCTGACAGACAGGGATTTGCAGACAGAAGTAATGATCTCTTGTTAATGCACCTTCAACCACTTTATGAAAAATGAGAGCCTGTACCTGGGCATGCAGACACTGTTGTCTCCCTGTTTTGTGGTCAGCAGGGTCATGGTCAGCCTTTTGGTTAAAAATCAGATGCTTGGGCTCCCAAGCATCCTGTCCAGTCTTCTTCAGGAAAGGCTCCATGATGTCCCACCTCACAAGAGAAGAGGACACAAGAGATTGAGAAACATAGATCTCCCACCAAGATTTCAAAGGGACTTTCCTCATGGCACCTCTGAAGAAGGTACTGCTCAACCTGGCTGAACCCCAGCATTCGTAGGGGTAGGAAAGGGCACCGAACGAACCTTTCTGTCTCCTCTCCAAGGAGCAGAGTTTGGGTGATGTGTCCGGATACTCTGGGATGACAGACAATGTTGCCTGGGGAATCAGCCAGCCTGGGACGTACAAACCAAGCATCCCTCTAGACTCAATATTCTTCCAACACCCTACATGGAGATGAGGGAATTGCAGCTCACATGCGGAGTGAGTTGTGCACGCTGGGTGGTCTGGTATGGTCTGTGATGGGGTGAGCTCTGCTCATGGTCACAGGGCTGGTACAAGCCTCCCCGACAGCCACAAGACCTGGCGCTGCGACACCAGCCGACTGCACTGTGAGCCGGGGGCTTTGCTGCAGCGTGGTGCACTGTTGTGCACCATTGTGTGCAGGCCAGTGCCCCAGGGGACCACAGGCGGCAGAGCCAGCATCTGCTGGGCTTGGGGCTGATGACACCCGTTCGCATCCACCCTGTGGTCCTGGTCCATACGTTCTAGTATCTATCAGTGGGTTAAGCACGAGATACTCTGGGCTTCCTGATGCTGGAGAAAAAGTCAGTTGGGCAGAGCTTGAGCCCTGAAGGAGAGCATGACCCCAGCCCTGTGATCCGCTTGCGCAGCCCCTGCAAGCGGCCCCAGTGTGGCACACTGCCTGATGCTTCTGGGAAATGAGCAGGCACAGGGGCTCCTCTTGTCACTTGGTTGACTCATGGGGACTTCCAGAGCTTTAGTAGCTTGACCACGTGTCTGAGGCAAAGGAAATACAAGGCCAAGTGCTTGGGATTGCTCAGCTCCCAGAGCTTGGTGGGAGCTTCCTGGGGGCTGTGCACAGGCAGGCACTGGAGGAAGGATGGGTCAAAGGGTGAGATGCTGCAAAGCCCCCAGCACACCAGCTGTTTGTTTCTGTGGTTTTTCCAGATGGGCACCACACACGCGTGATGGGGCTGCTGTGCCACGGCAGGTGGAAGACCTTGATGCAGTCCTCTGGAAGATGGTGGCAGTGGGTGAGCTCCAGAGCCAGGGATTTACCCGGACAGACCAGGCCCCTCAGCAACCCAGCAAGAGAGGTGAGTGCCCAGCTCCCAATGGGTCCTGGGGCCTGACCCACCACTGACCTGCAAAGAGGCCATGGCAAGCAGGGGCTGGGCTTGGGGTGGAGGGTGCTCATGACTTGGAGTGGAGGGTGCCTGTGTTTTGGGGTAGAGGGTGTCCGTGGTATATACTAAGGCATTCAAATCCCAGGCTGTGCCCCTAGAACTGACTTTAAAGCCAAAGGAGAGCCTGGGAGAAGAGATGGACGCCTCCCTTCCTTTAAACTTTTCAGCTGTACCCAAGGACTGCTGCAGCTCCTTGCATGGGTGTCTTTCCCTTTTTCTCCCAGCTTGCTTCTGGAAATACTGTGTCACCAAATGAGGGGTACAGGAGGAGCTCTGCCTGCCACCTGCCTGCCAGCCCGCTCCCTGCCACCACTATCCCAGTGCCGTCTGTCGGGCCCATCCATGCGTGACCCCACACCTTGCTGTAGGCTGGTTTGCACAGGGCTTTGAAAGGTCTCCAGTCCCTTGTGGGGAAAAGGGGAGAGGGTCTGCAGCAGAGGAGGGGTGTCATGGGGTAGGGGGAGAGTCCCATGAGGATCCGGGCTGCAGGACAGTGTTTCTGTTTCACAAGCAAGGCATATTAAAATATAGTTTATTGCTGTTCTTAGTTTAAAAAACCCAAACAAACCAAAACCCATTAATAACAAAACCAGTCCCCAAACCCGGAGCTGTCAGAGGCAGGCTTGCAAGGACACACCTTTTAGTGCAAAGACAGAAGTGGCAGTGAGGGCTGGAGGGGGGGTCTGCCATCACCGTGTCCCCGCAGAACCCACCACGCTCACTGTACAGTATTTTTTTGCCCGCAGGGCTGGCTGGGGAGAGCTGGCTGAATTCACAGGCACTGGCAGGAGCCCTTGGGGGAGCTGAAGGTATCGGATGGGGGAGGATGGGATGTCATGGCTGTGCAGAGCGGCTTTGACTCCTCTTGCATCAGCAACACTGGACGGGAAGGCACAACGCTGAGCCAGGGAGCACCAAACCTGCCCACATATCTTCTACAGACACAGTGCTTTGCAAAGCAGCTTTTGCCTGCTTTCTTAGGCTGCCTGGTACTGGGGTGTGGAAACCAGATGGATGCCCTACCCCATGCCTCCGTCTCCCAGTCAGGCACCTGAAGCGTTGGTAGGGACCGGGGAGGGGGTGGTGGAGCTGGAGCTGCACATGGCTGCACCTCCTGCAGTGTCCTGCAAGGCAGGGAGAGGTTTCTTAGCTCACAGGAGCCAGGCTGGACCTTGCAGCCAGCAGCACATGGCCCTGGGTGCTGGCACACATAGGAGGGAATGCCCTGATCCTCAGCCCTCCATCCTCAGCCCTTCGCAAGTCCCCGCACCCCTCCTTCCCTCCCACAGCAGGTCCTGGTACTTTCGCACCAGGCATCATCCCCAGCATCTTCCTGCCCCCATGTCCTAATGGGGAGTTAGACACACGTTACAACTCTCTAGCAGTGAGAACAATTTGTCACTGCAGTAAACTACTGGGGGCAGAGCCTTTCGGTAGATGGAGCCTGGATGCCTTGGTGGAAGAGAGGGCTTGCCCAAACGCAGGCTGCAGGGTGCTATGCAGAAGGGTGACTGGGTGAATTCAAACAGGTCCAGCCCACGTGATGCACTGGGATCACGGGACACCTCTTCCTGAGCGTACGGGATGGCTGGGACCACACGGGGCTGGCAGAGCAGAGTAGCTCCAGCAGTGGATGGAGTAGGACTGCTGGAGTAGTCCTGGGTAGGACTGCCCAGCCGTTTGGGGGGATCTCATCTCTTCCACCAAAGTGCTGCTGCAGACAGCTAGCGCTCAGCTTTTCTCATGATGCATGGTCACAGGCCATGAGACCTGTTTTCAGGGAGTAGGGATGCAGTTGCCACTGCAGCCATGCAGGGACCAGTCTGTACGCACAGTCAGCACTGACGGCACACGGGGGCTGCAGCCAGCCGGCGGAGGAGGAGGAGGGAGCGGCGGGGGGCTGTGAAGCAAGGCGCTATTTCTGAAAGGTGGGGGGTAGCGATGCTGTAAATCCCCTCCAGTCCCTCCTTCGGCTGGGTTTTGGTTGTGTCAGGACTGCAGAGCTGGAGGGCTCGGCCAGGGGCAGTGCTGCTGGCACATGCTGCAGCAGGGTTAGGTCATCTTCCTGGCAACGCTGGCGTAGGTGTGCTCTATCTCTTCATCTGCGGGACACGTGTGGCTGAACTCATCGCAAGCATAGGCGTTGTTGAGGTAGCGCCAGACGCCTGTCATGTCCGCTGGGATCTCAAAGTCACGGTACTTTTTGGCTGAAATCTAGAGAGGAGAGGAGGGGGAGGCTGAGACTTCCCAGACCTGGGGAAGATTCGCTCTCTGGCTTGGGGGGGGACACAAATACGGGACCCCCAGCCCCCTGTTTGCATCACCCCATCCTGTCACCCCCACTTGGAGTGGGTGCCCCCACCTTGGCCCTGGGAGCCAGTGCCATTACCTTGATGATATGCAGTTTGGGCAGGAGGTTGCAATCAGCCAGCGTCAGGTGGTCTCCATCCAGGAATTTCCTCTTGGAGACGGTGATGTCCTCCACGCTGTCCTGGTCAATCTCCTCAGGGAGAGGAGTGTTTAGGTAGACATCCAGCCGCTGAAACTCTCGCAGCAGGGCCTTCTCAAAATCTGGGTGGGCAGGGAAACAAGTGCAGTTAGCCTGGTGCACTGGGCTCCCAGCACAGCCCAGGGCTGTGCCAGGGTGGCTGAGTCTCTCCCAGGCTTTGTGTACAGGGACAAAGCCCTCAGGGCCACACTGGTGGTGTACAGCACTGCACCCTGGCCAGAGTCTCTGCTCCCAGGGATCCCAGCAGCATCACTCCATGCTTCCCTCCAGGACCCACTCTCTCCAGTGCCTGCACACAGGGTCGTTAGCCCTGTGGAGCACAGGACTGCCTTCACCCTTCCTGCCCGCTCCTCCACTTGCCAAGGAGGCTTTGGTGGGGAAGGCAGAAGGAACCCTAACCTGGTGGCAGGATTTGCGTGCAGACAAAAGCATCTCTTCCCCCCACCAGCCTGGCAGATCACAGTCCCGCAGCCCCCACCCACATTTCTTACTAATATTTGCTTCCTTGCGTGGGTTCTTAATGTACGCCGAGAACTTGGCAAAGATGTCACTCCCCACGTCAAAGGACTCCTTGTACTTGGGGCTCAGGTGTGGATACCTTTAAAGAGACACTTATATCAGTGCAGGCAAGGATGGAGGCAGAGATTCAGATGCGTGGTCCTCATCTGCGGTATCTCCTGGGCCATGGTGCCCAGGGCTGGTACTGGAGGATGCAGGTGATGTTCAGCTGAATGTGGGAGAACAGTGATGCTTTAAATTACTGCAGCTGCCACCCTGGGAGCTATATTATCTTGGGTGTTTGGTAGGGGAAAATCACAGGGCAGAAACTCCATGGTTTGGGGACAGTGGTGGCAGCAGAGCCCCGGAGCAGAGCTCTGCCTGCAGGCAGCTCTGGCCCAGCCCGGAGGATGCATGTTGGCATGGGACGGGTGTGCGGAAGCCAGAAGCTCCCATGACTTCCTCAGGAACAGTCTCTTGTTTGCTGATGCGTCCCAGGGCGCACTGCAAGGGCAGACACGTCTGAGGAGGTGCATGACGAATGCATTTGAAACTTCCTCTTTTGCACGCAGCGGGAGGGCTTGCAGCCACACAGGCCACGGGGTGGGCTGGCTGGCTTGGCGGGCTGCGCGCAGTGCCCTGCATGAGCTCAGGGGGGACCGCCCCCCCCCAGCAGCCCTTTGGGCCAGCTGTGCTGCTGCATTCAAGCAAGGGCATTTGCTTTCGCTCAGCTGAGTGCACTGGATACAAGCGGGCAAAGGGGGTCTCAACGTCCCCCCCTCTGCCTCAACACCAACTGCCACAGCCAGCTGCAAAACCACCAGCTCCCGGGGGGGTCCCTGCACCTGCAGGGACCTTCCCCCACTCTTCATCTCCCCCCCAGGCATGCCTGAGCCAAGGGACCGGTGCATTTCCTCCCATTGTTTTCCATTTTAGCCTGTCCCTGTCCCCTCGCAGCCCGACCCACCGCCTTCCCCAGGGGGATGGAGCCCTTCGGCATCGCAACCCCTGGCCATTCAGAGCGTGGCTCAGGGTGCTGGGTGGGGAGCCAGCCCCCTCCCTGAGCTGCTCTCAGGCACCTCCTAGCACCCTGCCCCAGTTTCCCAATCTGCCAAGCACTATGCAATACTGCGGCGTGCCCGCCGGGCCCCGAAAGGGGGAAGGAGCAAGCTTGCAATTACGTGGGTGGGCCCAAGGTCTGCTCCAGGAACTCCTCGATCTTAATGAAGTCTGTTTTCAGCTCCTTATTGAACAGCAAGAAGGGTGGGTTGGTGCCCGGCGCTAAATCTTTCAACTCTTCAGGTTTCCTGGGAGTGGAGAAAATAAGTGGGCTCAGAGCCTGCAGCCTGTCTGCACCCGTCAGCCTCCCTGGGGCAAACAGACAAGGCTGAGGTGGGTGTGTGGGAGGGGGCACAGGACCGGGAGCATCCCCACTTGCACACTCTGCTGGGTTTGGGGGGCTGAGAAGTGTCCTCCAGCCTCTCGGTCTGCCCTGTGGTGTCTCGGACTCGTACCTGCATCCAGCAGGACAGGGGGTCCCTGTGCCATGCACGTGTTGGCACATGGCTGGAGCTCCGTGCTGGCCCACCCCCTGCACCCCATGGTGTGACGGGCAGTGTGTGGGCAGGGACTGTCACCCCTGTCCCTCTCACAGTGGCATGCTGGCTGCAGGGCCCGGGGCGGGGGGGGGGGGGAAGGA
The DNA here is from genome assembly GCF_965638725.1 of Aptenodytes patagonicus. Classification (NCBI taxonomy): domain Eukaryota; kingdom Metazoa; phylum Chordata; class Aves; order Sphenisciformes; family Spheniscidae; genus Aptenodytes; species Aptenodytes patagonicus. The sequence continues at coordinate 25,154,267 of NC_134957.1, forward strand.
AAGTGCTGATGTGGGGAGCTGAGCCAGGGGTGTCTCGTCCCACTGCTGGCACAGGGCTGGGCCATGGTGCCGTCTCACCTGGTCATGTCCACCGTGGTGACATTGAACTTGACCCCTTTGAGCCACAGCACCATGAAGAGGCGCTGGCAGAAGGGGCAGTTTCCGATGTTTTCTCCATCCAGGCCAGCCTGCCGGGAAAGCAGAGAAACGAGGATTTAACTCATCAACTGGGCTCACCCAGCCCAGATGGGATGCCTGGAGGTGGAGAGCCACCAGAGCAGGTCTCGGGAGGAAAGCACATGGAGGGCTTGGCCCGGCACCCCAGGATTGCATGCTGCAGGGAGCCCCTCCCAGCACTGGGGGCTCGGCTGTAGGATCCCCTCCCTGAGCCATGGCCCTGCTGCCACTGGAAAGCATTGGAGAGCATCCTCAGGATGCCCCGGGTCAGATCTTTCACAGAAATGTGAGATAAAGCTGGGAGGAAGAGGAGAAGGAGACAGGGGAAGGAGGTGGAGGGTGATTGCTGATGGATGGGGAGGAAGGGTGGGTCCACTTGGCTGGGAGGCCAGGCTGAAGAGGGAGGCGAGAAGGGAAATGTGCTCATGTTTGCCAGGAAAAGAGCAGTTTGTTTTCATGTGCTGTTAGTGTCTGCCTCTGGCTTTGTGTGCATTTAACGAACCTATGCATGACTTCCCTGGGCTGATGATGGCCAAGAACCACCCAAGCAGCCTCCTTGGCCTCGGGGAGGAGAAGGCACCAGGGGCAGCGGGGCTGTGCAGAGGTGGATTTGCACTGGCATCCCACCCAGCATCGGTGGGGAACAGAGCCGCATGTCAGCTCCTAAAGCTTCGACCATGTGCAGACAGTCCCTTTCCATCCCTCTGCATGGACACAGCTGTGGCGTCTCAGCACTCAGGGGGCTGCTCTGTGACTGGGATGGGGTCAAACCGCAGTGGGGACATGAGAAAGTGGGGAGCTTGGACAACCTGTTTGAGTCCCACCAGGGCTCCCTCATCAGGGTCTCACCCAGATGGTGGCCATTCAGCAATCCCAATGGAAAGCAGCAGCAGGTGGAGTGAAGCCCATTTCCTTGCTATGTAGCAGCTGGAACTATCCTTTGCAAAAAGGACTGAAACTCCTTATGAGGAGTTTGGTCAAGAGCAATGTGGCAGGTTCCCCTCAGTGCATGAAAACTGGCACAGATGCTGCTCAGAGAGGGAAGTTGCGCTGTGGAATGAGAGGTAAAATGGCTCACAGGAGATTCAACTTCTTTAACAGAATTAACTGGTTCCTCTGGCATGTGTGGTAGTCCTGCCGCTGCAGGGAAGAGCAGCACAGCTCACACCAGCTCCTTCATGGAGGGATGCTGCTCCCACGGAGCAGCTTGTGTCGGCACGTGAGCCCCAGTGGGATGGCTTGTGCCCCGTGGCTCTGCACTAAGCCTTGATATCAGCTGGTGAGCTGAAGCCAGAGGCTAAGCAGGAGGGTGATGAGATTTGGGAGGATCTGGTGGTGCAGAAGTCAAGCAGCAGCAATAACATCCAGAGTGGGCAGCTGGATGGCTCCAGGGCAGTGGGCTCCAGAGCTCGCACCTCACCGGGGCCCCAAAGACAGGATGGCTGAGGATGCTTCATTAGCAGAAGATGCAGAGACCTGTGCCTGGCTCTCCTGGGCTTGAGGTAAGTGCTACGAGTCACCTGTCTGTATCTACAGGTGTCCAGAAACCTGTGGACTCTGGAGTGCTCAGCTTCTCTAGGAGAGATACACCAGCCTCAAACTCACCCTAAGGGAGACGGTAAACTGATCAAAATAAAACCCTTACACTCTGAGTGGTCAGCTGGAGGTGATGGTCTGCTTTTCCACTATGCCAACACCTTTTAGTACTTCCAGAGGAATGAAAATTACTTTTAACCAGTATTTCCTGTGATCAGCTGTCATGAAATGATGCTCCTGAGAAAGGAAATGGGAACTGAGAAATGTATTGATTCTCTGGGATATACCCAGAAGTGAAGCTGAATTCACATGAGGCTTTTTGCTGGCTATTAATAAGAAAAGCTCCTGGGTAGCTGCCACTCAGGAGCATCCCATGTCAGCTTATAACAAATAAGGCTTCTTTGGTAACAGATAAAATTGTGTATCAGATGTCCTGTGGGGTAGCTGGCAGGGAGAGTCAGAAAACAGCCATGAGGGCTACGCATTGGCATGAGAGCAGGGCATCCCTGCTCCCCTTCTCTTCTCCATCATCGCTGGCACCTACAAGCCAAAACTAATGCCATCCTTTGGAGCATCTCCAACACCAACAGCTCAGAAGATGCTTTTGTGGCTGCCCGGCACGAGGACCGATGCTCTCCTCCTTGCTCTCCTGAGATGGCCCTTGCTGGTGGCAGAGGAAAGGGCAGCCAGCCAGCTGCGCTCCCCTTTGCTTTCCTCACTCAGCACAAGGCTGGGAGCAAGGGGGCTTAATTGCAATTTATCTTGTTGGGCCCCATGGGAACTGTTGTGCTGAGCCAAGGCAGCAAGTGGCTCTGGTGGAGTTGCACGAGGGGCAGCGGTGGTGCTGGAGGGGACGGTTGGGTGGGTGGGATGTCCCTCACTGGGGCTGCTCTGGGCTCAGGCAGTGCTTGCCTGCTTCAGGCTTCTCTGTACTTGTCTTGTAGCTCCAGCCTCTGAGCAGCTCAGGCTGGTTTTTCCCCTTGTCTTTTAAAAATAGACACATGGGCAATTTTGGACCAGAGTGAAAGGAAAATCAGGATGGCCTCTGTAGGGAAAAAAAAAATAAACCAGGCCCATCCTAGGATGCTCAGAGCCAAATCTTTATCTGGAGGAAGCAGAGGGCAGCTCCACCAGCGCTTGGGCACTGCCGGGGCGGGGGGGGCACTGGACTCTGGCATGGCCCTGCTGGCATCTGTGTGGTCATGGGGAGAGCCCTCCAGGAGCCAGGGGAGCTCAGGGGAAAGCAGTTTGGGGAGACTCATAGCCACGCACCCTCCTCTCCAGCAAAAGCCAAGCAGCATGGCACGGAAGTCACCGCTCTTCACTTCCTTCTCTGGAGAGAGCCTCCTCCCCTGCTCTCCCCAGGCTGCAGCAGGGACATGGGCGGGGGGTGCAGAGCCTGCAGCCCCCCAGACTGACTTTCCTCACTCTTTTCCCCTCCGGATGATGGATAAAACCAGCGTGGGCTAGTACAGCGTCTCCAGGGAGGTGCAGGTTTTTAGCCCCAACTCTCTGAGGCCTCACGAGGCTGCATGAGGCATTAAAACCCCAAAGTTACTTAGCAGTTCCTGTGGTTTTCCCCTCGGTGAAACAACATGAAATGCAGTGGGAGGAGGGAGCAGCTCTGCATGCTTGGGGCACTGCTAAGTGCTCAACACCCACTGCGCCCTGCCCATGGTTCCTACAGCCACCCTGAAAGCTGGGAAGCAGCCTTGGGGGCGGCTAAATGCCTCGTGGGACTGAGGGGCAGAGCCTCCTTCCAGGCAGGGAGAGCCCCCCAGCCGGTGGGATGATGGTCTCACTGGGACCACAGCAGGGTCAGAAATTGCCAGCTCTTTGGGAACCACCTGCCCCAACCCAAAGGCAATGCAGGAGCTGCTTCACACCCTCCCCATCCTCACCAAGTTAAGTTCAGCATTTGCCAAAATGAAAGCTGGGCAGGGGCGGTGTGTCAGTAGCCGCCTTCGGGAGCACCGGCTACCCCTGTGATTTACAGCTATTGCAGGTTATACCGGCAGCTGTGTCTCACAGCGGACCCCAGCCCAGGAGAGGTGCAAGGTGCCGATGGCATGGAAGGGTGCCTGTCTGCAGCCAGGAGCTGCTGTGACTTCGGTAAAACTGGGTCCTGAATGATAGGAGAAGGTGGCACAGCATCAATTTGTCTGTTAACAGACAAGCCAAGAAGGGTTTTTTCGTGCTAAATTAAGGCGTAGGGGAAGTCCTGACGATGCTGCTGCTTTGTTTTCTGTTTCCCTTCCCTCTGAAAACCCCCTTGAAGGTGCTGCCACCATTGCAGTGACCTCATGTATCGTTTTCCTCTTCTTCCCAGCCATTCAGGGAAAAAGTGTGCTAAGAAGGGAATTCAAGACCCGAATTACTTTCACCAAGAAAATACACTTGTCTGGATTTGGCTCAGCCGAGCTCGGTGCCTGGCAAGCACCGCCGTGGCCACAGTTTTGGCAAGGGGATGGGGGGGATCCTTCCCACAAAGGCTCAGATAATCCTTTCCAACACATATTTTCAACTACAACCCAATCAAGGTGCCACACGGTGCCCAGCACTGCCAGGTGCCTGCACCAGGGAAGCCAGTGCCTCCGGCCAGGCACCACGGTCCTTTCAGGCACCAAGCTGCCCTAGGAGGAGAGGAGCAAAGCCCATGGGGCTGAGCAGCTGCAGGGAAACCACCCTTAAAACCTCGATGTAGTGGCATAGGGAGGCACTGCTCCCCCCCATCTGCTGTCACTTGACACTGTGTCCCGGGGCCCCGCTGGCATCACTACTGGCACACGCAGTTACCAGCTTACCAGCTGCCAGCTTTGGCTCCTCTCTTTCTACACCCCACATGTCCACTGCAGGTATTTTGAACTTGAGCGTTAAAATGTTCCAGGGGAAGTGTTTGGAAAATTGCTTAATGGGGGGGGGAGGCAAACCAACATTTCCAGCGCATAATCCCCCTGGGCTGCTCTGTGAAGCTGCCCCATCCCGCCCACATGTGGGCACCCATGCCGGCTCCCCAAGCCGTCTGTGCTCTGTTTTGCAACCCTGGCTCACAGGAGAAGCTGAAGTGGCTGCTCTCAGCCCTCCCGCTCACAGTTCCCAGGCTGGGGCTTCTCTTATCTGGGCTTCGAGAGGTGCATGTGTGCCCACTCCTTCGTTATGCCAGCTGCCAGCAGTGCTCTTCCCCTGGGGTATGTGAATACCACAAGACTAGGGCATCTTCTAGGATGCTGGGCGTGACACCCCACTGGTCCCCATGCCACCGTGTGCCTGGTCCCCTCCTCTGGGCACCCACTTAGCCAGCCCTCATGGTGAGCAATCCCAAACTTGGTACCCATCTCCAGCCTCCCGAAACATGAAGGCACCCGCAAATTTCCACTGCCTACGCCCAGCTGGAGCCTGGTGAGGATGAGCCTGCGGGGAACTGCCAAAGAGTCCCCCCCCTGAGACCCACCTTCACAAACAGCTCGATCTCAGGCTCCTTGGTGGCGTTGTGCTGCCGACTCTCCATCCCAGCAGTGTGAGGAGGGACTGCTGGCCGCTCACTGCTGTGGTGAGTTGGTCCGTCCTTTGTGGAGCGCTGACGGCGGAGGGTTTTGGAGGGCTGGTGGCTCGAGCACCCCGGCTGTGCTCGCGCCCCGCGGAGGGCTGGGGCTTGCCCTTTCCTTCCTTTTGAAGCGGGGAGGAGCGATGGGGTGTGCGCCGGGACCTGCTGGCGGGGAGGGGGAAGCTGCAGGGCCTCCCAGCCGTGACTCAGCATGGGTCTATCTGGACGTGTTCATGGATCCCCTTCCAGTCTATCGCACCCGCCCAGGCGCTGCTCCGGTGCCTCCGAGCAGTGGGCTGGCGGCCCAGGCGGCCCCGGCACTGCTGCTGTCACCTCCCAGCTGTGAGTGGAGGGGTTTTGCAGAGGAAGCATCTCGCCTGCTGCTCCTCGTGCTGCTCTGGTCTGGTCTTACCCCTTTGCCATCCTCCCACCCTTGCACCCAGACACCGGTGCCCCAGGGCTCACCAATTCTTTATCTCTTTGGGGTGAACCAAGCTGACCTTCCCACTGCCTTCCCCCCTCCTGCTGCTGCATCATGATGGGCAGCTGCTAGGAGGGAGGGTACAGCTCCTCTCCCTGCCCACCACCCCCGGGGGTCCCCCCGGGTGGGCTCCTCTGAGCACCCCCCATTGCAAGGAGTGGGGGCTGAGCAGGGTGAGGGTTCAGGGAAGCCAAGTGGGGCAGCCTGGCCGCCTGCCACCGGCTCTTTGCAGCTGGCCGAGTGCTGCCAGGGTGCAGACTTTGGGCAGGAAGGACTGCAAAACAGCCAACGAGGGAAAGCAAAGAGGCTGGAGCGTGTCAGGGTGCAGCAGGGAACCCCAGAGCACCGCTGGCAGCAGCCCAGCTGGGGTGGTGCATGGTGGGGTGATGGGAAGGAATGTCTCCAGGGCTGACGCCCAGCAGGGCCCTGTTCCTGGAATTTGGGCTGTTTCGCAGGAAGGATGACCGGCTTGCTTTCCTCCCCAGGATGGGAGGGAAACATTTGCTGTCAGATTGTCCTGGCTGCCATCCCAGTGGAGACGGCTTCCCAGCACCCATGGGCTTAACTCTTGGGCAAGTCCCATCTCGCACCTCGGGACCCCATAGCTGGTACTGAGCTTTGCACAAAATGGGGATCCTGATTGCTTGACTCAGCATGCCCCCAGCCTGCGTAAGCTCAGACTTTCCTAAAAATAATCAAACCCTGATAAGAAAGCATCCACCCCGAGGTAATTAGGCTAGGAAATGATTTTGCAGGCTCCCGGAGGAGTCTCCCCAAGGGAGATGTTTCTCCTGGATACTGCTGCACAGCCCAGAGTGGTGCTTACACTGGCAGCTGCACAGGAGGGTCTGGGGGGCATTTTTCTTTCTGCCCCATCAAATCTTTTGGAGAATTTGAAACTCCACCCAATGGGACAGGAAACTCTGCCTGACATTCTTATAAACAAGAGGGATGAATTAATGGCATTGTGAATGCCAAGCAGGGCCACAGCAAGCACCCTCAGCACAAGCTCGGCACCCATCTCGTTCCCCCCACCCAGCTCCCGCTGCAGACCCGTGGGTGATGTGTGCCGGTCCCTGCTGCTGCCCTGGCCCCCACCTTGCTGCCCCTTCCCGAGTGATGCTGAGCCCGTGGGGAGCCACGCCGGCTCCTGGCACTGCCGGCTGCTGCCTTCTCTGCTGACCTCAGCTGGGGGACAGAGCGAGCAGCTCCTGCCCATTGTGTTTCCCTCCAAGCTGCCAGCTGAAGCAGCAGGCAGGGATTTAACTCCTGCGGGGTGGGGGACACGGGTATGGCACAGTGCCCTCCTCGTGAGGTGTCAGAGTGCCTGATATCTGGCCCTGCGGAGGCTGTGGGTGCAGAAGGGCAGCAGCAAAGAGGTCCCTGCCCACGGTGTTTGATGCAGGGAGGGCGTTTGCCTTTTCTGCAGGAACAGCTGCCTTGGGAGGCAGTGCAAGCAGCCCTTCCCTTCCTCCTCAAATGGTGAATGGCCGGACGTTTGCTGAGATGGAGATTACAGCACACATGTATCCGGATTTCTGCCTCACCGTGTCTGTAAGAAAGCAGGGGGCACGCTGGAAACCTTGCCAAGCCCCGTCTCTCTGCTCAGGGGGAACGGAGATGGGAGGGAAGGGGCTGCTGATTTCTCCGCCAGCGACAGTGATGCCAAGGCATGGCACCTGCTCACTCCCCACAGAGCGCCTTTGAAAACATGTCCCTCCCTCCCTGTGGGAGGTGTCCCTGTGCTGAGAGTGTCCCAGCTGTCCAGAGCAGCCCCTTGCCCTGGGCAGCAGACAAAGAGCGGGTACACAGGCGCCCGCCCGGCCCCGGTGCTTTGGCAGGGCAAGAGAAGTGAGCCATTGTCCCTGTGCACTGCCAGCCCCAGCGCCAGCCACTGCTGAGGACCAGACTAGCGGAGGCTGCCTGGTGGGACGCAGCAGAACCGGCAGTGGTTGCACCATGGCTGGGCTGGTGGGGCCAGCAGCAGCCCTGGTCCTCCTCTGCCTGGCCGTGGGGCTGGAGGCCAGCCCGGAGCTCTCCGGTGAGTTGGGGCGCGGGCAGGGCAACGAGGGATGCCGGGGACCATGCCGGTGTGAGCAGAGGGTGAAGCGACAGCTGGGTTGGTGGGGTAGGGGCCAGCAAGGCACAAACCAGGGCAGGCCATAGGGAGTTTGCCAAAAAAAACTGGGTTTTTTAATCCCCACGGCAGGGCTGGGGTCTGAAAACACCCCGTGCATGTCCTGCAGCCCGGTTATGAGCAAGGGAGCGGCTCCCCCTGCTGCTGCTGCGCTCCCTTGGACAGTTTGGAGGCAGAAATGCAAAAAACCGAATCTTAAGACAGTCCCCGAGCTTTCCTGAGACCCCCCTGGCCATGATGCTCTTGCCCTTCGTGCTGGATGGTGTGTGGAGCTGAAGCCTCCTGGAGCACCCAGGGCTGCCCTGCAAGCCTTTGCTGCTCTGAGAAGGCAAGGGAAGAGATGGGCTGAAGCTCTACCCAGTCCCTGGCCAGAGCCGGTGGCTGTGGTCCCTAGCCAGAGCCACCCATGAGTAGGGGGGCTGCAGGATGCACTGCCACAAGGCACAGCAAGGGCCAGATCCTCTCCCTGGGGGGCAGCACCAGTGAACCTTGTAGATGTAGCTGAGGCAGAAATTTGGGATCCCTTGTGACTCAGCACTTGGGACAGTCAGGATGGGTGCAGGCAGGCTGGGTGCCTGGGGGCTGCCAGTCCTCTGAGGGATCTTCCAGAAACAGCCATGCACACCTTCCACTCCGCTCTGCCATGCCCGGGTGACACGAGAGCCCGGCACGATGCCACCAAGCGTGGCAGGGCAGGCTGTGGCGGAGAGGATGTGATTTCATCTGGGCAGAGCTAACTGCACAACCGCACCATCAGGGACTGAGTCAGCAGCACCAGCAGGCGACCGGAATCACTCACAAAATCTGCCTGCAGCCTCCTTGCCATGGTTTCACCCAAAAAAAAAACCAAACCCCATTTTCGCAATTGCTCACTGCCCAAAAATGGTATCATGGAGAAACCTCTGTCCCTGTGGTGCTGTTTTAAAATACAAACTGCCGGTGCTGCCAGCCAGCACAGCAGCAGAGGAGGCTGCCTGCTGCAAGGCAGGCTGGATTTGGGGAAACCCATTTCTCCCCCTATTCCTCCCTCATGTCCCCCACCATCCCCAGGATTTGGCTCAGCCCCCTGTGCCCAGGGCTGTTCCAGCAGCGATGTGTTTGGGCAGCTCCGCCACCAGCCATCTCGGGGATGGGCAGGCGGGTTTGGAGTTCGTGCCAGGCAGAAGTCGAGCCCCAGGTGGCTCTGGAGCCTGCACAAGAGCCTGGCTGCTGCCACAGGCATGGAGCTGCTGCAGAGGATGCAGAGGAAGGACATAGGGGCCGGCAGCCAGGGCAGGGTCTCATGCCCCTCATGGCCCCCAGTGTCCGGTGATATGGGGCAACTGGAGGAGAGGGGCAGGATGGGGCTTTTCCTGCCCCCCTCTTTGTGGGCATTGCACCCCAAGGGGCTGATCCAGCTCTGTGTCCTCCAAGGAGCGTCTTTGCATCTCACTGGAGCTTTGACCTGGCTAAAACAGCTTGTCTGCTCCCATCCACCCTCCTCTGCCTCTCCTCCAGCACGCAGAGGAGTGAGCAAGGGCTCGCTTGCACAAGACTGTGGCCCCCACACTCGCTCATCCCAGCTTGCAAGGACAAATGCCAGCAGCTGCCCGTGTCCAAGGGAAAGATTAACTCTGAGTGGGGTCAGCTTCCAGCCACGTCCGCTGATGTCTCCCAGGGAGGGATGCTGGCCGCAGATGCCAAAGGGTTAGCGGCAACAGGGAAGGTGAAAGGGGCCCTTTGTGCAGCTGAGCCTGGCACTGGTTTGCAGAGGGACAGAGGGAGAAGCGCGGGGCTGGGAGCCAGTGCTCCCACCTTTTTGTATTGGTTTGGGGGAATTTGACACGCTGCGGGCTGGGCGACAGGGTGCATGTCCTGCCCTGGACCCCAGCACTAGGCTGGGGCTGGGGTGCGAGTCCCTCCAAGGACCCTACAGCTGGGGACTGGGGTCTGTGACCCACCCAGGGTCCTGCCTGCCAGGTACCGGGTTGCCCTGTCCCCACCTCCCAGCCTCAAAATGATGCTTCCCCTTTGCTTTTGTTATATTCAAAGGCCTGATGCAAACTGCTCTGTCCAGGGCCCTACACATCATTTTTTGTCAGCTTTTCCTGCTTCCTCAGCCTCTTCCAGCAACCAGTGCCTGCTCAGAGCACCCCTGACAGCTTGCAGAGCTTTTATTAGAACAGGTTCCTTGCTCACCCAGCACCCAGCACAGCTGATACCAGCCAGAGCTGATAGCTGCATGTTAAACCCTCTTAAAGGCTGGGCAGGACAGCCCCACCTTACTGTCCCTTGTAGGGAAAACAACAGGGTAAGTAAGTGGTTTGGGACGCAACCTAGAGAGGATTAAAAGAGAGAAATACCCCACACTGGGAATTCAGGGAGAGTAGGGCCAGTGCCCGTCAGAAAGGCCGTGGGCTGGGAATGGCTTGCATCGATGCACGGGGCTTCTTCGGCAGAGAGACCCGGGGTCAGTTGGGCTCAGATGATTACTTGGTGGCTCACACCCATCCATACCGACCCAGCCAACTGCGGGAGCTTGCAGCAGCCACTGGACCCTTCTCTCCTCCAGCTCATGGCTCCGCATCGTGTGACAGAAAGTATCCTCCTCTCCCTGACTCCAGTGATCATCTCTGGATGATCATCTCTGGCTCATCATCTCTGGCTCATCCTTGCTCTCTCCTCCCCATGTCTCCATAACAAGCCTGATTTTCTCTAAACCCTTGACTACTCCTCATGGGATCCTTCCATACATGTTTTTTCTGACCTGTCATCCTGCCTCCAGCTTTCGCTTCCCTTTGCTAACCAGCTCGGCTGCTCCATGCTGCTTTCCAACCTCTTGGCTGCAATGCTGGATGTAAGATTTGCTGCAAGCCCGCCTTCTCTGCTGCAGCCCCACTCTGGTCCTGTTTGCCCCATAAGTGCCCCAGCCCAGGACGTCCTCACTGCCACCCGCTGTCAGGACCCCAAGCACTGCCACTGCCATGGTCCCAGTGTCTCCTCCGGCCAACGCCGCCTGTGCTCTCCCCTTCCAGGGTACCTGCGTAAGGTGCTGAGGAACCACACCACCCACACGTGCGACGGGGAGCAGCTCCTCATCATCTGCCCTCACAAGACCACCATCAGCATCCTTGGTGCCTTCTACGGGCGTCGCGTACCCAGCCCCAACCTCTGCCCCAGCCCTGGCAATGCCTCCCACGAAAGCACTGAGTGCACATCCGCCACTGCCCACCTGGTAAGTGTGGGCAGCCCCAAGGGACCAGGCTGCACACACCCCCCCTTCCCCAGGTCACTGGCCTGCCTGCTTGGGCTGGGTGGCTGCAGGCAGCACAGCCTCCCCGTGCCCTGAGGGAGGCTGCTGCCATTGGCATCGGGATTCACCCTTGGGGTCCTTTTCCTGGAGCATTTATGGGAGATAAGGGTGGACGAGACCTTCTGTGGTGGGTCCCAGGGTGGGGCTGCCCTGCCAGAGGAGCCTGGCAGGAGGCACTGCTGCATCCTGAGCTGGCTTTTGGAATAATCCCGCAGGACGCAGCAGGCTCGGAGAAAGCCCTGGCAGCTGGGGTTGGGTCCCAGAGAGAGGTGGTGCAGCAGCTGGGGTACCAGGCTCAGGAAGCAGGACAGTGGCCCACGAGGGATGCTGCGCTCAGCCCTGCAGGTGCATCCCCTAGGATTAGCACAGAGCTTGGCTCTTCCCCAGCCAGAAGCAGCACTCATCCATGCCGGCAGCTCCCAAGAAGCGGATTAATGAAGCAAGCCCAAAGGAGGGTCTGTTGATTGCAGTAGCCAGCACAGGGAGAGGGGAGGAAGGCAGGGGGTGGCAGAAGGGAAGGGACCTCTCCAAAGCTGATGCCTGGCTGGGGGAAGCGCTTGCCGGGCTGCTCCAAAAGCCCTGCAGCCTGCTCCGTGCTGTGGCTGTGCTTGATTCCTCTTTGTGTTTGGAGGAAAACCCTGTGCCTGGTGAGGACATCAGCCCTCCACCAGCCCCACACATGAGACATCATGAGCAGCTTGAGGAATGGGGCAGAGAGGAGCTGGGAGGGATGTCGTCCTTTGGTGTCCTGCAGCTTTACCCTGGCTTCTGGCTCTCCACACTGGCACAGCTGGCCTCAGCATCCATGGCCTTGGGATGCCTTGGACCAGACCAGCTATTGCAGCTGGCAGCAGCCCAATCCAGACATCATAGCAGTCACCTGGAAGGGAGCAAGGAGAGCAATAACGCTCATTCTGCAAAGCCTTGAGGGTGTGTCCTTTGCCAGCCAAACTCCTCCAGTTCTCAGCAACTTCAACCTTGGCTGAACACTGGAGCCCCATCTCCCGGGGGCTGCGCTCACCCATGACCCCCCTCTTCCCGCAGAAGTGCCTGGGGCTGGAGCTGGCCTTGTAGTCACAGAAGCCTGGTCGCTGCCTTTTCCGGAGCCCTGCTTGGCCAGGCAACGCTCCTCGGCCCCAGCTGCAAGTCCCTGGTCCAGCTACTCAGCTCTACCCATGGCTGGGGAGACGCTGCACTCGCTGGCTGCGGGAGAGCGGGTGAGATGGGCAATGCACCATGCCATGCCAGACACAGCATGCCTGAACCGTACTCGCTTCTCCCTCCTGATCACAAGGCTCTAACAAACCCAGGGCAGCCAGGATGCATGGTGGGGGCTGGCAGAAGGGTCCCTTGATGGGGTCAGGGTTTCATGTGCTACTTTTCTATTCCTGTTCCAGTGCCTTGCTAGGGCTGGGGCAAAATTGCAGCAAACCCAGCTGCGTGCAGCTGCCTGTGGGGAAGGGGAACATGGAGCCAGAGAAGAGGAACAAGAGCTGAGGAGCCAGTTCCCTGCTGTGGGAGCTTTGCTGCCCTGTCCTGCTCCAGCTGCAGATCCACACACACACTACACACACACACACACACACACCCCCGGCATCCCACATGTCCCAGGAGCTCTGCAAGCGCTGAACCGGACCATGCTGGCATGATACCAAGCAGGCCCTGCAAACCCTGCAAACACAGGTCAGCGTCCCCAGAGCTTGTGTGTCAAGCACAGGATACAGCCTGGCACAGACGTTTGAAGACCAAAGGGCAGGTCTGTGAGCAGGATCTGTGTGGCTCAGGTTTGCAGCAAGATGGAGCCACTCCACCCAGGGGACTGTGACCGCACAGGGCTGGGTTCCCCACTAGCTGGAGACTGCTGTTGGAAGAGACAGGACGTCTGGAGAGCAGAGAGCAAGGCTGCTGCTGAGGCTCAGCTCTGTTTAGGCAAAACCTGGGGAGAGAGATTAATTGCATTTCCTCCTTAAATTTCACTTCTGGCAGCCAGGAAAGACCAAGAGGAGGCTCAGTCCTGTGCTGGGGGGGGACAGTGACAAAGGAGGGGAAGGAGAGATGCAAAGGGACTCCATCGTCTCAAGTGGCGGGATCCCAGGGCCTGAGTCGCAGGGCAATTTCCAAGAGGGGTGGCAGCGAGGGTCGGGAACAAGCTGTGGCCCCACTCCCCGCCCCCGCCACCAGCAGCCTCTGCTCAGGCTGTGGGTTTGCTGCTGCTGGGGCTTGCAGCATGCCCAGAATCCCAGGGGGATGCTGGGGGCCAGGAGCCACAGCCCCACGGCCAGCCCAAGCCCAGGCTGCCCGGGAGATCCCTGCCAGAGCCACGGGCCCTGCTCGGCCACCCCGCAGGTTTGGCAGCGTCGCCTTTGGGCGGCCGTGGGCAGACAGTGACAACGGGCAGCGGCAAAGGCTGCCCCGGTCTCCAGCAGGGACGCTGCCCGAGGTGGTGTGAACCCTCGTCCCCATCTTGTGGCCGCGCGTTTGCATTGCATGGAGCCCTGCTGGCGTGGGCGTGGGCGTGTGGGTGTGAGTGCACAGGTGTTGCACGGAGCTGCATCGCTGTGCACACCTGCACGAGTGTTGCACGAAGCCGTGTCAGTGTGCACACCTGCACAGATGTTGCACTGGGCCACGTGAATGCACACGCATGCATGGCTGTTGCACAGAGCCATGTCAGTATCCACGCCTACATGGGTGTTGCAGGGGGCTGTGTTAGCGTGCATACCTGCACGGGTGTTGCACACACATGGCATGGTGCAGTGCTGGCATGCATGCCGGCACAGGTACTGGCAGAGCTGTGCTGGACAGCTCTGTGTGGGTGCGGGGGAGTAACTGATTCAGGAACTGACACATGAAGCAGGGTGACTGCGGCGGGGGGGGTGGGGCATGAGCAGCCATAGGACACCTCTGCGGGGTGAGAGGCCATTTCCCTGAGCCTGGTGATGGCACCGAGGGAGAGGAGGCAAGAACAGCCTCAGGACTCCTCACCCATCTTCACGTCTATCCCACTTTGCTCTCCAGAAGCTGCTGGCTGAGTGCCAGGACCAGCAGTGGTGCCAGTTCTCAGTGCACAGCCAAGTCTTTGGGCCGGACCCATGCCCTGGGACACACAAGTACCTCATCGCTTCCTATAAGTGCCGGCCAGGTGAGGTGGAGCAGGGTCTGGGCAACACTGCATGGGCTCTTCCCTGGCCTCAGCTGCTCAGAAACAGGCAGAGAGGGGAGCCGAGCTGCTCCTGTATCTTGCAGCCCTCCTCCAGCCTGCCCTTGGCAGCTCTCAGACCGTTGGCTGGGCTAAGGGAGGAGGGGGCTGCAGGTGATTTGGGATGCATTGGGACGCTCTGTGGTGTCACTCCCCAGGGAACCATCGGGTCAAGACCGCATGCGAGAACGACAAGCTGAGGCTCCAGTGCCGACCAAAATCCGTCCTGGCCATTTATTCTGCAAATTACGGACGATTCCTGCGGGGCAAACCGGAGTGCGATGCCCTGAACACTGGGGGACCCCATATAGGTATGCTGGAATAGTTCGAGCCCAGAATGGGGCCAGGAGCCATGCAGAGCACGTGGCACAAGTATGCCATCGGGCTGTACCTGTGCCCCTTGGCCCCAGCTGGCTGGTGCCCAGGGGGCGGGGGCAGGCAGGTCTGCCCACAGGTCCATGCCCCATGTCTTTGCAGAGTGCTTGGCTCCGGACGCCCTACGGAGGGTCTCCAAGAAGTGCCACCGCAAGGCAAACTGCACTGTGGCTGCTGACAGGGCCACCTTTGGGGACCCGTGCCCCCCCGGCACAAAGAAACAGCTGCGAGTCTCCTACACCTGCGGTGAGAGCAACCCACAGGGCTGGGGGCGTGGTGGCTACTGGCTGAGCCCCTGCTGTGCCCACCCCATGCCATGTAGGCAGGGACGCAGGGCTCCCTGGGGAGGCAGGGGGCTGCTGGGGACAAGCAGGGTGGTGATGCTCAGTGTGTCCTCTCCTTGCAGTGCCCAAGCAGCTGCTGGAGGAGGTGGGCCCTGACACCTCGGACCCCTTCCTGCTCTCGGACTACATGCATGGTAATGTGGGGGGGAGGCTATGCCAAAAGCGGTGTGGCATCGTGTCCGCGCCCGGGTGAACTACCCCTTCCATGGCCTGTCTGCGTCCATGGTACCCACCACTGGCACGAGCCCTGCAACTCTATCCCAGCATCGCTGTCCCATGGCTGAAGCCACCCATCGGTCGGTGCCCATGTCTGAAGGGCTGGAGAGATGTGGTCTGCTGGGAGCAGGGGAGAGGAGGACCCACAGGGGAACATCCCCGTGGGCAGAGGAGCGCTTGTGCAGGAAGGAAGGAGTGTGGCATGGGGAAGGAGGCAGGCAGGGGGCAGGCAGCCAGACAGCGGGGCGCTGGGGAGCACCTCATGTCTCAGCCTGCGTCCCCTTGTTTGCTGCAGGTGGCTGGTACAAAGGGCCCAGGTTCTCCAGGCTCCGGGAAGACCGGATGATTTTTACTAGCTCTCTGGCAGCTTTTGCCCACCTTTGGGGTATGTGCCCTCCCCGGCTCTCACACAGCACCTGGGGGAGCAGGATGGGCTTGGGAGGGTGGCTCAGGTCCCGTGATGGCGCCCACTCAGCCCAGGGCTCAGCTCAGAGGCAGCTAGAACCCAGACCCCTCCAGCAGGGTCAGCAGGCATGTGAGGGAGGAGGGCACCAAGCACCCATGCTGGGTTTGGGGGGGGGCCACATAGGGCAGGAGCTCGGAGGTTGAACGAGCTCTGAGGTCCCACAGCATCAGTGGTCGCAGTGCTGCTGCAGTCCTGCCCACAGACCTTCCTTCTCTAACAGGCTGAACTACCCACTGGGTCTCCTTCCTTCCTGCCCTGTCTGCAGGGGCACTGACGGAGAGCACCTCTCTGCAGGCAAAAATTTCCCTTGCCAGGGGAAATAACTCATTTAAATCCCTGGTGAGATGATTCCTCCCACCGTGCTGCCTACCCTGCATCCCAATGGGGGTTTCCTATGGGGAAAGGGGCATTTCGGGACACTGGTGGGTGCTGATGAGGCTCTGGGTGACGGTCCCACAATCACTGGGGCAGGGTCTGTCCTGCTCCTGCAGCCTGGGTGCTAAGGGCATCCCTGCTCCCCTCCTTTTCCTCCCATGTACCTAGCAGAGGGGGTTTTCAAGGCACTGGTACCCCGCAGGCTGCAGAGGCAGTTCGTACCACGGTGTCTCTTTGCTCTTCGCCCTCCAGGCATCCCAGAGAAAGTTGGCCTCTACTTTCTTTGTGGGGTCTCAGGAGGCCTCATGCTCCTGCTGTGCATCATCAGCCCCAAAACGACCTTCCTCCAGGAGGTGGGGGAGGCTCTCAAAGACCCGGAGCTCGGGAGCAGCTCGGAGCTGAGCAGGACCAAGCTGCAGGACGAGCAGGACGAAGACCTTCCCGATGACAGCTCCTCGGACTCCTCCTTCCGCCGCCTCACCCGTACCTACCGGGCCACCGACAGCATCTTTGGCCCTGAGCTGACGGCAGCCATGGAGGGAGCGGTGGAGCACCAGGGTCACGGCAGGGAGGAGATCTGGATGCCCAAGGAGTCAAGCCCATATGCTATCCACAAGATCAAATCGGCCACCAAATAAGAACTGGAAGAAAATGGCCAGAGAGCAGAGGGGGGGCAGAGTCTAAGTGGGATCTGACATAGGAGAGACATGAGAGTTTGAACTCCTCAGGGTGAGTGGGTACCCCAAGTGGCAGCAGGGCCATAGCAGCCCCAGTGTGGCCATCAACCCACTGCTCCACCAGCCTGGAAACCTCTAACCTGGGAATAAGATGCAGTCCCTGGGTGTGATGAGGGGCTGCGGGATGGCTCATGGGGCCACTGGCTCCTTTGCCACCAGCATGCCGCTAACCCTAAGCTAACCTCCCCATTCTCGGCTTGTATCGGCTGGCTGTAGTACTTAACCCTGCTCAGCCATGCCAAGCCCACCCTGAGCCTTTCCAGGCTGTTTGCTCCTGTTTCTTCTTGGGTGCTGGCTTCCACCCCTGGTGCTGCAAACACCCCCCAGCACTCGGGCAGCATGCCGGCGGCAGAGACACAGAAATGGCCAGGACGCAGGGAGGATGTAGGCTGAGCAGGTGGAAAAGCGCCACGAGCATCACCCAGCCCTACCACGCCGCATGCCTTGCAGCCCCAGTATCCCCAGGGGAGCTGCACCCTGGGGCTGGGGCAGCCGGCAGCTTGGCACAGCACTGGCTCTCACCTCCCTACAGGCACTTGGGAGCTTTGTCACCCTGTGTTGCTCTGTGCTTTCCTTCATGCTTTCCCCACTGGCAGGAGAGCCCCAGGGTTAACTTGCTGGGGCTTTTTCCAGTAAATAAATGCAACAGCTCGTAGACACAACGTCCCTCCCTGAGCTCTGCCATTAATAGTGAAAAGGGAGGAAAAAGGAAGCAGCAAAGCTCAGCCCTCCCTGTGCAGATCGGCTCCTTGCCTCCTGCTGGTGTTTCTGGCACTGGGCCATGGGGAGCAACCAGCTGGGCCTGTTTTAGCATGGGAAAGGATAAGGTTTTAGCCTGGGGAAGGGAAATGCAGGAAAAGAGTCTGTGTGGATCTTATGAACAATGCTTCCCTGCCCTTGCTCCTTCTCTTGAGCCTGAGGCTCTCTGTCTGGTAAGCAATTCTGGAGCAAACATCCCCAGATGCCATGCAGAGGGGCTTCTTGGCAGCCCCATGGTGCCAGGGAGCCATGCTGGGTCTGGAGGCTGCTTCCAGCTCCAAAATGCAGCATGGGCTCTGTAGTGCTGTGGGAAGGGGAGCAGCGACCCAGCCCTTCTCATGATAGGGACACTCCAGGCACCAATGCTCTTGAGCTAGCATGTAGTGGGATCTATTTTTCCATCCACCACCGCACATGAAGTGCCTGGGCTGGGTGCAGCAAGAGAGGACTGTCAGGGATGTCAATGCACCCCTTAACCCAGCTGCTGGCACTGGTGGTCTGCTGGGGGCCAGGGAGGCACTGGCCCCATCTCTGAGGCCAGAGCTGCGCTGTGCTTGGCGGTGGATGCTTTTCCAGTGCAGAGCCGAGTGCCATGGCAATGCAGCAGCCTTGTGCTCCTGCTCCAATGAGGGGGGACAAGGACTGGCGTCCTGCCTGATTTGGGGGTTTCCTGAGGGATGCCAGAGCCTAAGGAGAGTCTGGGGACCTTCACCTCAAACTGGCCCCCAGCATCCTTAGATGACAGGCAGGACTGACACCACAGACTTGCCTCCATGCTTGGACAGCTGGCACAGCTCCTGCTGCAGACCCATGGCATTCACCTTGCAGGGTCCACTTCTTGCTCCCACCCATCTTTCCTCCAGTACCCCACTGACAGCCAGGTAGGATTTCGGCATGTGTGGTGCGAGCTGCAGCACCTGCAGTGGGGCCAGGCTTCCCAAGAGCCTCGCAAGGAGCGCCAGAACAGCAGCGGGGGACTGGAAAAGCCGGCTTCCCCCTGCCAAGCCTGGGCAGGACAGGCAGACGCAGACCCGTCCCAAAGCAGGCAGCTCACCCAAGCCCCCTCAGGCAGACTTGGATGGGGGTTTTTGGCTGGGGATCTTATCCCACAGGCCAATGCACCATGTTTCCATCGGCGGTGGGATGCGTCCCAGCTCTGCCTGGTGAGCATGCACCTGACTCATATTTTTGGCTGGAGTGTGTGCTGCCCCAACATGTGCAAGGAGAGGCAGACACCTGGATCCCACAAGGATCCCAGACCAACAGTGAGTGAACCTCAGGGAGCTCCTAGGCCAGGGACAGCGGCGGCAGCACCAGGGGAGCTGGGGCTGGAGAGGACAAGTGGCAGAGGAGGAAACAAGACTGGCTGGAGCCACAGCAGCCCTGACCGGTTTTGGGGACTGAAGGTACCCGAGATCTGTGGGACCCATGTTTAAACCCCTGCTGGCCCTGCAAGCACCCCTCAGCCATGCCACACCCGAAAGCCATTTTGCTGCTCCTGGCTGTCAATGGCCGCAGGTCTTTCTGCTAGACGTGTGGCAGAGCTGCCTGTACACGGCCCAAGCCGCCCTGCCTGTCAGCAAGGAGAAAGGACTGATCCTGCCTGCATGACCCCTGGGCAACAGGTTTAAGTCCCCTCGGAAGCTGGCACTGGGATGTTTCCCTAGCAAGGGGTTCATCAGCTCCACTGACAACAGCAGCACGTGGGTGTGGGATTATCCCAAAGGATTTCCTTGGGTTCAACTTAGGAATCTGGAAGGTTTTGCTGGGAATCTGCCAGCTGAGGGAAGCTCTGCTGCAGTGCTGAGCTTACCTTGACCTGGGGGGGGTTCCTTTGAGCCTGAAGCTTGGCGCAGTGCTAAAAGCCCCCAAGAGCTGGCGAGGGGAAGGGACCTCTGCATGACGGGTGGCACATGTGGGGGAAGGGGGATCAGGTCAGAGAATCCCCAAAGCCTCTGGGACCACAGGAGCAGCTCAAACGGTATGCGGGCAGGACAGGGGCTGCCCAGCGAGAACTACCCCACACAAGCAGGACAGCTCCTCCTCTCAGAGCCACCTTTTGCTCCCACCAGCCCAGCTCAGCGTCCCCCAGTTAGGCTCAGGCGATGGGCATGGAGCAGGTGCCTCCCACCCCAGGGTTGCAGGCAGGGGTTACCTCTGCCCCCTGCTAGCCCCTGCCACCCCTGCTCCCCCAGGTACTTGTCATGGCCAGCTGTGACATGGATATCACTCAATGCCTCCATCCTCCTTCCAGAAAACGAGGTGCTGGGGAAGTGGGGGTGACTGGCTGGGGGCTCCTCACTGGGGAGGTTAATCCCCCCCTTTGTGATCTTGGCAGGGGATGAGAAGCGGGCAGACCCTCTGAGAGCAACTGAGCTGGTGGAAGAGCCCAAGATGGACCCTCCTGGATCCCCCGAGCCCAGCAGGCAGGAGCAGAGGGCAGGGGAGGAGGCAAGAGAGACAGGCCCTTTCCCCCAGCCATGCTGCAAGGGTTTTTTGGAGCAAGGGGCTTTTTCCCTGGCCAGCATATTAAACAGCACCCGCTTATGCCCCATTTGAGGCTATGTCTGCAGCAGTGGATTGTAGCCCTCAGAGCTCAACCAACAGGGATGAACTGGTGGCTGCTGGTGCCACCCCTGCCTGGCTGGGTGTGATGGATGCACTCGACTCCTTAACCAAACTCGCGGTACTTTGGTTCAGGCTCCAAAGGAGATAAAGGTCTAAGCCGTAAAAGGGCTAAGAACTTCTCTAGTTCCAATCTGTTCTCTGAAAACCCACAAAGGAGCAGAGTGACACAGTGAGCATCCATGCGTATGAGCTTGGAACACCGATCACGCAATTAACACATGAAAAGTGGTTGGCTTTTCCAAGACTCATTTATCAAGGAACAAAGAAAGTTGTGGGTACAGGGAGTCTCATGCATACCTTTCCCATCGCATGTCATTTGACTACGAGCCAACCACTTTATCCCATAAATATGATAGCCTAAGTGAGCCTTCTTTGAGGTCTCCCGACTAAGCAGCCTGGCGGTGATCTCCCCTTGTGCTGGGATGCCCTCAAGGTTGCTCCTCGAGGCAGGGAGACCTCTCACCAACGACAGATCTTTGGTAAGCGACCGACATCACGCATAACCTTGTAGTATGGTAACTGATTTGTGCCTTGGTAACTTTGATTTTGTCTCAGGAACTTTGACTCTGCCTTGGTAGTTTTGAATCATTGTTCAAATGATTATGCGGTACAGTAACAAAGAGAACCTTGCCATCGAACTTCGTTAAATCGCACTTTTATGACATCATGTTAAAACCACTTTCGCTAATCCTTTCGACAGTGTTCTTTAAGCGATCTAAACCACCCATTCACCACAGCGGGTCACAGGAGCTGCATGGCCAGCCCGGGGTACGCCCTGCCCCGCAAACCAGAGACCCCCAACACGGTGAGAAAGGGCAGCCCTGGTGTCCGGGGGGGGCAAAGGAGTCGCCCACAGCCCTTGCTGCTGGCGGAGGAAGAGGGCAGCAGGCCGGGGTCGAGGCCCCTGCAGGGCGCACCAGGCCCAGAGGCCAGTGGAGGTCGCTCCGTGCCCCCCACGAAGGGCGGGAGAGCCGGGGCTGCTCCCCCGGAGCTCCGGGTCCCACCAGGGCATGGCAGGGGGTGGTGGAGGCGCGGTCGCTCCCCCACCGGCTCCAAGCCTGGCCCACTGGCCGCCACAACACCCTCCCCACCAGCTCCCGCAAGACGGATTTAAACGGCAACCTGTCCCACCAATCACCGCCTGCCTCGGCCGGCCGGCCGGCCTGCCCGCCCCTCCCCCGCCGCAAGTCACCCTTCCATTGGCCGCCGGGGCTGAATTTTAAACCCTGCCGCCCTGCCCCTTAGCAACCGCATCCCTATCCGCTCGCAGATTGGCCGCCGCCTGGCACCGCCCCGCACTCTGATTGGGCGACGCTCGGCCAGTGATGGCCGGCCGCTACCGAACTGCTACTTTCAAAAGAGCCGGGGCCGGCCGCGGGGTGGCGGCGCAGGTGAGTGGCGGGGGGTCTGTGGGATCCCTAGCTCTCCCGAGGGACTCCCGGGGGCTGAGGGAGGAATGCGGGGGAGTGGGGGCCCCCTGAAGGCTTAGTCCTTCTCTCCCTCGTGGGTGTCGACCGCCCCATAGGCTCGGTATCTTCCTCCCATAGGCCCGTTCCCCAATGTCCCGGGGAGGTCGGGGGTGGAGGCCCCTATCCTGGGGGCTCCTGCTCCCCTGGGGTGCGGAGGTACCCCCGAGCTCACTTCCCTGCCTGGTGCTGGGGGAGGGGGAGTAAGGGAGTGGCAGCCTTTATCCCCTTCTCTGGGATGCAGGGAGCTGGGAACTGCCCCTCTCCTTCTGGTCCCAGCAGGGTGCTCTTGGTGGGGGTTGTGGGGCTCCATGTTCCCCCTCTCCCCTGGGATGAGCATATCAGCCCTTCCCCGCACCCCTAGCCAGACCTGCACTCTCCCTGAGGTTGCCTCGGGACACCATCTGTCTGCTTGGGGAGGGGGTTGGGGTCTGTCCCTGCTGTACTACCCCCCCAGGAGGGACAAATGCCCCATGATTCTGCCCCTAGTCCTTGAGGGTGTCCCTGGGGGCAGGCAGCTGCCCACATCAAGCCCTGCTCTGCTCCCAGCTTGCTCGTAGAGGCTGAGGGAGAGGATGCCGTTGCCACGCAATGCCAAGATGCTGAGCACCAAGCAGTCCCGAGCAGGCAAGGTGAGCTCTGCTGCAGAGAATGCCAACGCTGAGAAGGTGAGTCCTGTGCTGGGCAAGGGGTGTGGGAGGCTCCTGTGGGGCAGCTGGCTCCCCATCTTCTAACAGCCTTTATTGCAGGATGAGAGCTGTCAGGCCAAGAGGTCTCCATCCTCACCCCAGGGTGGGCCCAAGAAGAGGTCAGCATTTGGGGACATCACTAATGTGAGTGCTTCTGTGGGCGTGGGGGCTTTGGTGCCCCCTATGAGCCCCCCATGGGAGTGGGGCTGGATATCCCCTCCAGTATGCAGAGTCGGGGGTGTCCTGTGCCCCGTCAGCAGGAGGAGAGGTCTCCCTGCAGGGCACACCTCGCTTCCCTCTGTGCACCTCTGCATGCTCCCATTCTCACCCAAACAGGCTCACAAGAACCAGGTGGTGGCAGGGAAGAAGGAGGCTGTGAAAGTGGCACCACACAAGGCACAGAGGGCCCATGCTGCCCTGGGGGTGGCCAAGAACAATGAGATCAACCTGAAAAAGTGAGTAGCCAGGGGAGATGGGGACTGGGGCAGGGGGGACACTGCAGGGCCAGCACCTGCAAACCTGTACCATAGGGAAGAACAGGCAGTGGTGGGGGCTTCCTCTGGGTGATGGAGACCATAAGCCAGATGGGGAGGGCAGACAGTAGATAAAATGGCCTCAAGTTGCACCAGGGGAGGTTTAGATTGGATATTAGGAAAAACTTCTTTACCAAAAGGGTTGTCAAGCGTTGGAACAAGCTGCCCAGGGAAGTGGCTGAGTCACCATCCCTGGAGGTATTTAAAAGATGTGTAGATGTGGTGCTTAGGGACATGGTTTAGTGGTGGACTTGGCAGTGTTAGGTTTGCAGCTGGACTTGATGATCTTAAAGGTTTTTTCCAACCTAAATTATTCTAAGAGTCTCTATGGGGATATTTTACAGGTGATTTAGCCCTTTCCTGAAGCAGCAAGGGGCTCTGGAGAACCCCTTTCAGCCAGGAGATGTGGCTTCCTCCCAGTAATGATTTATGCTCTTGTCCTGCCTAGGTCAATGAAGAAAACTCCCCCGACAGAGGCTACTGCAGAGCCCAAGGAGGATCCTGTGCCAGAGGAGCCGGTGCCTGCTCAGGTACCGAAGCCCTCCAAGGAGAGGGCAGGGACCCTGGGCTGCAGCCTGGCCCCCAGTCTTATCCTGATGGTGCTGGTCTATGGCTGCCGCTGGTGATACCGGGGCACCAGGCAGTGCTTTGGACCTCAGAGATATCGGGCCAGTGTGATGGGAAGCTGGGGAGGGCGGTAAACCCCCCTGCCTTCTTCCTTCAAAAGATCTCCCATGGGAAAGAGTGGGGTGGGGGCTGCAGGGTGATGGGGAAGGGGGTGCAGAGGTGCAGCAGCCTTGCCCTGAAGGGGTGACTGGCACCCACAGAGCTCAGTCTCCCCCTTACCACTGCCTCCTCCATCCCACCAGGTACCAGAAGTGGAGGACATAGACAAGGAGCAGCTGGGTGACCCCTATGCCAATGCGGAGTACGCCAAGGAGATCTTTGAATACATGCGGGGAAGAGAGGTGGGTGATGCCTGGCCAGGGGGTGGCAGCCCTGTGTGGGAAAGGGGTAATCATGAGGGCAGGGCCACCTGCTGCGCAGAGGCTCTGAGTGCCTGGCAGGGGCCTGCATGGGGCGGGAGGGGGCTCATTTGAGAGTGGTGGTGTCTGTCGAGTCCCTGATAGCTGGTACCTCGGCAGGAGAAATTCATGCTCCCTGACTACATGGAGAAGCAGCCAGACATCAGCGGGGACATGCGTGCCATCCTGGTGGACTGGATGGTGGAGGTGCAGGTATGTGGGCATGGGGAGGGGGCATGGCCGCCTGCCGAGCGGCCCCCATCCTGCCTTTGGCATGTGGGACCTCAGTATGCTGGCAGAGGCTGCTGCAAGTGTCCCGAGTGCAGAGCTGATCTTCCCCCTCCCCAGGCTGGGGATGAGCCTGCATCCTTCCCTCCGAGCCTGGCCCTATGGGCACCTCTGGCCCCTGTGAGGGAACCTGGGGGGGCCAGGTGGGCCTAGCTTCTGCCTGACACCCATTCCTGCCCACCTGCCTGCATCCTTGCAGGAGAACTTTGAGCTGAACCACGAGACGCTGTACCTGGCTGTGAAGCTGGTGGACCACTACCTGGTGGAGGTGGTGAGCATGAGGGACAAGCTGCAGCTCATCGGCTCCACCGCCATCCTCATTGCCTCCAAATTTGAGGTGACTCCTTGTGTGCTGTCTTGGGGTGCTGGGGCAGAGGGGGCTGTGCCTCTCTGGTCCCCATGGGTTACTGGAGAAGGCCAGGTCCCCATGGTGCCGGGCCACTGCCCTGAGAGCTGCTGGGGTGGCATGCCTGTCCTTGTGTTACCCCTTCCTATCCCAAGGGCTGTGAATGCAGTCCTGGTGGGCTGGATCCTGTCTTCTGGTGTTACTGGAGACCTGGCTCCTCTCTGCTCTGCAGAGACCACCAGGACATCCGAGTTCAACCTCATGCAAGCAAGGCTTGGAGTTAGAGCCAAGGGCTGGGGCAGTATAGACAACACACAAGCCCCACTGGATGTTGTAACAGTCCTTTCAGGGTCTGGCAGGGCATGAGCCCTTACAGGGCCTGCAGACTGGTAGGATTTCCTGAGCGTTGCCAGGATAAGTCCTTGTTAGAGTGCTGAGCAGTTGTGCCCCAGCAGGAGCGTTGCCCACCGTGTGTGGATGACTTCCTCTACATCTGTGACGATGCCTACAAGCGGGAAGAGCTCATTGCTATGGAGATGAGCATCCTCAGCACCCTCAAGTTCGACATCAACATCCCCATCCCCTACCGGTTCCTGCGACGCTTTGCCAAGGTGGGTGTAGCAGGAGGGTGGGCTGGTGTCAAGATGCCTCCAGGCATCCCTTGTGTTGGCTCCCTGGGGTGGTGATGTGCATCCCTGGGGCCCTGGGCTCCCAGCTGGCAGCAAGGAGGGTTTGGCCAGGCCCCCCCAACAGGGTTAAGGGGTGAGGATGCTGATCTGTGGCAGGCTGGGGCTGTGGGATCTGTGTCCTGTGCCCTAGGGGCAGCACTCTAGATCCCAAAAAAGTTGAGGGGGGGAGCAGCATTGCTCAAAAGGCTGAGCCTTTCCCTGCCTGCCTGGCTGTAGTGTGCCCATGCCACCATGGAGACACTGACGCTGGCCCGCTTCCTCTGCGAGATGACCCTGCAGGAGTACGACTATGCCCAGGAGAGCCCCTCCAAGCTGGCTGCCAGCTGCCTGCTGCTGGCACTCACCATGAAGGACCTTGGTGGCTGGGTAAGCGCATGCTCAACCTGCTGTCCTCCCTGAGGCACCATGGGGGTGCAGGACTGGATGGACCAGTGTGTGGGGATAATGCTCTGGGGCTATGCTCAGATTTGTGAGGCTGGAGAGGGAAGATAATGGCTGTACCATTGCTGAGAGGACCCCCAGCTCAGCCCTGCTGTCCCTTTGCAGACCCCCACCCTGGAGTACTACAGCGGGTACCGCTCCCAGGACCTGCATCCCCTGGTGAAGAGGCTGAATTTCCTGCTCACATACCAGCCCCATGACAAGCTGAAGGCTGTGCGCACCAAGTACTCACACAGGTGAGCATGCCTGCCCCCTCTGTGGAGGGTGGCACCACCAGCATGCACCCTTGGGTGCTGCAGAGAGCTTGGGGGGGCTCTGGTGGATGGGTGTCAGGGCTGTGGCTGAGCTCTAAGCCAACATCGTTCCTTCCAGGGTCTTCTTTGAGGTTGCCAAAGTCACCCCCATGGACATGCTCAAGCTGGAGGAGATACTGAAGAGCTGCTAGCCTTTATCTCTGTAAATAGCCTGTAAATAGCTGGGTGCTCTCTGGCAGGGGAGCACCATGTACATAAATAGCAGCAATTTTAACTGAAGGGGAGGGAAGGGGCGGGGGGGAAAAAAAGTCATGTGGAGCTGTCAATAAAATATTGTGTTTTGTCTTATGAGCTGGTGGTGGAGATCATGCTGAGCCCCTGAGCTGTGTTGGGGCAGGGGGGGAGGGTTGCATGATGGGGAGCATAAAGGGGTCAGAGCAGGAAGCTGGAGGCTGAAGGGGCCAGGTCTCCATTACCCTCCCCACACCCCTCACCTAAGTAATGACACTACACAAGCAGCAGCAATGAGTATCTTTTCTCCAACTATTTACACAGCTTAAATACCCACATGGGGAAGGGGGATCTTTGCTTTGGCCCCAGTTTGGCCACACATATGGCAGCCCAAGCTCCTGTAGTGACCCTGCTGTGGGCTGGACTTGTCATGCCATGTTGCCTATGGGGCTACACCTCCGCTTTAGTGTTTCCAGCTCCACAGGTGTGGGAAGAAGCAGTGGCTCCAGGGACACTGGGGGACAAACAACCAGACAAAGCGAGGCAAGCAGGGGGACTCCACACACATGGGGCACAGTGGGGACCTAGAGCCCCCCTGCCTGACCCCTGGTCCCTAGGGGCAGCACCCAGTTTGTGGGCTGGGCTGCTGCCCTGCTGCTGGCCTAGGGTGGGTTGCTGAGCTCCTTAATGGCCTGGAGGACTCTCTTCATGTGGCCCACTTTCGTGATCCCCAGGTCCTGCAGGAAGGAGAGAAAGGAGCTGATGTGCTCGTAGGGGGCCAGCCCTCAGCTCTCGCTGGCAGGGAAGCCATGCAGCAGAGGACAAGGCTGCAAAGCCCAGCTCCCCATGCTCTCCCTGCAGTGCATGGTCCTTGCTAGGAGCCCTCTGTTCTCTTGCAAGCGTGTCCCCATGTCTGAGTGCAGGAAAGGGCATGGTGCTGTTGATCCTGCTTTGGGCAGGCATACAGAGCCTTGCAAGCTGGGGGGCTGGGGCCAACCCCCTCCTCTGCTTCCAGCCCCTGCATGCAAGCGGTGCAAGCTCAGCCTTGCTTTCCCCCCCCCCGCCCCGACAAGGGATGGGGAGAGGAGGTATGGAGGACACCATGCTCCCCAGGGCTGGGGGTCCCTCAGGGGGGCACAAGGGGGATTGTACCTTCAGGTCTCTCCTCTCCAGCAGGATCAACTCAGAGCCCTGGATGTCATGCCGGACAAAAATGTCTCTGTACTCCCCTAAACCGAGCGCTTCCAGCCAAGCTGCCACCTCCTCGGAGCCCCACTTGTCTGCTAGCAGGGAGGAAAACCACAGAGGTGGACTGGGTCCCTGCAGAGGCAGCTGGATGCAGCAGGGCAGGCAGCAGGCAGCCGAGGGCAGCGGTGGTGGCAGGCTGCAGCCAGCATCCCCCCCCTCCCACCCCCAGCTCTGGCAGGGCCAGAGGCCACAGCAGGCTTAGGCTGGAGATGTTTCTCCTCAACTTACTTAGGGAGCATCCGAGCTTCCCCTCGACAAGATCCCCAGTGCTGGGGCAGGAACTTACCCAAAGAGCTGATCTGTACCATAGCCCCCTTCTCCCCCTTGCAGTGGTGGTGGAGTTACAGGGCTGGGGGGCTCCGCATGTCCATTAGCAGAAAAATTAAGCTCTACGGGGCTGTTGGTGACAAAGGTGACATCCCCAGGCAGCCAGGACATGCCCTGTCCCCCTCCCAGAGGGTCCCTCCACAGCATGCCCAGGACAGGAGACCAATGGATAGGTCAGCACATGGGGGTCCCTACCAGTGTGGGCTGTGCCTGTCTCCCTCCCTGGCACGCCGCCTGTTTTACCTGGGAGTGCACTGTTGGTCTTCTGCTTTTGCACTTTGTCCTTGTCCTTCCTGGGCTTGGGGATGTTGAGGCGAAGCTTGAAGCTGCCCTTGTTGGCGCTGCCGGTGCTTTCCTGCGAGAAGCCAGGCTGAGTGGGGTCCTACAGCCCCCCGGGGCCACCTGGTAGGCTATGCCCCCCTTCCCCAGTCCCTGTGCACCCACCTCCTCAGTGGGGTGGACAATGGGACCCAGCCAGTGGATGTCCAGCAGCCTCTGCAGCTCCTGGCCCAGCACACTCAGGGGACCGTGCAGCGCTTCCTCCTCCTGCGGTGAGTCCAGCTGTGGGGGACAGGGACCATCCCCAGCCCTGCTGCCACCCCAGAGGTGCTGGCCAAGGGCACAGCCCCCTCCGCTGGGGGGCTCGGGGTGCTCTCTGGTCCTGCACTCACCGCCTTCCCTTCCAGGAATGCCCTGGTCTCAGTGTACAGCTCCTTGATACTCAGCACCACCTCCACAGCCACGTTCCTGCTGAGAAACTGGGGGACATGGAGGGGTGACCCCTTGAGCAGCAGGGCTCCGGGGCAGCTGGGTGAAGGTTGCCTTGCACCCCCAGCCCTAGCTCACCTCCGAGGTGCCAGTGGCTTTGTTAGAGAGGGCTTCACTCAGCGCTAGGGAGCTGGTGTTGACAGCGTGTGCCAGCTCCTGCTCCACAGCTTTGTGAGCCTTGGCTGCCTCATGGATCCTGTGGGCGAGAGGGGCTGGAGCTGCCGGGGCTCCCCTGGGCTCAAGAGGCAGCACAGGACTAGGAGACCCCTGTAGCTATGGGTGGCCACAGCAAAGCTCCCCCCCCCGCCCCACCCCCTTGTGCCCACCACATCCCCCATCCCGCAGCCTGACCTGGCAATGAGAGTCTCAGCAACCCGCGAGACCTGCTGCAAGAGGCTGCTCTCCTCCTCAGTCAGGTACTCCATGGACTGCTGGGAGCTGAGCCGCGGCCGGGCGGCTGCTCGGTAGCTCTCCCCCTTCTGCTTGTCCTCCCAGGACTTGAGGGTGCTTTCAAATGCCTGCAGGGGACAGAGATGGCCCCCTCAGCCTGTTGCACCTCCCCATGCCCCAGCACAGCCCCGCTGCATGAGCTGTGCAACCCCAAGCTCACCCGGTCCCTTGTCAGCATCTGGGCTCGGTTCTTATGCTGGATCTTGATGATGCCGGGTGGCTGGATCCAGGCTTCTCCGTCCACCTGCACGGGAACGCCCTCATCCCCCCGGATGGTGATCTTCACCACGCGGCACTGTGGGGTGGACAGCCTGGGGTTGGCATCACAGCTGGCACTGCACTACTGGCTTCAGCTGCCATGCCAGGGCTGAAAAGCCTCCCAGCACCATGCCAGTGCCAGCCAGGAGCCTGGCTGAGCTGCATCGCCCCAGGCTCTGCTGGTGCCCCAAAAGCTTTCCAGCACCACGCAGGGTCCCACAGGGTCCCCTGCCCCGTACCTGCGCGATGCGATGGTGCTGGAGGTTGATGACCCGTGACACAGCCATCTGGATGCTGCCGAAGACAGCCACCACCTCCAGCTTCTTGTCATCAAAGGATGGAGCCCCAAAGTTCTGTAGAGGACCAGTACAAGTAAGACCCCCCAAACCAGGCTCGTTTTGGGACCTAGCTTTTTTCCCCCTGTGTGTGCCCAAAGCAGGCACACCCTAGACCCCTGCCCGAGGGCTCCCAGGTTCCCTGGGACTGTGGGAAGGATGTCATGCCCCCCCTTCCCACCCCACGGTGCTGGCACTCACATTGTCTTCCTTGGTGCCTCCCCAGAAGTTGATGCCCCCGGCGTAGCTGGGAATGTTGAGGACAGCGATGCCCTGCAGGCTGGGCAGCGAGATGGGCACCCCATCACACTGCAAGAGAGGGCTGAGCCTGGGGGGCCACTGTGCCACCACCCCCCCCACCACATCCCTGTTCCTCCCAGCCCTGTACCTCCAGCTGCACCCGCTGCTCCAGGTTCTTGTAGGTACGCTGCAAGAGCTCCTTCGTGCCCAGCACCCCATACCACATCATGTTCTTGGTGCGGCTGCTGCAGGGCAAAGCGGGCTGGGTGAGAGGGGCTGTGGGCTCCCCCCTGCCTGTCGCAGGCTCTGTGTCCACCCTGGGGCACTGGGCTGAACAGCCGGCCTGGACCGCTGGCCCTGTGCCTGCCTCAGTTTCCCCACTCCCAGAGCAGGGGGCTGCCCACTAACTCCTGGAAGATGCAGGCTGCAGCATGTGGCACCCAGACATGCACCATTCCATGCTGGCATGGCAATGTCTCCTCTATCCAGGTGCAGAGTGGGTAAATCCCACCAAGCCCTCCTATGCCCGTTCACACACCCAGAGGGCATCAGAAGCCAGAGCCTCGCAGCAGCCCTCCCCCTTCCTGGGGGTGTTTGCAATCTGCCGCCCACCCAGGGGTGCTCACCCCAGCACCGCAGCACTGGGTGCAGGTGGAAAACCTGCCGCAGGAAGGGGTCCCCAGGCAGGCACAGCAGCCCCAAGCCAACCCCATGGCTCCCGGCATCCTGACGGCCCCTCCTGGTGCCAGCATTGGAGAGCTGGGGGGGGGTGGTTACATGTTTTTCCCAGGGGAATCTGCAGGGGGGGGGGTTCAGCCAACCTGCATTTCTTGGGGTGCTCATCCCGTTTATTGTTGAACTCCAGGGAGATCTTTGCATCCAGGCCAATGCCGAAGTAGTTATTCATGACGCATTTCTCCGAGAAGTGGCTGAAAGTGGCAGACAGGGCGGGCGAGTTGGGAGGCAGCTGCACATGGGTAGCTGCTGGGCTGGCACCGGGGGATGGGGTATAAAACCCGCTGGAGCTGTGGTGTGAGCTCCCAGAGGGGTTGGCACTGGGAAGCCTGACCCAAGCCAGCAGGGATGGCTGGAGCCCCCTCAGTCCCCATGGTGGGACACCCGTGGCGCACCCAGGACCTGCCTGCACTGGACAGGGGGGGAACCCTGAGCTCCCAGCATGAGCACAATGCTGGCCAAGGAATGGCAGCAAGAGATCCTGCACTAGGCACATGCAGGCTTCCCTGGCACAGGCACCACAGGGCCAGGGAGGGCTGGGCACCAGGGATGCCACACTGGTGGGCATAGGATGCCTCAGCAGGCATCTCCAAGAGGCAGCGTGGTCCCAGCTCTGCTCCCACTCCGTGATGGGCAGCACAGGCAGGCCAGGGGCCACGGGGCGGGCAGGACCCCAGACTCACAGGGTGCTGGGGTCTTCGGGGAACTGCAAGCTGCCAAAGGTGTCCGGCCGGTCCAGGATGATGGAGGAAGACGCGGAGGTCACCGTCTCCCGCCGGGAGCCTGGCCGGGGAGAGGAGGCAGCTGCTGAACTGGCTCTTACCCTAAGCTCATCCCACGGCTCACCCCCATGCCCCCCCAAAAAGCCACATGCCCTATTGGCATCTTACTGAGCCTCTCCTCCTCCTTGCTGAGTTCTTCTGAGCTGTCCTTCCTGCTGGGGCCCGCGCTGCCCCGGTAGGCTTGGGTCTGCTTGTTCTGCTCATCCACAGCTGGATGCAAAGAGGGGCATGACAGCAAGTCCTGGGCAGCACCATGGCCCTGCCCTCCCCTGTCCCCGGGTCAGCCTTGGGGGCTCATGCCAGGCAGGGCTCAGGGTGGCACCTCTGCCTCGCATTGGGGACCTCCCTCAGCCACACCAAGCATCAGAGAAGGGCTGATGCCCTTGGACTGCACAGCACTGCTGCCACCCCAAGGATTCAGATGAGGAAACCAAGGCACGGGTCCAGCACCAAGCTGCAGTGGCTCCGCAGCCCGTGCCAGGCTGCTGCAGTGCCACGCGAGCTGCCAGCCCCCACCACCCCCTCACCTTTCTCCGCCTGCTCAATGATTTGCCGCAGGGCTTTCTTCAGGCTGTTCGCCCGCAGCATGAGCTGCTCCTTGGATTTGAAGATGCGAGGCACAGGGCTGGGGTTGAAGCTGCCACCTTTCTCCTGGTCCTTGGTGTCGGCAGGGGTGGCCTGCGCCATTCCCTCAGGGACCACAATGGCCTGAGCCTCCTCGTTCAGCTCCCGCACCAGCGAGTCCAGCTTCTCGTTCAGCATGGCGCACTGCAGGCCGCCCACCATGCTCAGCACCCTGGCACAAGCCGCTGCCCACCGCCAATGGTGGGTGCTTCCCTGGTCACCCCATGCTTGCCTGGGCACCTGTAGTGCCTGGGTACCCCATGCTTGCCAGGACATCCCAAGTGCCTGGGCACCCCAAGCACAGCACACCCCAATGCATCCACAGCAAGGGCATGGACCACCGGAGCAGACCCCACCAGCCCCTCCACTGCCTGGGTGCTGTGCCACCCAGCACACCCCAGCCCTCCAGCTCCCCTGCAACCCACCTTTCGTGCCATCATCTCGGCCTCCTGCTTATTCTCCGTTGCCCTCTTGTAAGCCCGGCCGACTTCAGCCACAAAGTCATTGACAGTGCCACAGAGGAACCTACCGAGGGAAGCAGCAGGCGGGTGGAGAGGGGCACAGCACAACCAGCCAGGCACAGATGCCAGCTGGGGGGACTGCTGGGATAATACCTCCCCTGCACTGGAGGGTCAGTGCTGGGCTTATCTGCCAGGCACCAGCACAGCCGGCAGCCGCTGGTGGCCAGACAGGGGACAGCCTGGCGTGGGGGGGGGCTCAGCACCCCTGGGGATATGCCCCCCGCCTGGCGGGGGGGGCTCCAGCACCCCCATCGCCAGCCCCCCTCCTTACTTTGCAGATGAGATCACCACCGAGTGCTTGTCTGACTCCAGGATCTTGGCCAGGTGGAAGGCAACAGAGTCGGCGTAGTGGGAGATCTGGGCCTGGAGGGGGACAGGGCAGGACAGCTGGAGCCATGACACCCTGCTGGGTGCCCGGCTCCAGGATGGAGCCTTGCCCAGCCAGCCCTGGATCAGCTGAATGAACAGCCCTCCTCGGCCCACTCCCCCAGCCCCGAGGGCAGCCATGCCCACACCGCCAGGCAGAGGGGATGCTCAGCCACAGCAGGAGGGAAACTGAGGCAAGGGGTTGAGTAGGAGCACACGGAAGAGTCCAAAATAGCCTGCCAGTAGCAGGTCAGCTCCACCTCACTCCACTGCCTGCTTCCAAGTGCATGTGCCAGGCTGAGACCTGACAGACTCATTTCATCGCATGCAGTCGGCTGCCAGCCCCCTCGCAGCCCCAGTCCCCAGGGACCCCCAGCACGACCTCTCCCTGTGCAATCCCACCCTGCATGCCCCCGAATTGGCTGATGGAGTGAATGGGGACCTGCCCCCCAGCCTGCCCTCCCCCATCTCAAACTCTCGGTCTCCAACAGTGCCCACCTGGATGTTGGAGTCCCCGTTCTCCTCCTCCTTCAGGGCTGGGGGGGACTGCTTGGGGGCCTCGTAGGTCAGCACGCTCCACCTGCCAAGCAGAGACCATGGCTGCCTGCCACCTCCTAGCACCCCAGCACAGGGACATGTGGGCAGGGGACGAGGACAGGCTGCCTGAGAGGTGCCGAGGCTGGGGGGGGAGCAGAGAGGCGCATGCCCTGTGCCATGCTCACCGATCCAGCATCTTGGTGGTGGCCCTTTCCAGCTTCTCCAGGATCTGCAGCAGCTGGGTGTCATCATCGCACAGGCTGCCCCAGCCCAGCACCCGTGCCAGGTCATTGCCGGTCCCCAGGGGCAGGACGCCCAGCTGGCACTGCAGGAGAGGGACGGGGCAGGGGGGAGCTCAGAGCAGCCCCCAAGGGCACCCACGACATCCCCAATCCCGCCATGCCCATCGCTCGCAGCACTCCAGGGCATACGGGGGGGCTCCCAGCTGCGGTGGGTGCCGGTGCTGGGGATGGTGCCAGCCCATGCCAGTGATGCCAGACACTCCCACTCACTTGCTTGTGGAGGCCAAGGGCGTCAATCTCGGAAAGCACCCAGCCCACACTGCCGTCCCCCCCGCACACTAGGATCCGGAAGGTGGAGAACTTCTGGAAGAGGCGCAGCCTGGAGGGGGACAGGAGATGGGCTGGGGGCTGTGCCGGGCACCCACCAGGACCCCGCCAGGGCCAGCCCAGGGCACCCAGGCCAGTGCTTACCCCAGGTGTGGGCCCCCATTCATGAGGTCGAAGACTTGGGCCGGGTTGAGGAACTGCTTGAATTTGCGCAGAAACTTGACGCCCTGGTTGTCCCCGCTCTTGGAGTTGACGAAGGCCAGGAGAGGGCTGGAGCAGGTCGAGGGGCAGGTGGCCTTCCAGAAACCTGTGGTGAGCCCAAGCACATGAGCCCCAGCCCCAGCTCCCACCCCCCAAGGACACTCATGGAGACACCTTAGGAGAGCAGAGGCCGCATGGACACCCTGACTGTGCTGTGCTCGACCCGCAGGGTGCTGGGGCCAGGCAGGAGGGACAGTGATCCGGGTGCCCAGGGGATGGTGAGCAGTGGGAGGAAGAGTAAGAGATGGCAATGGGGATGGGAATGGGGATGGGGTGGGATGGGGATAGCGATGGGCAAGGGTAGCACTAGGGCAGATCCAAGTTAGGTTCCAGCTCCATCAGTGTCCCTGCAGGCACGAAGTGTGTCACCAAGCTGACTTGTATCCCCGGCCTGCCACTCCAAAAGGGGCAGCAGTGGTGGGCACACAGGAGGGTCAGTTCCTCGCTGTGCCAACAGCCCAGCTGGGTCCGACCCAGCAAAACCACATGGGAAGGGGGCACACTCCCACCTGGGGGTGCTTCCAGGGGTGGCACTGGCAGCCAGCATGACCACAGGGGACCAGCCGCAGCCCCAGTGGGCTGTACTGTCACCCTCAGCTCTGCTGCCTGCTCCTACCAGGGCTCTGGCGGGGTAGGTGTGAATGACGCAGAAGCCTCGGGAGGCTTGGCAGCCAGCACCATGCTTTTAAAGAAATGAGATGGGGAATAAAATGTGCCCGAGGCAGAGGAGGATTGATAGCTGGCCCACAGCCCGCACCCGCCTCAGGCACATCTTGGCCATCCCGGGCCATGGGACAGTGCCCACTGGCTCCTTCCCTTGGCAGACCCGGCAATGCTGCGGCAGGAGAAGCATCAGCCCTTGCTGCCGCTGGCACCCACCCCACAGCCAGTGCACCCAGAGCCCCGCAGGGTGTGACCGGAAGCCCCAGTGCCTTCACCACACGGGGAGCAGCATCCCCACAGCCCACTGCCGCCCAGCCCGGGCATCGCTCAATCTCTGCTTCCAACCTGGCCGAGCGGAGTGGATCGGCACAGCAAAACACTGGGGGCTGCTGACTCAGAGTGTGGGCTGCCGCGGAAGAGCCCACTGCCAGCAGCACCCGTATGCTGGGGAGGGACAGCAGGGTAGGAGGAGTGGGGCTGAGGCCCCGCCAGGCTGCTTCGCACGGTAGCAGAGTCCAGTTGGGCTCAGCAGCAGTCATGGCTGCCGGCCCCACAGCCGCGCCAGCCTCGGTTGACTGGGCTGCTGCGAGAGGGACAGGGCAAAGATGCTACCGGGGAGTCAGCCGGGAGCAGCCGTGGCTCTGAAGCTGGAGGAGAAGCCGCGTGATGGTTACCCTGACAGCATCCCGATGAGTAACAAGAAGCAGATGAGCCACCAGCTGAGCCGAGCGGTGAAAATCATTAAAGAACGAGGAAAGAAATATCCGGAGGAGAAGAACAGATTTTGCTTGGCGGAGGCCATCTGGGCCCCTCCAGAGAGGACGAGGGAGATGGCAGGGGGGGTCCCCCCGGGCCATGCATTGCTTATCCCCCCAGCACCCCGCAGCCACCCGCGCTGGGGGGAAGCTGTGCTCTGTACTACCAAAAAAACAGCTGAGGTTCAGACACTGAGAAATAACCCAAGCAAGGGCCTCATCCTGCCCTGCAAGGTGCTGAATCTTTGGGGTGCAACGGGGGGCACCCCACATCAGGGGCTCAGGGCTGGTGTCGCTGACCCCAGCACGGAGGGACCATGACCAGGGCCACCGCGAGAGGCAGCCTGGCAGGAGCAACTGAAGCCACAAGCAGGGAAGAAGTGCCACCCCAAAGCACAGCACCGCCACAGCCCTGGGGCAGAGTGCAAGGCAACAAGCAGCCTTCAACCAAGGGTGCAGCAGGGAGGGGCGTTGACTCTGGAGCCTACTGATGGTGGTGTTCCTGGTGCCCCACAGGAAAGCGGGCACAGTGCCACAAGTCAAAGCCTGCAGAGGAGCTCAGAGAGCTCAGAGCCCTATCCCAAACAGTCTGTCCCCCCCACCCACAGCCCAGCCCTGTCCCCTCCATGACTTACCATCTGAATCGATGCTGTTCAAGGCAGTTGGCGGGATGATGGACACTTTGTACTGGCCCAGGGGGCACCTCTTGCCAAAGAGCTCCTTGCAGGCACTGTGAACCTGGGGACACAGGGACATGTGCATAAGCAAAGCTAGGGGACGCAGCACCAAAGCCCACAGCCTCAGTTTCCCCAGCAATGCACCCAGGAGGGGCAGTGCTGTCCATGCCGTGGCAGGGGTGACAGGGACGGACACATCCTTACGATGGCCTTGCACCAGAGACACCGCCAGTCCTGCAGCCTCCGGACACTGCCGCAGGTCCGGTCACAGACGGCGCAGCGTGCGCTGACGGGCAGGTTCCCCTCCAGCCACTGGTGGGGCATGGCCACCTGCAGAGAGGGGCAGTCGCCAATGGCACATCACCGCTGCTGCCCCTGCGCGCTTGAGGGACAGTAACACGGGCCATCCCCTTCCCCAGGCACCATGGAAGGGGTAGGCAGGGGATGATGCCCCACAGCAGGGCAAGGCAGCCCTGGGACCCCTCCCATGCCCTCTTGTCCCTGCCTGCCTGGCCCCTTGCAGCTGCCAGTGCGTGGGGCAGGGCAGGGGTGTCCCCAGCAAACGTTTGGGGGTGGCACCACTTGGAGAGCAATAAGGGACCCTGATGCCGGGTGGCAGAGGAGGTGTCCCCAGGCCATGTCCCTGCAGAGCCAAGCCCAGAGGCCACACAGTGCATGGGACAGCTGGGTGCCAGGGTCCCCCCTGCTCCTGATTTGGGCACAGCAAGGCCAGTTCTGCTGGTGGCTCTGTCCTGCCAAGGTCCCCCGCTAGGACTCCCCTGCTTACCCCGTCCTCATCCTCGATGATTTCGGTGCCGATGGAGGCGAGGGTCGTCCACTTGCAGTTGTTGGTGGCTCTGACAGCGCAGCGCTTGTGTGCCTTGAACTTGCAGACTGCACAGGGGGGGAGCACGTGAGGAGCAGGGATGGTCCCCGCAGGATGCGCAGCCCTGGTCCCCAACCTCTCCATGGTTGGTGACACTGCCATTCCAGCAGCCGGTGGGCCTGACCCTGCATCCCTCCTGCTCCAGGCCAGCCTCGGAGAGGGTCCCCCGCCCCAGTCCCGGCCCCAGTCCACCCCCCCAGCAGGACCCCAGTGCTGACCTTCGCAGGAGAGGCCGTGGGAGGTGACCCCCGGGAGGGCTTCGCGGCACACGTTGCAGAAGGTGGGGCGGGCGTGGGAGCAGGCGTACCAGTTGTGCATGCCCGAGAAGTGCTCCATGTTGAACTGCGTGGCCTGCTGGGGGGCACAGCCCTGCCCCGTCAGTCCCCTGGGACCCCCAGCTGGCACTCCCTCCCTCCTAGCCCCCCTGAATTCCCCCAGCCCCACTCCCGGCTCCTGTCCTCCCTGCCTGCTGCCAAGGGCAGCAGCTCCTGTCTGGCAGCCAAAGGCTCCTGAGGGGTACTCACTCACAGATGAGCACCCCCCGCCCACGTCACCTCATGGATCTCCCACTTCTGGACAGATTTCAGGGCACTGATCCAGTCCTCCATCTCCTTCCGGTTCTCCGCACATAGGATGAGTTTCCGGAATGGCGTGATCACCTGCAACAGCCACCGTCCCTGTGTCCCCTTGCAAGGCCACCCCACGGCCAGCCAGTCCCCAGGAGAGCAGCCCCCCAGGCAAACCCTGGCACACTGCCACCAGTGCCACCTCCAGCAGCATGCTGCGAGGTGCCCCACAGCTCTGTGGGGAGGGGTCTGCGGTGCCTCCCCATGAGGTGCTGAGGTGGAGGGGCATGGAGGGTAGCCCTGCATCTCCCTCACCGTGAAACTGTTGTTGATGTTCTTGGTGCTGGTCTCAGCCACGCTGGCATCGGACAGGTCCACCTCGTCGAAGATCAGGGACTACAGGAAAGAAACCAGAGCCCCAGTCCACCAGGTAGGGATTTTTGGCTCCTCCCCAGGCTTGCAGGCTCAAGCCCCCCCAGCTGAGCATGCTTGAAGGCCCCCCCGAGCCTACCTTGGCATCCTTGGCATAATAGAGCGTCCTGCCCCGCAGCTTGAAGTATCGCCTCTTCCACCTCTGGAAGGAGCTCGTCTGCTTCAGCAACAGCCCTTCCTTTACACTCTTCTGCAGAGACCACAGGGTCGTGAGCTCTCACAGCCCCCAGGACCCCCAGAGCCACCTCCCTGCTCCGGTGATGCCAGTCCCTGGGTCCCCGGGAGCTAAGTGGTGCCCAGAGCACAGATGGGACATTCTGGGGTTCACACTGTGCTGGATGTAGCAGGGTAAATGATGTCCATTGCCCGCCATAACCTGGGCATTGGGCACTTTATGTGATTCGGGTGGATGCTGCCGGGCATGGCAGTGCCGGCAGTTGGAGGTCTCCAGCAGCACAGAGCCACTGCTGCCGGTCACCTCCTCCCCATCTCCAGAGCAGCACCCAGGACAGCCTCAACCTGCTGCAGTTCCCCGGAAGCCAAGGGCAGAGCTGGGGCTGGGAGAGCTCCCTTGGAGGGGACACCGATGCCCCAGAGCCACCAGGACTGTGTCGTGGAGGTGGCATTACCCAGGCACTGCGGTCCCAGCCTCTTTGCTAGGTTGGGAAGCAGACGTCTGGGACGCGGCCAGCCCTGCCTGGCACCCACAGCCCCCGGAAGGGCAACCTGGGGCCAAGGGCAGCCCACAGCAGAGCATTCCCTTGCAGCGCAGCACATCCCTGCAGCCTGGCCGCCCGTCCTCTGCCCTCCCTCATCCACAGCACCTGCCAATATTTACCCTCCTCGCAGTGGTGTTTACAAGGCTCAATTAATTAGTGTTTGCAACGCAGCTACGAGCCTGTGCCGAGCGGGGTGGCAGAGATGCTCTGGCACTGCCTAATCTTTGATTGTATCTTCTTTAAACACCGCTGGCAGCCCCGTTCAGCAGCTCCTCTGCAATTAGCCGCAACAGCGGTTGTATCAGATCCCGGCACATGACGACAAGGCACATTTAACGGCGAATTAGCACCAGGCACCAAGGACACCGTGAGAGAACCACACCCCCGGGGCTCCATGCTCCTGTGCCCAGCCCCTGTGCTGCAAGAGGTGGTACCCAGGTGCCCGCCAGCCTGCAAACACACCGGCCCCTGGCCTCGGCATTAACCCACTGCCCCACGGCTCCAAATGAGATGGCCAGAGCACCAGGAGTAGCAGGAGCCTCCAAGGTCACAAAGAAGCCAAAACCCCACCTGGGGTGCTCCCCGAGCCTCAACTCCCCCAAATGCCTGACCCCTCCCCGAGCCCCCCAGGGCATGCACTGGGATGTCCCTGGCTCTTTTCCAGTTTGCAGCGCCGAGTTCAGAGAGGGACGTTTTAAGCCTTTATCGCTCCCTATCAACGCTTTGCCCTCCTGGGACTGGTGCAGGGTTTGGCTGTGGTCAGTCCCCATGCTGCC
This sequence comes from Aptenodytes patagonicus, assembly GCF_965638725.1. Lineage (NCBI taxonomy): Eukaryota > Metazoa > Chordata > Aves > Sphenisciformes > Spheniscidae > Aptenodytes > Aptenodytes patagonicus. Next base: position 25,193,990 of record NC_134957.1, read on the forward strand.
TGCGAGTGTCAGTGCAGGGTCAAACAGCCCTGGTGTCCGCAGTGCCAGCACCCAGGGACCCACCACGTCCCCTCCCTGGCCTCTCGGCTGTGAGAGCAGGCAGAGGAGATGGTGAGCCCAGACCTGCCCTGAGCCCAGGCTGCGAGACAGCCAGCAAGGGGAGCGTGGACCTTCAGGGGGATCCAGCTGCAACCCCCAAATCCACATACAAACCATGCACCCTAGCATTCCCTGCCCCACGCCAGGAGGGGACAGGGCAGGGTCCTGTCACAGCTTGGTGAGCTCCAGCCACAAACTCTACTTCCACCACACCTGTTTGCATACGGCGGACGCAGGCACAGGCTCTGGGTTTGCTGCAATCATTACTTTTGCTGTGAAGGACAGGCAGCATGTGACGGCAAGGAGTGGCGTGGGGGAGCCCATGATGGTGAGGAGCAGGAGAACATGATGACAAGGAGAAGGAAGAAGAGGCAGGTCCGTGACGGTGGCTCGGGGCTATCACAGCAGGGGCCGGAGCCAGCGCTGCAGCAGGGCGCAGGCGCTCAGCTCTGCCTGGCTCCAGGGCCACGTGGGTGGCAGGATATGGCCAGGAAGGCTGCCCGGGGGGGACGGCATCCCCTCCTGCGACGAGGCCAGAGCTGAAACGCCCCCAGCTGTGCCGCTGCAGCTGCTGCAGCAATTTCTCCTGGCAGCCAACAGCAACAAGACATCACCCAGCCCCAGGATGTCACAGTCCCAGCCATTCTGGGGACGGCGACGCAGCTGCCAGCACTGTGCCAGCCCCAGACTAGGGCAGAGCCTGAAAGGCAGAGCCCCCACCACCTCCGCCATGACACCCATAAGAGTTTTATGACACCCGCAGTGCCGTGGCTATGGGGGGGCATGCCTCAGTTTTCCCCCAGTGCAGACTAACCACCAGCATCCCAGCATGGGGCAGCAAAGCTGGTGCAGAGAAGCTTGGGGGGCACCTTTTCCCATGTCCACCCTTGGGTGCTTCCCAAAACATTCCCAGGGTGCCCCAGGCATGGCAGCAAAGCCCAAGCCCTCAGCCCCACCATGCACAGCATCTTGCCACACAACCCTTTAAGACTGTGGCTGCCCGTCCAGGCTCCGTCACCCCCAGTGCTGACACGATGGGGCACAGGTTCAGTTGGTACTGGTGTTGCCAGTGTGGGGCCAGCCAGCCAGCCCCCTCCCTGGGGAAAATGAGATAGGTCCCCTCTCTGAAACGAGCCATGGAGCCTGGCTGTGCCACACTGCCTGAGCGGGCACACAAGTCACTCTGCCTGAGGTGCCAGAGGGCTGTTTCAGGGTCAGCCACCCCCACACACCCAATTTCTTGCCCATGGGTCTCAGCCAGGAGCACCCAGTGCCACCCTGTGCCAGGATCAGGTCCCCAGTGGCTCAGTGGTTTCGGACCCCTGTTTTTGGCACTAGGGACAGGAGACCTGGGAGGTACCTGATGACCAAGGCCACCAGCAGACCCAGCCACACGGTGGGAAGCCACACTGCAGCGGGCAGCGTTGAGCGAGCCCTTCATTTCCCCTTCGCAAACAGGAAAGGGGTGGGGAGGGCAAAGGCCAGCACTCGGGGCAAGTGGCAGGTGTGGTGTGCCGGGGTGGCATCGCCCCTGCCATGCTGGCTCCCCGACAGCCCCAACCAGGGCTCCAGGGTCACCACAATAATACAATCCCCTATAGCAAGTGGCTATTAGGTACCCTATAGCTCCCAGGAGCAGGAGCTGCACACCCATAGCACAGGGTAGCGGCTGCCTCTTCCTCCAGGAGAGCTTTCAGGGACACTGACAGCCTCTGGCCACTGGGGTGGGAGCTCTGTGCTGGCCACTGCACAGCCCCAAGCGTGGGGTGCCACCTGCACCCCAAACCAAGCCCTAGCCCCTCCGCTCACCCCAACCACAGCTTTTCTGGCTGGCAAGCCCCAGCCAGCGCTGCAGGGAGCCACAGCAGAGCCAATGCTGGCTCCGTCCCAGCAACAGAGGCGGCAACACAGCATGCTGATGCCCAGAGCAATGTGCAACCTGCCCGGCCACCAGCCCGAGGCTGGCTCCCCTCTGTGGGGCTCTGCCCCATCTCAAGGACCCTCCCTGCTCTCTCCAGCCCAGTGGGCTCAGCACCACCTGGGATGTGCCCAGCACCAGGGGGTCCCAGAGATGCAGAGCGGAGAGGTGAAGGCAAGAACAAAACCACCCAGGGTAGGCAGAGAAACTGCCACCTCCAGCTCAGCCACAGCTGGTGGAGGGCAAGCGGCACCAGGGCCTTGGAAGGGACACAGCTAAAAATAGCCCTGGGAGGATGACCAGCCACCAGCAATGTGCCCTGACAGGACCGGGCTGGTCCCCAGGGGCCATCATGCTGCAGGCTGGCTATGTGCTTGGCACAGGCAAGGGGGTTTGAAGCACAGCCCGGGGGAGCTTGCCTCCCTCCAGGACGACACCCCAGCACGGCTTCTTCCAGGCCAAGGGCGCACCTCGAAATGCCGGCTTTTCCCTCAGCCCTAAGGCAGAGCCCCGGGATGCTGCTTTGAACCCCCATCCCACTCTCACACCTCTGCCACTGCCGTCCCCGGGAAGAGCCCATAGTGCAGCCAGGTTTGACCACAGCTGGGGTGGGAGGGTTTTCCTGCTGGGATCAGCTTGGACAGCGAAGGAGCTGCTGGAGAAGAGCCAGGAAGGCTGAGTTACTCAGGAATGCTGGCACATATGACTGGTGGGCACCACATTGGCTGCCCACCTGGCTTGCAGCCCTACACTACTCCTGTTGGAATCTGCTTGGTCCCGTGGCTACATGATGCCTTGCCTGGGGAGGAGGAGAGGGGACCGAACACCCGCCAACGCACCAACCTGCATTGCACCAGCAACATCCCGGGCAGTCGCCCTCCTCCAAATGCAGCAGCCCACCGGGCACGTGCCAGGGTCCATTCGGGCCAGAGCTCATCCCCCTCCTGAGCCGCCGGGTGCCAGGACAGCAGGAGAGAGCTAGCAGCCCTGCAAACAGCCCGGCTGCGGGGCCACCAGCATCTGCTGGGCACCCCGTGGGCTGGAATCGGTTGGAAACCTTATCAGGCTTTGTGATATGGCAGAGCTCTTCCAGGACCCGGCAGCCAGGGGGCTCGGTACCCGGGGGGTGCCACAGCCCCGCAGGCTCAACTGCATCTGCGCTCCCCAAGGATGTAGCCTGCTGCCATTGCAGGACCCCAAATCCCCCTTCCCCAGTGCTGGGGGAATCCTTGAAAGGAGATTCCGGCACTGGTCCTGACATGCCATTATGTGGTGCCACGAGGCACTGCTCAGGCCATCGAAAGGGGATGGAGGATTAATGGGGAGGAGAGGAATGAGGGAAAGGAACTCTCAGAAGAAGAGTGATCCCCCCTACACCTCATCCTCCAGTAGTCACGACCTTCAGCTGCTTTTTAGAAGTGAGCTCGTACTTCCCTGTCTACAGCCACATTGGTCCCCGAGCATCCTGCCAGCAGACATCCCGCGCTAGCCCACCCCGCGCTGGTCCCCCCCTGCCCCTCACGCTCGGGTACCGGTGGGCATCGCTGCAGCTCTCCCACCCTGCCCAGCCACTGACAGGCAAGAGCGGCGCTTGCATAATGGAAAATGTGAGCGGATAGAGGGCAGTGCATCTGAGAAACCTCACAAACATCCGGCTGGCGACACTGGGGCTATCTTTACACCCCAGGCACCGGCTCGGCGAGCCCTGATTAACGAGAGCAAGCCCAACCTCCCCTGCCCTGCTGCAGCCTCCTCAGCAGGGACGGTCCCAGGCAGCATCACTGTGCCCCACGGTACAGTCCCACTGTGGGGGGTGACCCAGTGACCAGGCGGGCCCCTTGCCAGCCCCTGGTAGGCCATGTGCCACCGGGCTGGGAGCAACGTGGGGCACAGCTGGGGTGGAGATGGGCTTCAGTGTTGGCTGGCTGCGGCATGGCGGGGGCTGGCGGGGAGCTCTGGGATGGAGCCCAGTGGGGGTCACCTGGAGCTGCCCAGTATCATGGAGATACTCAACCCATGGGTTCTGAATATCTCCACGGATGGAAACTCCACAGCCTCTCTGGGCAGCCCATGCCAGTGTTTGACCAATCTCACAGTAGAAAAAGTGTTTTCTTGTGTTCAGATGCAATTTCCTCTTTTTTCATTTGTGCCCATTGTCCCATCGGTGGACACCACTAAAAGAGCCCAGTTCCTTCTTTGCTGCACCCTCCTCTTCAAATATCTATCCACATCACTGAGGACCCCCCAGCCCCTGCCTCCCCTGCAGGCTGAACAGCCCCAGCTCTCCTAGCCTCTCCCCATATGAGACATGCTCCAGTCCCTCACCAGTGTCAAGCCAGGAGGATGCACTGCCTGGGAGCCATGTGCCACCCTCCCACTGCAGGAAGGAGGTTTCCAGGCCTGGCCCCGGGGGCCCTACCTTGCTTTCCTTGTCTTTAGGCCAGGATCCAGCCCCTGGCGGGCAGCACTCCCCACAGCCTGGCTCTGCAGCACCACCCTACCAGGCCTCCCGCAGCTGCCCCAACACCCCTACATCCACAGGCACCACTCGCCCCATCCCTGGGTAACCCTGAGCCTGCGGGGTGCCCAGTGTCTCCAGCAAGGACCAGGAGCACTCATCCCTCGGGGTACCAGTAACCCCACTGACCTCCCCCAGCCCCCCAGGAGGATGCTGGCAAGTCTTCCAGCCCCACCGAGCGGCTGTAATGTACCACAGCGTCAGGAATTCAGGAGCATGATCCCCCTTTCTAAATAGCGGACAAGACATGCCCCTGTCCACCATGGCCGTGCACATGGCCCACCCCGTGGGCAATGCTCCTATCCCTGGCATGCACCCTGCTGTGCCCCCCTTGGTGCCTGCAGTCCCCTGGCTCTGGTGCAAGCACTCCAGGACCAGTTGCTCACTGCAGCTCCTTGCAGCCAGAGCTGAACCGAGCAGAGCTGCCGGATTGCTCTCCGCCTCCGCTCAGCTGCTGGGAGAGCCCTTGCCGAGGCAGCGCCAGGAGCTGAGCGCCCGGCCCACGCGGGCAGGATGTGCCCCCCCACCCCTGTTTGCCAGCACCTCAAATGTCTTGATGCACCCTGGAGCCGGCACTCCCTCCTTCCCCATTGCCCCTTCTCTCCATGCCCAGCCCTAAGGGGACCAGTGCAGCACAGCATCCCCCCTCCCACTCTGCCCTTGCACTCCCAAAACCTGGTGCAGGCAACCGGCAGCCCCCAGCTGCAGTGAGGAGGAGGAGAAAGAGGGGGCGGCAGCAAGACCCCATCCATCCTGGGGCCATTCAGCTCAGCAGGGGCACCTGCGCCTGGCAGCTGTCATTGTCACCGAGCACAATGGCCTCACCACCTCCGCGCAGAAGCCGGCACAAAGCACCCCACGGGGCGCCCCGGCAATTACAGTCCAGAGAAAGCCAAGCTGGGGGTGTGGAGTAGGGAGACGTGATTGATGGGGAGGTTTGAGGAGATGGGGGAACGGGCATTTTGGGGGGGGGGGCGCTGGGAATGGGGAGCAGCGATCAGGAAGGATTCAGCAGATCCCAAAATGATCCTCACCCACTCCTGTCCCCATGGGGCTGGACAACACCCTGTCATGGGGGAAGCTGCTCACTCCCATCACCAGGGACCAGGGTCGCCCCAGTCAGTGTGGGTGGGCAGTGGGGTGGGGGTCCCGACCCTTCCCAGCTCCCCAACATGGCAGGTTCCTATAGACCCCCTCCAGTACCCCAACCACCACCGACGGCCAAAAAATAGGCCAGCCTTCCCCGCCCCCCACCCCGCTAACCCGGTTGTCTCTTGGGAGCTGCAGCCCTAGCACTAGACTCTCCCTCACTCATTAACTGTGTGCTAATTAGGTACCTGCCCCAGTCTCTGGGGTGCAGGTAATGGTTTCCCTCCACATCCCAAACCCACATGGTGCACAGGCATGTCGAAGCAGCTCGGAAAGGTGCCTGCCGTGGCACACGTGCTGCCTGTCCCTCCGGCTGCAGCTGTGGCTGCGGACAGAGGGACGGGCAGCACGTGTGCTGCGGCACGGCTATGAGCCAGGGACATCCCGGCCTGGTTGGCAGCAGCAATTGCATCCCAAAATCCTCATCTCCACCGGGAAGAAAGGAGCCCATCCGGCAAGCAGCCAGGGTGGCAAGTGTGGTCCTGCCCATCTGGACCAAGGCAAAGGAATCCTTGGGGAAAACCCTGAACCCTGACACTGAAAACACTTAGATTTGGGGGGGGTGGGGTGTGCACACACGGCTTGCTCTCAGCCCCCTCCAGCACCAGCCCTGCCCAGCTCTCACCCCTCTCTCCTCCTCTCTTCCAGCTCTGCGGGTCATTAACCCAGCCACGTCCTTTCCGCCTGCCCATCCATCACACCGCCCGCCTCCCCCGGCACGCTGCACAGCATCACCTCCTGCATGGCTAATTGTCGACACCGGGCAGGATGCGGGCAGCAGCCACGGCAGGCAGGGAGCCAGCAGCTCAGCCTTTCCCCACGTGTAGTCTGTCAGCCAACGAGGCCGGAGCTGCTGATGGCATGGAGGGGCTTTGACGCCTGGGCTGGGGGCTCGGGGTGCACTCATGTCCCTGTACTGCTGCTGCAGTACATGGGCACAGCCCGTCCATCCACCTTTTTCTCTCGGGTTTCCTGTCATTGACAACTCCCTGCGATATCTCCCGTGCTCCACAGCACAGCAAACCCCTCTGGCACGGCAAATGCTGCGTGGCAAACTCCAGTGGCTGCTGCTTCCCTTCCGGGAGGGTGCTGAGGGATCACACACAGCGCTGAGCGTCCCCAGGACCCTGACCACTGGCCTGGATTCCCACCGTGCCCCCCGTGCAGCACACTGCACCCCAGCACAGCCCACGGCACCCACCTGGCAGCCAGGTTGAGCGGGCAGAGGAGGTGCCAGCCTGCTCCAGAGAAGGGAAAACTGAGGCGCATTCCTTGAGGAGCCAGAGGGACTCAGCAAGAACCCCCCCAGTGCCACCTGCCCCAGAAATGTCTCCTGCCAAGTGGGAAAACCCCACAGTGCCGGGTTGGGAGCATGGGACTTCCGCACCCCTGGGCAAACGCCCTTTGCCCCCCTCATGCCAGTGCGCCAGGCTTGGCACAACAGCCAGGCCTGGGCCAGCAGGAGGGGAGCTCACCCCAGCCCTGAGCAGCTCAGAGCTGCCACCAGGCCTGGCACACCGCCCCATCCCCGCTGCCTCCCTCCGTGCCCACGGCACTCAACACCAGAGCCCCAGGGTACCCCCCTGCTCTGCAACTGCATCCCCCCATGGTGTTTTCTCAGCTGTCCCCCCTCCCCGGGGTGGCATGGCCACCAAATCCCCACTGAGGGGTGGCTGGGACCAGAAGCCATCTGCGGGGGATTTTCTGGCATGGCCCCAGGGCAAGGGTCCCCCCGGCAGCACGGCAGCCCCCACATGCCCGCCGGCACTGCAGGCACTGCCTTGACTCACACCACCACCTCCTTCCCACAGCCGGAAGGTGGATGCAAAGGGACCACTCACCCAGCGCATCACCCAGAGCATCCTCTCTGCGTCGTGCCCAGATCCCTCCCTCCCCAAAATGCCCCCCCCCAAAACTTCCTCCTCTCCCCGCTTCCCACCTGGCCGTTCAGCCCAGGTTATTTCTCCCTGCACTTTAGGCAGGAGGTGCCTGGCCATCTCACCATCCCCACCTAGGACACCTATGGCCACCCACTCCTGTTTGGCCAGAAGGTGCCGCACCCCGTATTTTTGTAGGTCCTACCAAAATAGCTTCCTCTGAGCAAGCTACGCACACACACACACAAGCTGCCCTCATGCCAACAGCCGGGAGGCAAAAGAGTGTCACGTCTGACCTCAGAGGTGTCCCCATCCACCAAACCACCACAGGGGACTGGATCTAGAGAATGCTGCAGGAGCGGGGCCCACAGGGGAGCTGGCACAGACGAATTAATCTGGGGCACCGGGAAAGATGCCGGTTCCATTTTGCTGCCCGCCAGGCCCCACACGCACACTGCCTGCAGCAGGGTGCGGGATCCCAGGAGCCTATGGCACCTTGACGACCCTAAATCTCACTCCCAGAGTGTCCATGGGGCAAAGCCTTCCCGAAAGAGCCCCCTTTCCCCACAGCCAGGTAGGGGGAACCCAGGGGATACAAACATGGGATGAAGGCAATTGGGGGGGGGATCTGGGTATGGGAGAGACCCTGTCCCCGAACGGTGGGGCAAAATCCATGCTCCACAGCCCCACGGGACCAATGCTGACCCTGCCACCATGGGGTGTGCACCTTTGCATGTGCCCTTCCACAGGGCACAGGGGGCAAGACTTCTCCTGGCACTGCCCCATGCACTGGCTGGGTTGGGTCTGCAAGCAAGTGCCTGGCACCAATTTACACCCCAGAGCGGGCAAACCCCCCGCCCCCCGTGCTCGGCCGGGTCCCTGCGCGCCGGCCAGCCCCTCACCCCAGGCCCCCACACCCCTAACCTTGCTCCTCATCTGCCCCGAGGTGGACACCTTCCGGATGAGCTTGTGGGAACTGTCCTGCTCGCCCTCGCTGTCAGATGACTCCTCGCCGCCCGCCTCAGGCGAGATGGGTGCCAGCTTGTCCGAATCCAGGGATGACACCGATTCCCGGGTCTTCCTCAGGAACAGGTCCCCGGGCACCAGCTTCTCAGCCATCTTCCCACCCAGCTTGGCTCAGGGCTCCGCCGCCTCCTGTGACAGCCCTGGGAGGACAAGGACACACAGGAGTGGAGGAAGAGCCCTGAAAGGGGGTGCACAGTCCCTCACCCTCTATGGCTCGGCTAGCCGGGAGGTGCAATCCTGGAAATCAGGGGAGACAGCATTTCCTTGCCCAGGAACACCGTTCAGGGTGGCTTCCTTGCAGGCAAAGTTTTCCTTCCTTGCCTTTTTTTGGTGTTCCAACTCTTCCTCACCCTGCCTGGCATCCCAACACCGTCCCTTGCTCCACCATGGGAGTCTGCGGCCACCCCATGCCCTGGCATTGGGGTGTACCTCCCTTGCCGCAGCCTGCGCCAGCCCCCCCTCCGGTGCCCATCCCCAGGGTGCTAAGCTGCCCTCAGGGGCCGGGGCAGTGGAGGGAGGGAGAGGGGGTGTCTCCATGAAAAGCAACAGCTGCCTCCCACCATCCACCTTGCTCCGGCAGTCAGGAAGGGCTGGGAGCATCTCCAGGTCCCGCGCCGGTGGGTCGCCAGTCCCAAGCAGGTGGCTGCGGGTGGGGGTGGGATGGAGGGGGGGGCATGGGGCTCCCGCATGCGGGAGAAGCCATCTCCCCACGGCTTTCCTGCCCGCCGCGGGGGCTGCGGGCAGGCTGAGGGGGCACCTACCTGGGCAAGCGAGCCTGGCCGGCTGCAGGGCTGCCGTGCCCGGCCGGGGGTGGCGGGGGGCACCCCACGGCGCCGTGCCCGGCCCCACGCGGCTCCCGCGGGCCGGCTCCGCCGCCCCCCCCGCGGCTGCCGGCAAACGTGGTGCCGTCTCCCCGCGCAGCAACAAGCGTTTCGGGGGGGGCGAGGCGGGGGGGAGCGAGGGCACCGCAGCGCTGCCGTCCCCCCGCCTCCCGGGCGCAGCCCCCCCCTCGCTGCGGGCCTCGCAACCCCCCTTCCAACCTCGGGGCTGCCGGGTGCCGGGTCTCCGCCGAGCATCCCGCAGCACGCCTGGGAGCGGGGAGGCGGAGCAGCCCCCCCCCGCGCACACACCTTGCACACCCCGAGCCGCCGCCGCCGCTTGTGCAAGGTCGCTCTTCCTCCGGCCCCCGCCCGCCGCCCCGCAGTCTCCCCGGCCCCGCAGCGCGGCCCCGCCGGGACGTGCCTCTGCAGGCAGCCCCGGCCCTGCCCCTGCGCCGCAAGCCCCGGCGTGCTCCGGCGCGGCGAGCGCTGCTGCGCACCGCGCGCGGCGGCACGGGCGGCCCACGCACGGCCCCGAGCACGCGGGCACGGGCGGGCACCCGCGCGGGCATAGGCGAGCACCCGCACCGCTGCTGTGCACATACGTGTGCACTGCCCACGCGGGCACGGGCGGGTACATGCACGGGCATGGGAGAGCACATGCACCGCTGCCGTGCACATACGTGTGCACCGCCCACGCGGGCACACCCCCGGCATGGGCGTGCACATGCACCGCTGCCGTGCACATACGTGTGCGCACTCCCACACGCAAACAGGCAGACACAGCCCAGGCATGGGCGAGCACATGCACTGCCACCGTGCACACACAGGTGCACCACTCACGCCGGCACAGGTGGGCACATGCCTGGGCATGGGAGAGCACATGCACCACCGCTGTGCACGTGTGCACTATCCACGCAGGCACGGGCAGGCACATGCATGGGCATGGGCGAGCACATGCATGGCTGCCGTGCCCGTATGTATGAACACAGCCACACATGCACAAGCGTGCACATCCCAGGCATGGGTGAGCACATGTACCGCCACTATGCACATACATGTGCACCACCCACATGGGCAAGGGCATGCAGATGGATGACGTGGGCGAGCACGCACACTGTGGCCATGCACATATGTGTGCACATGCCCATGCATGCATCAGCATGCACAGCTCAGGCATGGGCGAGCACATGCACCACCTCCATGCATCTATAGGTGCATATGGTCGCACATGCATGGGCATGCACAGGCATGGGTGAGCACACGCACTGACACCTCCACACACTTACTTGTACACATACTCGCACATGCACACAAACCATGAGTCAGCAACATGCACTCACAGCCCAGAAAGCCAGCCGTGTCCTGGGTGCATCACCAACAGCGTGGCCAGCAGGTCGAGGGAGGGGATTCTGACCCTCTTCTCCACTCTGGTGTGACCCCCCCAGCTACAGCACTGCATCCAGCTCTGGGGTCCCCAGCACAAGGAGGACATGGACCTGTTGGAGTGGGTCCAGAGGAGGCCACGGAAATGGTCCGAGGGCTGGAACCCCTCTGCTAGGAAGAAAGGCTGAGAGAGTTGGGGTTGTTCAGTCTGGGGAAGGCTCTGGGGAGACCTTATTGTGGCATTTCAGTATATAAAGAGGGTTTCTAGGAAAGATGGAGAGAGACATTTTTACCAGGGCCTGTAAAACCTTATAGGACAAGGGGCAACGGTTTTAAACTGAATGAGGGTAGGTTTAGGCTGGACATAAGGAAGAAATGTTTTTTGATGAGGGTGGTGAGACACTGGAGCAGGTTGCCCAGAGAAGCTGTGGATGCCCCATCCCTGGAAGTGTTCAAGGTCAGGTTGGATGGAGCTTTGAGCAACTTCATCTACTGAAAGATGTCCCTGCCCATGGCAGGAGGGTTGGACTAGACGGTCTGGGAAGGTCCCTCCCAACCCAAACTGTTCTGTGATGTTATGGTTTGCATGCATGCAAACACCCTACAAAGGTGTATTTGTATACGAACATGCTCCAGAGCTCACACGCATGTGAGCACACGTGGGGGTGTGCCCCCAAACACATCACTGGGAGGGAGAGAGGGTTTGGCCCCATTTTCCACCCTGCGGTGTGCACAGGGCCCCAGCCCTGCAGCGTAGGGTGCTGTGGCCCCCAGTGCCCAGCGCTCACCGGCTGCTGCTCTGGGACCCCCATGCCGGCAGCCAGCCAGGCGCAGACAAGGGTCCCACATCCCCCCCAAACTGCAGCCCACCCCCCCAATGGGTTATGCCCAGGGGCAGGGGGCCTGGGGCTCCCTTGTCCGCTACCTTGTGCATGGCTTTGCCCTTTGAGCTGTAGTAAGCAGGGGGGGCAGGAGGGGCTGCTGCGGGATTTGGACCTCCATGTTTTGGGCCTCCCCATTTCCCATGTGGGGCAGGGGGATGGGGCGGGAAGGCTTGGCTCTCATTGAAGCATCACTACCCACCATGTCCTCATCCTCCCCCAGCTCCTGGTCCCTCAGGACCAGGGGTGCAGGATATGGGGGGGACAGACTGGGGATCTGTAAAACAGAGAGATTATAGTGATGGGGAGACAGACAGCAGTGCCAGGGGCTACCCCGGTGTGTCTGGGTCCTGTCTGCACCTCTGGGAAACCCAGGAGCCATGCATGCTACAATGAGCCTGCTGGCCTGCAGCTCCCCTGGGGTTCCACACAGGGATCCCCAGGACTCCCCACCCCATGGCCACATCCAGCGCAGGTACTGAGGGTCTCAGTACCCAGCAGCCTGGCCGTGCCCCTGTGCCCTGGGTCCACAGTCCTGCCCGGCAGCAGTGGGAGCTGCATGGAGGGGCAAGCAGGTCTCTCAAACAGGCCATGGGGCACAGACACACACATGCATGTGTCCCCCTCCCCATGTGCCTGCGGTTATCCATATGCATGTACTTGCACAAGAGGCCCTGCCCATGCACACGTACACACACTCACCCACATGTGAACGTATTCACCTATGTGCACTTACCTGCCTGTGCATTTGCTCACCTGTGTGTGCTCACACACATGTGCATGCATTCACAGGTGCACATCACACATATGTGGACACGTTCACCCATGTGTGTGTTCACCTGCATGTGTAGTCACTCACCACTGGAACTTGGGCTCCCCGGCATGGGGCTGTGCTCCTCCCTGTGCATATGTGCTCACACACATGGGCGCGTACTCACCTCTGTGTGCATGTGTGCTCACACATGTGTGCATGCATTCACCTGTGTGTGTGTGTGTGCATGTTCAGCTGTGTGTGCTCACACACGTGTGCATGTGTTTACCTGTGCGCACTGACATGCATGTGCCTGTATTGTCCCATGCACACATGCGCTTAAACTCAGTGTTCTTTCAGCCATTCATCTACATGCTCCCATGTGCATGCGTTTACCCTGGTGTGTGCTCACATGCATTCACACACTCACCCCTGTGCACATGTGCTTACCTGCACGTGCACGGGCTCACACACAAGCATCCTCCCGTGTTTCTGTGCCGACATGCGTGTGCATACACTCCAACACATGTGCATGCACCCACCGATGCACGCCCGTGCCTACTCACACGTGCATGTCCTCACACACCTGCACTCATGCACCCACGTGTGTGCATGCGCACGCGTCCACCCCCCTGTGCATGTGCTCACACGTGTGTGCTGGTGCCATCCAGCGGCCGGTGCTGCCCTTGCACCGCGGCTCCCCCAGCCCTGCCCGGCGTGGTGGGGCTGCCAGGCGTGGGCAGGGGGCCCGCGCTGCCCTGACACGGGGACGGGGTGCCAGGCCCCACTCCGTGGTGCCCGGCTGGCACGCAGAGGCCCTGGGGAAGGCGTCTGACCAGCAAGGGGACAGTGGCCGTGCCCACCCGTGCCACCCTGCCACGCTGGGGTGAACCAGGGCACCCCAGAGCCAGTGCAGCAGCAGCAGCACCACACTACCCGCCGGACACGGCAACCCCCACTGGGCCATCCCATCCCCGGTGCCACCGCAAACGTTCCGGCAGCAATGCTGTGGCTGTGAGTGCCAGGTACAACACTACAACTGTCACCCAAGCACTGTGCCCCCTCCATGTGCCCCTGGCAGGGGTCCAGCCACTGCCCCCTGCTCAGACCCAGCCTGGTGGCACTGGGTGCAGAGGACCCCCCCTGCCCACGGCTGCACTCCAGGTGTCTGCAGTGCCACAAGGGCATTTGGGTCCCAAGTGCTTTCCAGGGCTTGGCTCACTCCAGCTGGGGCATCCCCCCCATGGTGGGCACCCACCAGCCCCAGTGCCACTGGCTGGGGATGCAGGGACAAACCACATGAGACACAACTTGGACAGTAGTGCAGCTGCTGCTGCTCCTTTAGTGTGAAAGAGGCACAACGGCACGCGGCCAGGCACAAGACCCAGCACTGGCACCCTCACCCAGCACGGTGACCTGCTGAGGGTTGCCAGTCCCCTGGAGAGCAGCATGTCCCCCAGCTCCCAACAGGTGCAGTCTTTGGTCCTAGCAGTGTCCCCAGGCAGGCACAGAGGGGGTGGCTGAGACAGGGTGCATGCGCCCTGCTCCTTCCAGGCACTGTCCCAGGGTAGGGCCAGGTAGGTGTGGGGTGTAGTGTTCAATGGGCTGGGGGGGGGGGGGGCACAGGGGTAGCAGCCATGCAGGAGGGGCTGCTGTGCTGCCGAGCAGGCAGGCATGGGTGCTGCCTGCACCCTGGGCTGGGCTGCCCAGCTGTGGCCACCCCTAAAGGGGCTGGGGCCCACCCTGCCTCCCCAAAACTCTTCCCCCCCCAAGCTGCTGCTGGTTGCATGAAACCCCTGTGCAAAATCAGCATCGAGGCGTCTGCCCGTCCCATGGGGACAGACAGGCAGTGGCAGGGCAGCGGGGTGACCCAGGGTGAGGTTTAAGTGCTATTTGGGGCACTGTGGCACAGACGAGGGGAACACATGGCCCATTTCATCCTTAGCGTGGTTTTTCCTCTATTAATCCCTGCCAGTGCCGGGGCAGAGGCTGGAAGCAAGGGCTGGATGAGGGACGGTGGTCCCCGTGCCCACAGCACTGGTGGCAGGGGGTACCTACAGCCCCCAGTCTACTGCTCCCAGCACCCCATCCCCTGGCAGGGCACCATCCCAGGGGCACCCACCGAAGTGTCCCCTGGGAGAGGGGTGCACAGCACCCACCTCAGTCCCCCATGGTGCCTCAGGGCAGTGAGGAATGGGTTAAGGACCCGCTAGCCAGGGCCATTGTTTCAGACACAATGGAGAGGAAGAGGATGCCGGGGGCCAAAATTCCTCCAGCTCCCACCGGACAGATGGAATGGACAGAGCTGGACAAACAGACATGATGGAGGGCGAGGATGGTTTAACCCTTCCAGGCGCTGTGTGGGGATGCCCCGGGGCAGCCGGGGGGGTGTTCAAGGCACATGGTGCAGCACCCACTGTGGGACAGGCACTGGTGTCCAGGACAAGGTGGAGGGACCCCTGCGGGCACAGAAAGACCCAGGGGATGGGTACCAGGATCTGTCCACCTGGTCCTGCTGGGACACAGGGTGCTGGGTGGCCGTAGAGCCCAGGGCAGCTCTGTGGCATGACCCCCCCCCACCAGCACCTGGACTAGCACCCCCTCCCCTGCTCAGTAAACTGGAAAAATAAATAAAAGGCAGGGGCTGGAAAGACGGACGGACGCAGGGAGAGCCCCCGAGGGGCCAGATCAGCTTTGGCAGCAAGCTGGGGCCACAGCCAGGGTTCCAGGAGAGGCTGGGTAGGGGGCTAGCAGCCCTTGGGGGCCTGGCTGAGGCTCTCGCGCAGGCAGCGGAGCTGCTCCTGGCCCAGCTTAATCTTCTCCTCCAGCTCCCGCTGCTCGGTGATGAGGGCTGACTTCATCTTGACAAAGTGCTGGTAGTCCTGGAGGTGCTCGGCAGGCAGGTACCGCGCCACCATGGCACCCACCGCCTCCTCCCGCCGCCCCACGTGCTCCTTCAGCTCCTTGGCGTCCTCCAGCTGTGCCGCCAGCAGCCGCTGCTTCTCCCGCAGGGCCACCTGCGGGCAAGATGGGTGGCATTGGCGGAGGGTCCTGCACCCCGACACCCTACGGGTACCCCCCTGCCTCATGCCCACCTTGTCCTCGGCGGGGGCGTGCGGCCCCAGGCTGCCCAGGGCGGTCTCCACCCGGGCCAGGCGCCCCGAGAGGGAGAGCAGGAGGTTGACCACCTTGTCCAGGTCGCCCACGAAGAGGCGATACTTGTCGAACTCCCCCGGGGTGCAGAGGGCTTGCAGGCGGGCAGCCACATCCTCGCCCAGCGCCCCATTGGCGCTGATGTCCTCCTGCAGCCCCCGCTGTGCCTCCCGCAGCACTGCTAGCTTGCGGCTCAGGCTCTCGATCAGCTGCAGCTGCCGGTGGGAAGGGGTCAGGGGCGACTGGGGCCACCCCCCGTTGGGACTGGGGGACTGACACACAGGTCAGGTGTGCCACACTGCACTGGGCCCCACAGACCACGATCATCTGGTGATGCCCCTGGTTCCCATGAGCTACCAGCAATGCCCCCAGTCCCTGCGAGCATCTGGCAATGTCTCAGACCCCGTGAGCATATGGCAATGCCCCCAGTTCCTGTGAGCACCCAGTGATGACCCCAGTACCCGCAAGCACCCAGCGATGTCCCGGTCCCTGTCAGCATCCAGCAATGTCCCAGTCCCTGCAACCACTGAGCAATGCCCCTGGTCCTTGTGAGCATCTGGCAATGCCCCTGGTTCCTATGAGCATCTGGTGATGCCCCTGGTCCCCATTAGCATCCGGTGATATTCCCAGGCCCTGCAAGCACCCGACAATGCCCCTGGTCGTCGCAGGCATCTGGCAATGTCCCAGCCCCTGTGAGCATCCAGCAATGCCCCTAGTTCCCGCGAGCAACCAGTGATGCCCTGGTCCCCACGAGCATCTGGCAATGCCCCCAGTCCCCACAAGCACCTGGTGATGGCAGTGGGGAACCCCGAGGACATCGTCCCCAGCAGTGCCCACTTTACCTTCTCCACCAGCTCGTGGTCTGCCTCCTCCTCCTCGTCCTCCGAGCTTCCCTCCACCACCTCCGGCAGCTCCTTCACCTTGCCGACCGGCTCGGCTTTGCCTGCTGCCACACCATAATATGCCGGGTAGGAGGTCGAGATGGCAGTGCTCCCGGGGGGTGGCGAGATGGGCTCGAAGCCTTGCCTGCGGGGACAGGGGCTCAGCGCCGGGGGCGGCGGGGTGCAGCCTGTCCTCAGCACAGTGCCTGGTGCCGCGCCAGCCCTACCTGTCCTGCGCCAGGGCCTCCAGGCTCCAGTCCTGCTGGAAACGCTCCCGCCAGGCCTGCCGCTCCCCCACCACCAGCAGCTCACCCATCACCTCCGTGACAGTGCCGAGGGGGGCCAAGGGGGCCAGAATGCCAGCCAGGGAGTGGTCCCTGCCCGCCACGTCCCACAGCAGCTCCTCCGAGTCCACACGGCGGGGCTGGGGCCGGCCTCCCTGGCAGCTCGCCTCATCCACTGCTCCAGGGTTGGGCTTGGGTGCCTCCGGGGTGGTGGGGCCAGGGCCACCATGCAGGGGCAGGGAGCACTCACCCACCCTGCGGGGGCCAGCCCAGCCCTGCTCCTGGTTCCGGCCGAGCCTTTGGGGCTGCTCCTCCATCTCCCAGGGGTGCTTCGCCTTCGGCCGCTCCTGCCCGGCCCCCACCGCCCTGCCGACACCCGCCCAGGGGCACCCACGTCAGCTCCCCTGCCCGCCCATGGGGAATGGGGACATGCAGGGCCATGCCCACCCGAGAAAGAGGTCAGGGACACCCCCCACCCTGAGAAAACGCCACAGCCCGCCCCAAGGGGTGGATTAGGATGCTCTGACGCAGGGTTCAAAGGGCCACATGGCCCCAAAAGCCACCCCGTGCCCAGGCTGTGCCCACAGCCCCGCTCCCACCCCTATGCCGCGGCAGCACTTGCCTGCAAATCTCGGCGCTGCCAGCATCGGGCTCGGGCGTCCTGCGGAGCGATCCAGGGGGCTCGGGTTGGGGCCAGGCGCCCAGTGGGGTGGGGGAGCGAGTGGCATGCCCCTGGGACCGGCCCCCCAGCTCCCCGGTGAGGCTCTGCGACCGCTCACGCACAGCCTCAGCAATACTGCGGGTCGGCACTGGGGCGGCAGTGAAGGCAGAGCTGTGCCCAGAACCATCTGGCAGGCGCTGGGACGTCCGGCGCTGCCTGTACTTCTCCCAGTTGGGGGGAGGTGGGCGTGGAGGTGGTGGGCCCTTCTTTTTGGGGACTCCAGGGGGTTCCAGCTTGGCACGGAGAAGGTTCCTCCGGTCAAGGCCCCAGGGGCTGGGGGGCTCCAGGTTGAGGTGGCTCTCAGAGAAGGCTCTGCCCCGCAGTGGGCGGTGCACGGGGTCCGGGGGGCTCTCAGGGGAGCGGGCCAGGCGGTCACCATCCCGTGAGAGGTCGTGCGTAGACGTGGCCCGGTAGCAGGGCGGCCACTCCGGCTCGGTGCTCTCAAAGCAGGGGCGGAAGGGGCCGAGCCTTGGGAAGCCCAGTTGGTAGCGAGAGAGCTCACTGGGGAGAGAAGGGAGCACCCATCCCCACCAGACAGTCACCCCCCTGGCAGCTTATGCCCACCCCTGCCTCAGTTTCCCCAGCCCCATGACGTGGAGTCATGGAGTCACCCAGCCCCACTGACGTGGGAAACCCGGGCTCTCCTGGTGCTCCCATGCTGGGCACAGCCCACCAGACATGCCCTCAGCCACCTGGGGATAGGTAAGGAGGGACCCACCCCCCACATGGGCACCTCCTCGCATCCCCGGGCCCTGCTTGCCCAAGGTGGCACACACCCCCGCTTCACAGGGCACAGCGCGGCTGTGGCTGGGGCATTAAGGGAGGTGCTTTGTACATCACCAACCAAAATCACAGCAGTCCCCACACCTCACTGGCAGAGGTCCTCACCGAGTGGCACACACATCCCAGCACCCCGGCACGGGCTCACCTTATGGACTGGCTGGCTTTCCTAGTTATTGCTGACTGTTCCCACTCATCCAGAGGAAATTCCTGCATGGGGGAAGGAGAGGGACCGTGAAAGCGGGGTTAGCATCCCCCTCTCCAGCACCCAAGCTCCCCAACACCCCCTGACCCATCCCCATCCGGGCGCAGTAGGCATGCAGGGGGTCTGCAGGGCCCCCCGTGAGCACAGTACCCCCCACCCCAATCCAGGGTCATGCTCCAGGGGTGCAGGGTGGTGCAAGTGCTGCTCCCCGGCACAGTCCTGGGGCGCTCACTCACCGGGGTGAAAGCTCTCCGGTGGGACCAGGCATCGCTCTCCTCCCGCCCAGGGCGGGAGGCCGGGCAGCAGCAGTCGGGGCAGCGCACCCAGGGCTGGTGGTGGCAGCGGCAGGCATGGCCGCAGGACAGCGTCGGGGGGCATAGGTCCCCCCCGCAGTAGCGGCAGGGCTCAGAGCGCAGGGCACCCCCGTAGGGATAGGATAAGCCCCGCAGGTACTCCAGCTCCACAGGCCTCCCCAGCAGCTTGTAGCAGGGGGGCTGCTCTCGGCAGCACTCAGTGTAGGGGCTGGCAGAGCTAGGGCGGCCAGGCGAGGGGGAGCCGTAGGGCTGGTCCACGGAGAGGCGGCGGGCATCCCGGTGCTCAGGGCCAGGGGGCTGGAAGGCGCCAGGATCACCCACCAGGGGCTTGCCATGCCGGGGCAGCGCTGGCCGGCTGCTCTCCTCGAAGAACCGGCGACGGTCGGCGAAGGGCAGGAGGACGGCCTCATCACCGCCCCGCGGCGGGGAGCTGGGGGCCGCTGGCCCCTGGCTGTAGCCCTCCAGCTCGCCAGGACTGGGCGAGCACTGCCGCTGCAGCTTGCGCTCCGGGGACCAGCGCCAGCGGCCCCGGCCCATCAGCACCACCCGCTCAGGGGACGGGGGCCCTTTGGGGACTGGCAGCGGGTCAGGGGTGGGGATGCCCCGGTCCCCCGAGTGGCTGGGGTTCCTGCCATCCTCGCTCGGCGCGGGGCTGAGACACTCGGCTGGGGCACAGGGTCCCTTTGCCGGCATGCTGACCTCGGGGGGCTCATCTGCCTCCTCCACTGGCTCCTCACCAGGTGGTGGGGCGCCAGGAGCCCGGCTCTTCTGCAGCTGGGCCTTGCGCCGCTGGATCTCATTGCGCAGGCTGGTAGCAAAGCGGTCACTGCGGCGGCGCATCTGAGCAGAGCGGTGGGGAGGACCCCCAGCCCGCCGGCCCCCTGCCCGGCTCTCCTCCTCTGCTGGCCCCTCGGTGCTGCGCACTGGGCTGGCCCCCTGCCCATCCTGCCCGCAGGCTCGCTGTGGCTCAGGGCAGCAGCGGCAGGGTGGCAGGCGGCGGCATGGCTCCGGACAGAGCGGGGGATCCTGGGTGGCCCCCGTGGCCCCCGGCCGGCTGCCTTCAGGGTGCAGCGGGGAAAGGGTCCAGCGGTGCCCATCGGGGGCCGGCGAGGCTCGCCCGCTACCGGTGCCCACCTGGAGGGAGCGGAGCTGGGAGGCCAGCAGCTGCTCAGGAGCACTGTGCCGGTGCAGTGCATGGGCCTTGAGGGGGGAGAGCAGGAGGTTGTCACCCGCCACGGTGGCATCCGGCACTCGCTGCACGCCGCCATCCGGGTATAGCCGGTCGCCAGGTTCTGCACTCTCCCCCAGGAGCGACTCAGCCGGGCACTGGTCCGGGTGGGAGCTCAGCATGTAATACTGGTCAGCGGAGAGACGGTCCTTCATGGGGTACAGCACTGGTGTCCTCCTGCCCGCTGCCTCTGCCTCCCCGGCCCGTTGGCAGAGGAAGGTGTCGGAGATCCACCGGCCCTTGGCGTGCAGCATGTCCGCCGACACCGATGCCCGGTGCCTGTCCCCTCCGCTGGCCAGGGCTGCCCTCAGGCTGTCCCTCCTGACGGGGGGCTGGGGAGGCATGGGTGCCCGCCAGGCCTCGGGGTGCCGGCTGGTGGGCGGCTCAGCCCCTGTGGTCAGGTAGCGCCCGTCGGGGGGCTTGCAGGGGCCTTGGAGGCCAGAGTCAACAGAGGTGGCCTCCTCGGGGCGCAGGAAGAGGGTGCAGTCAGAGGCGATGGAGCTGGCGGAGAAGGAGCTGTAGGCTGAGTCCCTCTTGCTGTGGTACATGCCCTGGTCAACGGGTGAGGGGTCCCCTTCATAGTAGGCCTGGCCGGGCTGGTCCAGGCTCTCCATGCTCCCGATGGAGCTGCTCCGGTCGGTGCTGCAGTGCCGGGACAGCGGGTTCCACTGCAGGGACAGCTCGCTGCCACCCAGACCCACACCGGCATTAGGGGCGCCTGCTGTCCCCCACCCAGCTCCCCATCAGCTCCTCTGATGGGCACGAGATCCCAACACCCCCCACCACATACACCCCCCCCAGGATAGTGGGGCACAGGCTGGTGCAGCCCCAACCTGCCCTTCACCCCTGGGTTTGGGGGCAGCACCAAGGCTGCCCCAGTGCTGGCAGGGGGAGAGGGCACAGAGACACAGGGCGTGCATGGCTCCGGCCACTCAGGACCTGCCCGCTCTGGCAGGGGGGGCACTGGGACTTGGCAACTCCTGGCCGGCTCCGGCGGAGCCACCACCCCTTCCTGCCGGGAGCCAGTGAGTAAACAGGCAGGGGAAAGGGCAGCACAGTGGCAGGACACGGGGGGGGGGGATGCCCGACAGCGGCATGGGGCAAGCAAGCAAGCACCCACCCCACACACGCCCTGCCCCGATCCAAGCGGGTGCCCCATTCGCCCCCTCCCCTTGTGCGGTCCCATGGGTGCCCCCAGGGGTGGGTCGGGGGTCTCACCTGACATCACACCCCGAGGGCCAGGAGAGGCTGAAGGCATCAACAGGGCAGTGCATGGCAGGGGCGTCGGGGCGGCTCTCGGCAAGCTTGGCCATGTGCCAGGAATGGGGCCGGAGGACGGGCACGGTCCTCCTGCCAAGAGCAACAGCGGGAGAGGACAAGAATGGGGAGGAAGCCGGGCCAAGGAACCGGGGCTGAAGTCACTTCCTACGCGGCTTCCTGTCCCCCCCAGGCCAGCACCAGCCCGAGGGAGACAGCAGCAAGGAGGGTCCAGCCCTGCCAGCACCCAGAGCCAGGCAGGGGGATCCCACAGTTCCCACCCTGCTGCCGGGGCTCCGCTACCTCCAGTGTCCCCACCGCCAGCATCAACAGGGGACCAAGGATGTGGCCCCAGCGCAGCCCACGGGCAATCCCCCGGTAGGGTAATGGTCCCTGCCAGGACTGGACCGGCTCCACGTGCACACCAAGGGACACCGGGGCCACATCTGTGTCCCCACCGCAAGGCTGACTTTCCCCCCTTGTTCCTCAGACCCTCAGCATCTGCAGCAAGCACCGGCCACATCGCGTCCCCAGGGAGAGGTCCTGTGCCAGGACCCATCCCACCTCCTGTGCCAGGAAGCCATGGGGGTCTCCAGTTCCCCCAGCACACGCAGGCAGCAATGTCCAGTGCCTCTGCACAGATATGTGGGCAGATGCCACCTCCTGTACTCCCCAAGTGCCCAGTGCTGCCCCAGCATCCGCTGGGTGGGCAGGGAGGGTGGCAGGGACGAGCTGCGGGGTCGGCACAGGGGTCCCTCCCCCCTCCGAGCCCCCAAACTCACCATGGATGATGCTGAGCGCC
Source organism: Aptenodytes patagonicus (assembly GCF_965638725.1). Lineage (NCBI taxonomy): Eukaryota > Metazoa > Chordata > Aves > Sphenisciformes > Spheniscidae > Aptenodytes > Aptenodytes patagonicus. Next base: position 25,216,038 of record NC_134957.1, read on the forward strand.
GGCACCTGTGGCACCCCCTGCCCCGTGGGCAGTGCCCTGCGCCGCCCCAGCCCCTGGGTGCTGCTGGAGCTGGAGACCGGTTGGGATTCAGCCAGGGAGTGGATGTGGGTTGGGGCGTTGGGGACACACGACTGCAGGGCCCGGCCCTGCCTCTCCTTCCTTTCCCAGGCAGGCAGCAGGCAGGCAGGCAGGAAGGGAGAGGAGCGGCCACGCTCGAGGATACCGCCCAGCAAGGGGGTGGTGAGCCCGCCGCACTGCCCCGGCTCTGCTGGCGGTACACCGGGCTGGGGAACCCCCACCCACAATGGGGTGCTGGCAGCCATGGTGGGGCTGCCCCCCAATCCCATCCCATCCCATCCCAGGGCACCTCCAGGCTGGAGACAGGGGCACCGCCAGGCTCCCACCAGTCCCCCGGGCAGGTGATGCCCCCCCAGCCTTGGCACTACCGCCCCCCCGCCTCCCGCACCCGCAGCGCTGCCAACCTGCGGACGATCATCTTCAGGGTGCGGTAGGAGCCCTTGATGAGGATCAGGGCTTCCTGGCGGGACCCATACAGTGGCGTCCCGCTGATGTTCACCAGCTCGTCACCCGGCTGCAGCTGGCGGGACAGCGCGGCCTTGCCCCCGTCCTCCACCTGGGCGACAGAGAGGGGCATCAGGGGGGACACAGCCCCCCAGAACACCCCGGGGGGTGTGCCACTGCTTCTGGGTGCCAGGGGAGAAAGAGGCTTCAGAAAGGGGGTGCCTGCACCCCAGACACCGTGGAGGGATCTGCAGTGCCAGGCTCCCCCCCCTGCCCCGGTCACATGAATTTCTGAACAAGGAAAGGGCATCGGGGAGGGGGGGAGAAGAAAAATGTCCCATCCCAGCAGATTCCCCTGCGGGCGCGGGCAGCACAAGGGCCCTTTGTCCGGCACAGATGCCAGCCCCCTACTGCTGCTCCCAGCCCCACATTGGCCCTGCCCAGGCACCCGCAGTTATTTCAATGCCCAAAGGATGCCATCACGCCGTGTGCACCCAGGGGAGCCAACAGCAGGGGAAGTGCCGAGCTGTGCCCGGCCCTGGCATGCGCCTACCCCATCCTGGCACCCACGGCCAAAATGAGCCTGGTACCCCGTACAGCCACAGCTTGGAGGACACAGGGCTACGGTGCTGCCAGCATGGAGGGGCCCCAGCCTGTCCCCTCTGCCCCAGCAGGTAGGTGCAGCACAGGCAGCCCTGGGATTGGCATTGCCCAGCCAGGGCAGGCAGAGCACCTGGTGCTGGCACTCATTTCTGCCCATCCTGCTGCTCCCGATGGCCAGGGATCGTCACGCCCAGCTGTGCTGGTTTTGGCTGGGTAGAGTTAATTTTCTTCATAGTAGCTAGTATGGGGCTATGTTTTGGATTTGTGCTGAAAACAGTGTTGATAACACAGGGATGTGTTAGTTATTGCTGAGCAGTGCTCACACAGAGTCAAGGCCTTTTCTGCTTCTCACACCACCCCACCAGCAAGTAGGCTGGGGGTGCACAAGAAGTTGGGAGGGGACACAGCCGGGACAGCTGACCCCAGCTGACCAAAGGGATATTCCACACCATATGACGTCATGCTCAGCATATAAAGCTGGGGGAACAAGAAGGAACAGGGGGACATTCAGAGTGAGGGCGTTTGTCTTCCCAAGTAACTGTTACGCATGATGGAGCCCTGCTTTCCTGGAGATGGCTGAACACCTGCCTGCTGATGGGAAGCAGTGAATGAATTCCTTGTTTTGCTTTGCTTGCGTGCACGGCTTTTGCTTTACCAATTAAACTATCTTTACAGTGCAGGCACGTGGGGCAGGACCTGAGGTGCCCCATGCCTGCAATGGATGTGGAGCCTGACCCAGCCGGACCCTACAGCCACCCGCAGGGTGACGAGCAGAGCGGGCCTGGCCCTGTGCCAGGGCTCCTGTGCCCACCCTGCCCATGGGCTCCTCACCCTGCCCTGCCACTCCCAGCCCGGCAGAGAAACAAGCTCTGCCCACAGTGCCCACAGCGCCGTCTCCACAGCCCAGCCTGGGCGGCAGCCAGGCCCCAGTGCCAGGGAGCACCCGCAGCTCCCCAGCAGGCCAGCCACCACGCACATGCCCCCAGGCACCCCTTCCCAGCCCTGGTGCCAGGCAGGGCTCAGGGGACATCCCCCTGCCCGTGGGCAACATGGCACCTGGGGAGCCAGGCAGGGGCTGACAGGCCCCCTGCCCAGCCCGGCACTGCCCCATGGCTCTGCCTGGCATGGCTGTGCCCAGCATCACGCAGCTCTCCCATTTTTTCAGGGACCTGGAGATTGCAATGCCATGCCCAGGCTGGGCACAGCCTGATGCACCTGCCTGTGCAGGCAGGCTGCCCTCCCACCCAGGAGTCGGCCGTGGGGCTGCCGTCCTGGCACAGGGCCCCAGCTGCCTACAAGGGCTCCCAGTCCCACCACACACTCGCTGGAGCACTCGGGTTTAACCCCTGCCACACTGCTGCCCACCACCAGGCAGCTCCGGCAGAGCAGGCAGGCAGGGCAGGCTGCACCTTCACCCTAGTCCTTTGCCCGACCACATGCCCACCCTGTCCTGCCTGCCACAGCCATGGGGCTGAGTCAGTGGTGACGGGTTCCCCCCCGGTGCAGGACACCACTGGGGCTGCACCCACGTCTGGGCCACCACGTGCACCGGGACGGACACGGCTCAGCCCTGGCATCGCTCACCAGGAGCTAAATCTGGCACAAACAGCCCCTTGTTCAGCCTTCACCACCAGTGAACTCAGCACTGGCAGCCAAACCCCGCCCCCTGCTGCCCTGCCTGGCTGGACCAGCCCTGGGCATTTCCCCAACACCACCCCTGGTGTTCACTCTGGGCCCTAATGGTGGGGCCTAATGGCACCAGCTGGCTCACAGGAGTATCCGCCTGCCCCATGAGAGACTTGTCTTAGAAGGATTCACAGCCATGGCTGTGCCTGAGCTGTGCCCACCCTGCCCCACGCAGACCTCCCTCCTTGCCCCCGATGTGCCTGGGGGGGCCTGTGCTGAGGGGCGCTCAGCAGCCCCAAGGAGCCCATGCCAGCCCCACAGTGGGACTCTGCCACAGGAAGGGATCCCGCCTGGAGCAGGCTCAGAGGCCAAACTGTCTCCCTGAGCGCCAGGACCCCCTTCCCCTTTCCGGCGTGGGGCCTGGGGCCCCCCCGTGCCACAGGCAGGGGCTGCCCCCTCCCCACAAGGGCCGGCATGCACACACCTCAGCCAGCAGCGGCGGTGGAGCGGGCGCCCCGGGGGACCCTCCCCTGAATGCACAGAGCACTGGAACAAGCCCCCTTTGTCTGCAGAGCACACGCGGCAGTGGCAGCCCGGCCAGGGGACCACAGGGGCCAGCAGACCCCGGCCCGCAAGGACCCCCCCCATTCTCAGCAGTGGTGGGGAACGTCCCCCGGCCACCCTATCCCCTCCTCCAGAAGCCGACGGCCCCCCCGGGACCCACCGCCCCAAGGCCCGGCAGCGAGTTGAGGGGCGGGCAGCAGCCCCCCCGGCTCCCGGCACAGCCCCGACACCCGCTCACTGGCGGTGCTACCCCAGGGCACAGGGCAGGGACCGGAGCCACTTTTCCAGCTCCCCCAGCCAGACCACGCTGCCCGCGTCCCGGCGCAGGGCGTGGAGGGCCCCGGGGGGGCAGCCAGCCCGGCTCGGGGCAGGGAGGCAGCCTCGGGGCCGCGGCACAGCCCGGCCCGCCAGCGCCCTGGCCCCAGCAGGATGGTGGCACCAGGCAGGCAGGCAGCCAAAGACAGGGGCTCGGCCGGGCTCTGCGGGGGGACGGGGTGCTGGGGCACCCCCGGCTGCTGCCCGGCTCCCAGCGGGTTTCCCAGGAGGGCGATGGTCCCACGAGGGCGATGTTCCGGCAGGGCCACGGGAATCGGTGACCCCCTGCGTGGCGGGACATCGCGGCCATGGGGCCCCACCCTCGCTCTCCCCGCTCCCGGTTGCGGAAGGGACTCAGGCGGCCGGTCACTGCGCCTCCCCCGCTCGGCACCGCACCCCGACACCAGCCCCCGGTCCTGGGAACGGACCTGCCCAAGCGTTTCGGGGTGCGGGGTTGGGACGGGGCGGACTCCAGTCCCCCCCCAACGTGGCCCCCCAACGTCCCCGCAGAGCACGGTCCCGGGGGTGCCCGTGGGCGCGGCACCCACGGGTAGGCACACGAAGGGGGGCTGCCCCCCCTCGGCTGCGCCCCGCGGAACGGGACGGGACGGGTGGGGGCATGGGGGCCGCCCCCGCCGCCAGCCCAACGGATGTGCCGGAGGAATTTCTTCCTGCCGCCGAGTCTGGGCTGTCCCTCCGCCCCCTCGGCCCCCACGGTCCCCGCTCCCACTCTCCCCCGCGGCTCGGGGTGTCGGCTCGCGGGGGGACGTGGGTGCGGGTGACCGCCACGGCCCCGCCCCGCCGCGCCGGGACACGCGACCCCACGGCCGGGGCTCCCGGCGCCCCCAGCGCCGCCGCGCACCGGGTGTCCCCCCCTTCCCGCGCCCCGTCACGGGTCGGAAGCCCCTCGCGGGGGGTTGCCGCGGAGCCCACGCGGGACCGCGTCCGGCGGCGCCTACCTTGGAGACGATGAGGGGCTCGCCGTGCTCCAGCCCGCCGCGCAGCGTGAAGCCCCAGGGCGCGCCCCCCTGCAGCTGCACATGCACGTACTGGGGGGCGCCGGGCCGGCCCTCGGCCCGCTCCATGGCCACTACCGCCCCATCCCGGCCCGGCCCGGCCCGGCCCCGCACCTCGGAGGAAACGACAGCCCCGCCCGCCCGGGCTGAGCGGCGCGGAGCCGAGCAGCGGGGCGGGGCCGGGCCGGGCCGACCCGGCACCGGGGCTGCTCCGCCGCCGCCAATGAGGCGCGGAGGGACGGCGGCGATCGGCTCGGCTTGGCACGGCACGGAATGGCACGGCTCAGCTTGGCTCAGCTAGGCACGGCACAGGATGGCACAGCTCAGTTTGGCATGGCTCAGCTCGGTTAGGCTCAGCACAGCATGGCACAGCTTGGCTTGGCACAGCTCAGCTCAGCCCAGTTCAGCACAGCCACAGCACAGCTCAGCTCGGCACGACTCAGCTCAACACGGCATGGCACGGCTCAGCACAGCTCATGCACAGCTAGGCACAGCTCAGCTCATGGCATGGCTCAGCACACAATGGCACAGCACAGCACCGTGCTACTCAGCTCAGCTTGGCACAGCACGGCTCAGCCCAGGGACCTGTACTGAGCTGCTTGGCTCAGCTTGGCACAGCCCAGCCAGCATGGTTTGACTCAGTCCAGCTCAGCCCAGCATGGCATGACATGGAGGGCTGGCACAATTCAGTTCAGCACAGCACAGCTCAGCCTGGCACAATTTGGCTCAGCTCAGTATGGGATGGCAAGGGGGCCAGCTTGGGTTGGCTCACCCAGCATGGCTCGGCCTGGCATGGTTCAGTACAGCTCAGTGGGGTTGGCATGTTCTGGCTTAGCTCAGCTCAGCATGGCACAACACGGGGCTGGCATGGTTCAGTTCAGTACAGCGTGGCATGGCCAGTGGCCTGACCTGGTTTGGCTCCACTTGGCCTGGCCCGGTTTTGCTCGATGGAGTTCAGCTCGGACTGACATGGACAAGCAGGGCTGGCACAGTTCGGCTCAGCACGACCTGGTTTGTCCCAGCACAGTATTGTGCCGCCAGGGACCAGCACTATTTGGGCCCGCTCAGCACAGCTCAGCCTGGCATGGCACGGCTCAGCTTGGCACAGCTCAGCCCAGCACAGCAGCGCAGTGTGGCCGGCAGTTTGGCAGCATTCACGCGGGTGCAAGGGGGTGCCTGCTTGGGTGGCAGTGGGGTGATGCAGCACCTGCCACAGCTCCCCAGGGCAGAAGGCTCCCTGCAGCACCCCACCCCATCAATCACACTGGCGCCCTGAGCTCCACTGCCTGTGAGCGAGCACACGCTGCTGGCTCCTGTCTGGCCTGCCCATTCCAGCCCCCACCCTGTCCTGCCGGGCACCCTGGGGCATGCACGGCAGTATGGCCATGCTTCACCTCCGCCTTTCTCCCTCAGGTCCAGGAGGGGCTGCTGTGCCCCTTGGGGGAAACTGAGGCAGGGGAAGGAGGTGGCGGGCAGCAGCTGGGGGTGGTGGGAGTGGATCGGCGCTGGTTCTCGGGGGAGCCTGCAAGTCCCGCTCCTCCCCTTCCCGCCCGGGGCCCAGCTCTTACTCATCTCCTTCCCAGACAGCACAGCTGGCCCGGAAAGCTCTGCCCTACCAGCAACACCCGCGGCCCCCTGGCTGCCTGCAGGCTGGGCAGGCGCAGCGCCACAGCCAGGAGGGTGGGCTTGTTGTGCCAGGCTGGTGAGCTACCCCTGGGCTTGCTCAGCCCTAGCACAGGAAGGGTCCCTCGAGTTTTTCTGGGCAGCCGCTGTCCACCGGCGCCTGCCTTGAACCCTGCCTGTGCCCTGCCCAGCCCAGCTGCAGGCAGCCCAGTACATGTGCCCTGTCCTTGCACCAGAAGGTCCCAGGGCATGGGGACAGGGCGGTCCCCAGGCTGTTTGTGGCGCTGGAGCCCACCCAGCAACAATGCACGGCCCCCCTCGCATGCCCTTGACATGTCCACCCCTGGCCCGACTCTCCTGCTCTCCCCCATGGCCTTGCCGCCCCCCTTGCCGTGCCCCCCACTCATGGCCAGCTCCTGCCATGCCCAGACTTTTCCCAGCCTCCACTGGGCTCAGCTGCCCCCGTGCCCTTTCCCAAATGAGTAACCAGGGCTGCCCGGCCAGGCGTGAGGGCTCTGCGCCCTGGCTCGTCATGTGGCCCCACACCCCATTAAGCACCGCATCCCCGCCCCGCCCCGGCATGCCCCCACATGGCCCTCCCAGCCCTTACCGCTGTGCCTGGCTGGCACTGGGAAGGGTGGGCAGCACCCAGGGCAAGGCAGGTACCAACACACACCCCAGTTCCCCCCATGTCCCTATGCTCACACCAGTGGTTCCCAAACAGAATGTCCATTCCCCCCCGGCCCCCTATATCCCAGCAGGAGAGCAGCAGTGTCCTATGGGGCTGGGCACTGTGCCAGGCACTCTGCTGGGGGCATGGGCCACGGCTGCCCGCACCCCGCTCCATGGTACACCCACAAAGCCTGCCTTGGGCAAGCACCATGGAGCCACAGAGCAACACCAGGGCTGGGGGGCAATGTCCCCTGTAAGGGCAATGCCTCAAATGACCTGTGCCAGCGACAGGGTGGGCATCACCCTCGCAACCCCTTGGCCTTGGGCAGGTGCCGGCAGAAAGACCTTGGAGCTGGGACGGCCAAGCCCGGTGAAGCTGCGGGCACGGTGATGCCTGCAGCGTGGGTACCACCAGCTAACCCGGCCACACTCGGCACCACTGGGCTCCGAGTCACTCTGCCCACCCGTGTGCCTCAGTGCCATGGTCCCTGGGCTTGATGCCCATCTCTCAGCTGGGGAAAGTGAGGCACTGGGCAGGCTGGCTGTGCTGCAGGGCCACTCTGGGAGCAGACCCCCAGGCCTCGTGCCTGCTCCAGGCAGTGCGTACCAGCTTGAAGCAATGGGCATGAAGGTGCCGGAGAGTTGGCACGGGGCAGGGGGGAGCTGGAGGGGCTCTCACCACAGCAGAGCACCCCGCTGGGCTCCAGTCCCCCTCCCCTGGGACCCAGGGAGCTCCTGGCCCTTTAAACCCTGATTGGGGCCGTGCCTTTAAAATGGGTGCTGGGGGCCAGGATATTTTACCTTGCAGGAGGAGGCTGGCCAGGAGCAGGTGGGCTGAGTGAGCTGGTCCTCCCCACCCACCCGACTTCACCCTCCCTCCACCCCACGCCCTTGCCCCTGCCCTGGCACTTTTACAGCCTCTGTAGCCAAGCTCCTGGCTGGCTGGCTTTGCCCCTGGTCTGGGTTTTAATCTGGAATTTGCACCCCTTTTTGCATACAGAGCCCCCCCCCCCCCCCCCTCACCTTTCTGTTCCTGTGCCAAGCTGAAGCAGCTGGCATGGTTGTCCTGGCTTGATAGCAGCTGGCAGCACCCTGGGGTGTCCTTTTGCTGGTGCCCGCAATCAGGTCTGTCTCTCCAGGGTGGAGAAGCATGACTGCAGGCTCCCCCTAATCCTGCTGCCAGCAAGCCCCACCTTGCCCCGCTCACCTCCCCCCACTCCCCCCCCCCCCACCTATCATGGCTTTGCTCCATCCCTTCACCAGCCTCCTCCTCCTCCTCCTTGCTGTGCCCCTTTCCTGGGCTGCAAACCAGTCCCCGCTGCCCCCTGGCTCCCTGCCCGCCATCCCCCCCCTGCCCCTCCTGCAGGCCCTGCAAGTGCAGGCACCAGGCAGCCAGAGCTGGCGAGTGGGGCCAGCAAGCGGGCAGCCTCTGCGCTACATGCTGAACCTGTACCGGCGTGCCGCTGACCGCGAAGGGCGACCCCGACACGGCCGCAGCCTCGGCACCAACACTGTCCGCCTGGTCCGGGCCAGTTCCCATGGGGGTCAGCCCTGGACAGGTAAGAAGCAGGCAGGCACCAAGGGCAGTGCAGGGGCTTAGCAGAGCTGGTGGGGTGGGCTTGAGCCCTGGAGGGGGGGGGGGGGTGTCTTTGCCTGCCTCCTTCCCCCTCTGTAAGTGTCCTGGCCAGGGCTGGCACGTCCTGTGCCCTGCAGGGGCTGCCCTTGGCCGTGGGGTCTCTCTTGGCAGGGGGCCCAGGCTTTCCCTGTCCCAGGGGTGAGATGGGCAAGGGCATCGCTGGCCCTGTGTGCCCCTCTCCCCTTCCCATCCTGCTCGATGCTGTGCCAGGCCAGTGGTGGTGGTGCAGAGGATGGGAATTGTCCCAGCCACTCTTTGCCCTTCACCTTGCCGGTGAGCTGTGGCACATGGCTGCTGTTTGCTGAAGCTCCTGCCTCGTCCTGGGGCACCTGGCTGTTACGGGCTTTGAGGGTGGTGATGACACGGGCTCCACTGCACTGTGTGGGGCTGCAGCAAGCACCCTGGGAGAAGGCTGTGCTCGCGCAGTGCCTGCTGTACTGGGGGGCACTGACCGCTGCTTCCCTGCAGGTCGCTGGTACATGCAGCCCCTTACCTACCGCCTGGAGGGCCAGCCTGAGGCCGAGCACCTCCTCCGAGCCACCGTGGTCTACCTGCCTAGCCTGCCACTGGCCCATGGTCGCCTCCTTTGCGCCCTGGAGCTGGTGGCCACTGGTGAGGCACCCGGGATGCTGCTCAGCCCTGCCGCCCTCCCCCGCCATGGCTGGGCCGAAGCAGATGTCACCCCTTACCTGGTGCCGGGGAATGGCAGTGCGGGGAGCCTGGCACTGCGGCATGTCTGTGTGCGTGCTGGCCGGGCAGGGGGCCACAATGCCCCAGTGACCCCCAGCCCCCCCTTCCTCCTCCTCTACCTCAATGACACCCAGGCTGGGCTGGCACCTCTGGCAGCAGAGCCCCACCGGCACCGGCGTGACACAGGGACATTGGCCCATGACCTGCCTGGCTACTTGCGGGAGCAGGGAGGGGAGAAGAGCGACTGCTCCCTGCACCCCTTCCCTGTCAGCTTCGCCCAGCTGGGCTGGGACCACTGGATCATTGCTCCCCACCGCTACAACCCACGCTACTGCAAGGGCGCTTGTCCCCGCCTGCTCCGCTACGACTACCATGCGCCCAACCACGCCGTGGTGCAGAGCTTCGTCCATCAGCTGGTGGATGCCAACGTGCCCCGGCCCTCCTGTGTCCCCTACCGCTACAGCCCCATCAGCGTCCTCATGATAGAGCGCGACGGCGGCATCCTCTACAAGGAATATGAGAACATGATCGCAGAGTCCTGCACCTGCCGGTAATGCCTGCTGCCCCGGCACATCACCCCCAGGCTCTGCCTGTCCCTGCCAGATCCGGACTTTAGGGTTTGTCTTGCTCTGCCTGGGGTGGGTTCGTCTCCCCTCCCCACGCGGCACTGCTTTGCGGGAAGGTTTTACAATGGCAGTTTTATGTAAATTGTAGGTTTTTAAAGGCAGAAGCCTGTGCTGGGGCGGTTGCCCCGTGGCATCTGTCCTTCCTGCAGCCCCATGGCCGCTGCCTGTTTTTGGGGGGTGGGGGGGCTTGGCCCGATACTCCCAGAGAAGAGCTGCCCTGCACTGGAGCACAAAGCTCTTAGGAGGTGGCTGGGGGTCTTCTGGTGGAGCCAGGGCAGGGAGGGCAAGCGGTCCAGGTTCCCCATGCTTGGCACCAAGCTGGTGCTGTCAGTATCTGGCGCAACCCTGCCCATGGGATTCCTTCACAGCTCACATGCGCCCCATCTTGTCTAGTCCCAGCTGTGGCAGCATCTCGCCAGGCTGGGAATTGGGCTGGGGGGGAGAAAGCCCCTCTCCTCCCCTGCAGTTCTGCTCTGGGGAGGGCTGTGAAAACTGGAGGGACCTGAGCTGCGAGCTCTGCTCCCAGTGCCAGGGGCCAGGCAGCTGCCTGCGCTGGGCTCTGCCCACTGCTGCTTTTGCCGCCCCTGTCCTTCACCTCCTTGGCTTGCCCTCTAGCAGGGCTCAGGTCTCACCCTATCCCAGGGGTCAGACCCCTGTTGTGGTATCCCTCTGCTTTCTCGCACCCTTGCTGTCCCATGGGGCTCAGGCTCTGCTGGGCTCCTGGCCTGTCCCTGTTCCTGGGGGTTCGGTTCCAGTCCCAGCATCCCTGCTGCCTGGCTTTCCTCTATTTATTGCAGACTGTGTAAATAAATTGATGGATTTTGCTAAAGACCATCTTGGCCTGTTCTTGCTCTGTCCCTGGGGTGCAGCGGGTGCCCCCTAGGACAGTCTGGTGTAGGCTGTGTCACCATGCAGCCACCCTTGTGCTTGTACTGGAGGGGGTGGGTGCTGCTCCCTGCTATGTGCTGGGGGTAAATCCCAGCTGGTTCAAGCAGGAGCTGGGAGAAGAGGCTCCCCTGGAGCACAGACCTGCCCTGGGGCAGGGGGGACCAGATGTGGCTGCAGGCAGCTGCCTTGGTGGGGCTGGGGACAAGAAATGCCTAACATTCCTCTGTCTGGGGCAGCTCCCAGGGGACCATGGGGGGCCAATGAGCTGGATCTCCCTGGGCTGTCTGTCACCACAGCCAAGGCATTTGGCTGCCAGGGTTATTTTGGGAAGGTGTCTGCAGGCAAACCTGCCTGTTCCTGGGCACGATGCCCTGTGTTTGCAAAGCTGGGGCAAAGTTCCCCTTCTTTGAGCAGCGAGGCATGGGTGGAAGCCATAGTCCTTGCCCCCAGTGCTTGGTGGCACTGCCACCTGGGTACTGCCTCTGCATCCTCAGCTCATGGCTCTTGCCAGGGTCTCATCTCTTGCTTGGCTTCCAGCCCTATCTGTTATTGCTGGTCCAAGCTCCATCAGGATGTTTCAGCACTTCTTCCCTGCTGTGGGGCAGGGTGCTGCCAGCCCCCATCCCTCCCCTACCCACCACCCCTGAAGTTTCTCCCCCATCCTGGCAGAGTGAGAAGCCACAGAGCCCCAGGCTCCTCTCCTGCCCCTTGTCACCAGTTGGCCACATCCTGGCCACCTCCAGCCAGGAGGCTGTGGGGAGGGGAACATCTTCTGCCTTTTTGGAAGCTCATGGACCTGACCCCAGGGGGAAGATTTTCCCTTGTCAATCATTAAGCATGTGGTGTTGACTCATCCAGGCAAGCGATGATGAAAGGCATGGGAGCTGGGCATGCTCCTAGCCCTGGGCACCACTGTATGCCAGTGCCCGGTGCTGCCCCCGGCAGGCACCTGCACCCCAGCCTGCTGCGGGCACCCCTCAGACCTGCTGGGTACCCAGAGATCCATGGGCACTGGGGTTTGTCTGTCCCAGCCCTGTGTCCTCGTATGCACTGTGCCAGTGGGCTCTTGTGCCCATCGGGCTGGACTCCTTCCTGGGGTACCCCCAGGTGCTGAAGGGTTGGCCCCAGCAGCGTGATCTCCTCTGCACTGGTGGTGGGGCAGGCGCTGCCAAAGGGACAGAGGAGCAGCAGTTGAGGGAAAGAGTTTCTGTCCTCAGCTGACCCTGGCACTGCGCCTGCGTCAATGCTGGGGCTGCCAGGGCAGAGCTGGGTGGAGGGTGCAGGGCCCCCGGCCCAGTGCCCTCATGCACCTCAGGGGGTGGCTTTTCCTGCGGATCCCACAGTCTTGCAACCCCCTTGGGCTCAGCCTGGCACCCCATTGGCACCAGTCCTGCAGGGAGCACCAGGAGCCCTGGCTTTGGGGACATGCCCCCACCCCACGCTCTGGCAGGGGTCTTTCCTGTGGGGCTGCTGCCTGCGCTAGGGGGCTTGCACTGGCCCCCCGCTCTCCCCCAGGCCAGCCAGCGCATCCCTGCCCCCTCCTGCCCCTCTCCCAACCCCTCCTCCTGCCCCAAACCCCACACTGGGGCTTTGCTCTGTCTCCACCAGGTTCCCATTCACTACCCCTCCTGCTGCCCATCCCAAGCAGGCACTGCCACCTCGCACGCCCCATCCTCTGGGGTGACACTGGGCAGAGAGGGGATGACCTGCCCCACATGCTCTAGCAGCATTGGTGCAAATCTGGGCCGGGCATGGCATGGGGGCACTGGGTGTGGAGCTCACCCAGCCGTGGAGCGCAGCTGCCCCCTGGGCACCCTATTGGGGGCTGTAGCTGGAGGCAGTCGGTGACACCCAGGCACCAGCTGCCTCATGGATGCCCTGTGGATGCCCTGCAGAGGCTCTGGCAGCCCCCAGTGGGGGTGGGGGGTGACAAGGGGCTGTCCCGCTGCCTGGGGCCACTCAAATATTTGTGCAGGGCCATGACCGGGGAGGAGCAGTGCCCAGCAGAGGCACCGGACAGCCAGAGTCGGCGGCACCATGGCAGCCTCAGCCCCAGTTGCGCCGGGTACCGGCCGAGGTGGCAGGGCCAGCGGGGCCCCCCCTGCCCCCCTGGGCACCACCACCAGCCTGGTGCTGCTCCTTTCCCTCCTCTTGCTTCTCCCCAGCTCCCTCCAGGTGGGTCCGGGCACGGGGGGTGGGCGCCGGGGGCTGGGGGGCTCGGTACCCCCTTCCCTGCCCCGTCCACCCCTCTGGGTGCTGCAGGAGCCCCGGGGGCTGGGGGGGCACGTGGTCCCCCGGCTGCCCCGCATGACACCCTTCTGGAGGATGGTGGGCAGCAGACCCCTGGGTGCTCACTGCCGGCACAGCCTCGAGTGCGTCACCAGGGCCTGCAGGTGAGCGGGGACCCCTGCCTGTCCCCCGCATCACCCCCTGCCCAGCCTAGCCTGCATCCCTGGGACCCCACATGTATCTCCATCCCCACAGTGTCTCCAGCCCTAGGACCCTGCCATGTACCCCCATGTCCCCAGCCATGGGGCCCCACAAGTACCCCAACCCCACCAACCTCCTCAGCTTTGGGAGTTCTCCACCCTGGGACCCCCCACGCCTACGCCACTCCCCGCTGCCCTCAGCCCAGGGACAGTCCTGTGCACCCCAATCCCGGTGCCCCCCAATCCCACTGTCCCCCAGTCCCAGTGCCCTCAGCCTAGGCACCCCCCCGGTGGCCAAGCCCCATCAGAGCCCAGCTTTGCGCCCCACCCTGGGTGCCCCCAGCCCGGGGATGCCCCTCCTCCAGGGACCCTGGCACAGCACTCATGGCTTCTCTGCCCCACAGGGCCGGGCGCTGTGCCCCACCACAGTACGAGTGCTGACAGCCACCGGCAACCCCAGGAAAGCCCACCCTGCACTGGGACCACCGGAGACCGGGGTGCGCCATGCACTCACTGCTGGGACAGGACTCCTCGGTAGCCGCATGCCCCGCTGGGCCGGGGAAGGACTGAGCCCCCCTGGGGCAATGCCACAGCTCAGCTGCTCCGGATGTTCTGTGGAGGCAATAAACCCACTGCCCCCCCTGCCCGCATCCAGCAGCTTCCTGCCCCTGCCTGCCTGTGTGAAGACAGGTTACATGGGTCAGGGCCACGTGTGCCCCAGGGTGGCACAGGGTGGCATGTGGCACCCATGGGCTCCTGCCTTTCGCCCGATGGGTGCTGGGACGGCCACAGCATCCACTGCCCCCACCTGCCCAAACAGGTCCCCAGGGTGCCAGGGTCCCCAGGAGCCCACCGCACCCACACGCTGCCGGTGCGCCTGTGTGTGTATGTGTGAGCATTTGTGTGTATGCACACGTCTGCCTGTGCCTATACATGTAGGTGTGTATATATATATATATATGCCTGTGCCTATGTGCATGCATACGTGTGTGTGCGTGCATGCATATGATTAGGTATGTGCATGGGAAGTATATGTGTGTGCTTGTATGTATGTATGTCTATGCATGTATAGATGTGCGTGTGTGTGTATAAGTGTGTACACAAGTGGATGTACATATGTGTGCATGTGCATGTATTCCTGCCTCTATGTGTATATGTGTGTGCCTGTATGTGCCACGTGTATGTGTGCTGTGTACACATGGAAGTGCAAGAGTATGTATGCACAGGTGTGTACACACGTGTGTGCATGGGTGTGTGTGTGCACATGTGGGTCTGCCTGTGCATGCGTGCCTGTGCAGGTAGGTGTGTGCATGTGTGCATACCTGTATGTGTGCATGTGTGTGCATGTCCACACCTATGCACGTCCATGTCTCTGTCCATATGTGTGTCTGTGTGTCTGTCCGTGCACCCACACCGGCACGTATGCACAGTCTGGCACACGTCTCTGTGCGTCTGTCTGTACAATGCCACACCGGTACATGTGTCCATTCGTACCCCGCACGTGTGGCCGCCCACAGCGCTGCGCGGCCTCCGCCCGGCAGGGGGCGCCGCCCGCCGCACCACACACACCACACACCCCGCCCCGCGACGGTAGCGGGTCCTGCCCGCTGGGTAGTGAGCGCCCCGCGGGTCGGCGGCGCCGCCGCCGGCGTCGGGACCGCCGCCGCCGGCGAGGAGCGCGGGCGGGGAGGTCGCTGCGGAGGTGCCGCTGTGCTCGGGGCAGCTGTGCTCGGGGCAGCGCTGCGGGCGGCAGCGAGCGGGCGGCGCCGCGGGGCGGGGGCGCTGCCAGGACCCGGGGCAGGGCGGGCCGGTCCCCTCAGTGCCGGTGCCCGTCGCGCCCGCCCGGTCCCGCCACCGCTATGCGCAGCCGGAGCAACTCGGGTGTGCGACTGGACAGCTACGGGCGCCTGGTGCAGCAGACCATCCTTCGGCACCAGGTGCAGGGCCTGCCCGGGGGGCGGGGGAGCGGAATCCGCTTCACCGCGGGCCCCGGTGCGCCCCGCCGGCCCCTGGGCCTGGGGAACCGCCGCCTGGCCCCACAGGCCGGGTCAGGCGGAGTTAACTGGGAAGGGGGGCCGCGGCCCCTCGGTGTGTCCCCCCTCCGCAGGACGCGGTGACGGGCCTGCTCCCCGCCAGCGCCGACCACCGGGATGCCTGGGTCCGGGACAACGTCTACAGCATCCTGGCCGTCTGGGGGCTGGGCCTGGCCTACCGCAAGAACGCCGACCGCGACGAGGACAAGGCCAAGGCCTACGAGCTGGAGCAGGTAGGAGGGAGCCGGCGGGAGGGAGGGCCCGTGCCGGCCGTCCCAGCGTGGCCGGTGGTACCGAGGAGCCGTCTGTCACCTCTCGGCTGGTTTGCTTTTGGCACGGCACGGCTCTCTGGCCGAAAGGCCACGAAAGGCTGTGTGGTGAAGACAGGAACAAGGCTGTCCCCAAGCGCAGGGGGGCAATAGGAAGGGATGTCAGAGCCTGCTTTTCCCAGCGTGTGCTGGAACCCAGCTGGAGGGTCCAGCCCTCTGGCTCTGTGGTGACCTGGGGATGCAGCACTTCTCCCAAGGGCTGGGGAGCTGCGTCCTGCAGCTGTGCCCTCCATCCCTCTGCACAGCACAGCAGCTCGGCCTTGCTGGCAAGCCAAGAAATCTTGCTTCCCGCTGCTATTGCCTAGGGAGCAGGGACCATGGAAATGTGAGCAGAGGCTCTGGTTACAGCCCTGCAAAGGTCAGCAGCCAGCTGATCCTGAGTCAGGGCTTTTCCTAGCTGCATGGGGATTAACGAGGCTGTTTTGCTTGTTCCTGCAGAGTGTGGTGAAGCTGATGCGGGGGCTGCTCCAGTGCATGATGAGACAGGTAGGGGCTGGGGAGTGTCTCCGACAGTTGAGTGGTCTCCTCAAAGCCCAGCTCTGCCACAAAGACTGTTGGTCCCAGCTGTGCCAGCTCTCCCCAGCCTTCCCTGATGAGCAGAGGGAAGGCCCCCTTCCAGGAAGTCTTGAAATAAGCTCTGACTTGGCATCTGTCCCTGGTATGATGGAAGCCCCAGTGCTGTGGGCTGGTGGCTAGTGGAGCCTTTGCCAGCTGCTCCCTGTCTTGTGGCCTGGCTGGTGCTGGGACTCTGTAGCTCTTCTCCCTGAGGACATTTGGGATGACCCTTTTCTTTCCATGTGGTTCAACTGTGACTGTGGGCCCTCCACGGCTGCAGCCCTCTGCTAGGGTGGCATGTGAGGCTGCACTCAATGCCTTGGTGCATGGAGGGGCTCAGCCTGGGGACTGTAGGATTTCTGCCCTGCCAGGCACAGCTCCACATGCTGGGCTGATGGCATGGAGCAGCCCTTGGCTCTGGGGCTGCCAAACTTCTCTGGAGACAGGGTTTGATGAATCTCCACATCTCTTTGCCCTTCTCAAGGTGGACAAGGTGGAGGCATTCAAGTACAGCCAGAGCACCAGGGACTGCCTGCATGCCAAGTACAACACCCACACCTGTGCCACCGTGGTGGGGGACCAGGAGTGGGGTCACCTACAGATGGATGCCACCTCCCTCTACCTGCTCATGCTGGCGCAAATGACGGCCTCAGGTAATGCTGTTGGGGGATACCATTTCAGCTTTGTGCATGCTGATCTCCAGGGCTTTCCACGTTCTTAGTTTGGGTGCAGCTTCCTGGGTGCCAAGCTGCTGCAATGGCCTCCCCGACCTCACTGTTTTCTTACGCTCACAGCACCCAAGGTGGATTTGGGTTCCTCGATGTTCATCTCTCTAAGAGCCCTCATTTGCCTGAAGCCCCAGAGCTGCTGCAGGGGGGTGGGAGTGGTGATGGGAGCCAGCCAGGATGTGGCTCCCGCGGGGCAGGTGTGCAGTGAGGAGGGAGGGGTCTGGCCTGGGTTACTGCAGCCACTTCCTAGGGATGCCTGTGGGCTTGGAGCGACTAATGTGAATTCCTCCCCCTGCTTCAGGCCTCCACATAATTCACAGCCTGGATGAAGTCAACTTTATCCAGAACCTTGTGTTCTACATTGAAACAGCGTACAAAACCGCGGTGGGTAGCCCGTGCTGGGGAAGGGGAGCGTGCCCTGGGGGTGCAGGTGGTGGGCTGGTGTCTAGGGGCAGCTGTGGGTTCCTCCTGAGCCCCGGGGGGCGGAGTCCCACAGTGCCTGCTGGGAGCACCACCGATGGGTGGGATTTGAAGGCTTTCTGGGTGTGCTGTGAACCGCTGCCTGCTCCAACGTTCCACTGCATCTGCGCAGGACTTCGGGATATGGGAGCGTGGGGACAAGACGAACCAGGGCATCACTGAGTTGAATGCTAGCTCCGTCGGCATGGCCAAGGTGAGCTGGGGAGAGGTGCTGGGTGGGTGCTGGCGAGCACCGGTGGCCCCGTGCTGGTTTTTTACAGGGAAGGCTGGGCATGTTGAACTAGTGAGGCTCAATGTCCCATGCAGGGGGCTGGGGAGGAAGACCTTTCTCCTTGTGTGCTGGGATAAAACTGCGCTCCTCTTGCCTGAGTTTTGCCTGAACTGGGAGTGAGAAATTAATTGGGGGGTGTGGCAGAAATGTCCAGGGCCCTGTTGATGTCTGGCTACCTGTGGCTTTGGAGATGTGGTCACGTTCTGACCAGGGGCACTCTGCAGCCACAGCAGGGTTTAAATTCATTTAAATTTGGGCAGCGCGTTACACAGAGGGGCTGGTACAGGGTGAGAGCTCTTACAGATGAGCAGCGTGGTGGAGGACTTGCTGCTTTGGGTCTTGCCCTGCTTGCAGGCTGCTCTGGAGGCACTGGATGAGCTGGATCTCTTTGGAGCAAGGGGAGGCCCACAGTCGGTGATACGGGTGCTGTCAGATGAGGTGCAGCACTGCCAGGTGAGACCTGCATGGGCTTTACACCATTGCAGGATGAACTGTGATCTGCTGGGGTTGCGGTGTGAACAATTCCCGGCCTGGCAACCTAACCACCCCTCCTTCCCCTTCGCCCAGTCCATCCTCCACTCGATGCTGCCCAGGGCATCCACATCCAAGGAGGTGGATGCCAGCGTGCTCTCTGTCATCTCCTACCCAGCATTCGCTGTGGAGGACAGCGAGCTGGTGGAAATCACCAAGCAAGAGATCATCACGAAGCTGCAGGTGAGTGGCTCTGCCCTTGTCTTGCCCTTCCTGGGAGATAGCTGCAGTCGAAACTGTTGTAGCCCTTTTCTCCCCAAAAACGTGCTCGAGGAGGGGGTGCTGGGGCATGTCCTCTCCCAGTCTCCATGAGCTGTGGCAAGGGTGTGCAAAGAAACAGTCCTGTGTGCTGTGGCCTTAGGCTGTGATCGTGGTGCCTGAGCACTAGGTGAGTGAGTGAGGGGGTATTTGGCTGGAGGAGACCCCCCCCACGCTTCTGCATTGAAGGTACAAGGTATCTCATGCTGTGCCTTCTGCTCAGCACCTCTTTCCATCCCTTCCAGGGGCGCTATGGCTGCTGCCGCTTCCTCCGGGATGGATACAGGACCCCCAAAGAGGTAAGTGTCCCCAGCCCTGCCACCTGCCAGAATTTGAGTGCCAAGCAGCAGCTGCCCTGGATTGCGTTTGCAGCCCCCCTGCGTGCAGCACAAAGGCTGTGGTGGGGAGCACTGGGAAGATGAGAGCCCTCAGTAGCCCCAGGCAGTGTGATGGGTCTGGGCAAGGCTTCCCAAAATGCAAGAGCCCATTGCAAAGGTGGTATGTCCCACCCACGCCCCTAGCAGATGGGCAGAGGCTGGCTCTGCCCGCATCTTGGGACCTAGTGGTGTTGTGTATCTCTTAGGCTGGGGGAAGATGGGACCACTGCCCTGTGTGGGAGCCCTGTCGAGGTAGGCTCTTTCTCTGGCTCTCCCAGGCCTGCACAAGCCCTGAGCGAGGGCTGGAGGCCTGTGAAGGTGACTGTGCAGTGCTCCTTCCTGACGGCCTCGGCTCTGCGGCAGCACTGGAGGTCACAAAGCTGCTTCTGCCTCTCCCGGGACAGCAGGCAGCGTGTGTACTGCCACACTTGGCTCTCAGCGGAGCAAGTGGAGACTTTCTTCTGCTGCTTTGGGGAGGGAAAACAAAAATTTTATAAGCAACAATTGCACTTGATAACCACAGAACCAGGAAATGGTAGTTGGAGGCTCTTAAATCATCACTGGCTGTTGGGCCCCTAACCTGGTGGGGCTCCTTTGGGCATGAGTGCCTCTAAATTCTTCTCCTCTGCTGCTCCTCTTCAGACCTGACCATAATAGGCAGTGTGTGTGGCTGTATCTCTCTAGAGTCAGAGAAGAGCAGCAGCATCTCCAGTCCAACTTTCCCAGTGCTCATGAGCTTTGCCAGTGTGCAAACCTGTGGATTACTTCTGGGGAGCTGCAAGGCACGGGAAGGGCAGCATTGCCTGCAGAGGCACTGCAGCTGGCTGGAGTCAAATGGGAGTTTGGGAGCTTGTGGCCGGTGTGCAGGCACTATAGAAAACGTCTGCTCCCTCTGTCCCTGCTGTCCTCTCTGCCTGATAGTCTACTAAGGCCAGCTCTATACCTTCTCTGTAGCAAACAGAGTTAAAGCAGTTAGAAGGGAGGGTTGAGCATAGGTCCCTTGGGGCGCTACACCACACACATCTGGGATGGGAGGATTCAGTGAAGGCAACTCTCCGTCCTGACCACTTCCCTTGTGTCAGACTCACAGTTGCACCAAATGGCAGGAGGGACCCTGCGCTCTGGCCCTGTGTGACCAGCCCAAGCCCTCACACCCAGCTGGGCCAGCTTGGTGATGCTGGAGGGGGCAGGTGCTGAGGGGCTGGGGCAGAGCAGGCAAGGCGAAGAGGACACAGGTGTCCCCAGTGCAGTGAGGGGGATGTTGTGCTGTTGTACAAGACTGGGTAGGCTCCCTTTGCCCAGGAAGGGTGAGTCCCTTCGGCATCAGTGCAGAGGGCTTGGGAGGGGATGTCTGATGGAAAGGACATAGCCTGGAGGTGAAACTGCTTTTTGGCTCTGTCTCAGCCATCATACACAGAGGAGGACTGGGAGGGCATTTGAGGCTGGGGTCTCGGGAGGAGTAGAAGCCCTGTCAGTTTGAGGGGATCCTGCCACCCACCACCTGCCTTGCTGTCACGCCCTCCCTGCAGGACCCCAACCGCCTCTACTACGAACCTGCTGAGCTGAAGCTGTTTGAGAACATCGAGTGCGAGTGGCCTCTCTTCTGGGCGTACTTGATCATTGATGGGATTTTCAGCGGAAACATGGAGCAGGTAAGGGAGGCAGGACCTGCCGGGCCGGTGGAAAGAAGCCCCTGGCAAGGGAGGTGTGTGGGGGAAGGATGCAGGGAGCCATGACTGGGGGCAGATCCCCTCTCCTCTCTCCTCAGGTGCAGGAGTACCGGGAAGCCCTTGAGGGGGTTCTCATCAAGGGGAAGAACGGGGTGCGCCTGGTGCCAGAGCTGTACAGCGTCCCACTGGATAAGGTGAGCAGTCCTGAGCTATGGTGGGAGCAGGAATGTCTCATTACCAGATAATTAGGTTTTAACTGCTTATTAACCCAAATCGTTAGTAAAGCAGCACAGTACATGCATGGAAATCCCATGTAGAAAAAGCGTGGCTTGGAGCTGTTATAAAACCATGTTGGATAAATAAACTGCTTTTTTTTTCCCCAAAGCATTTCTTGCCCCCATACACAAGGGTGCTTTGCTGACAGTCTGCTGGCCTGGAGTCAGAGTTCTCTGAGAGCTCAGGACACGTGGACCTGGGCTGAGGAGGTTGTGCTGAGCTCCCGTTCAGTGGTGAGGGTGTTTGCGTGGGCCTGGGCTGAGAGCAACAGCCTCCTGGTGCCCAGGTGGTATAGGAGAGATGCTCTCCCTGCCAGCATCCGAGAGCATCGCCCCGGTGCTCCTGGGGCATGTCAGTTGTTCCTGTGGGATGGCCCGTGTTGAGAACCCAAATGTAGTCTGAACAGCTGATTTGTGTTCTGACACGGGTGCCTGGGGCAATCACAAGAAGAGGGGAGGAATGTAGCCCAGGATGTTTTGAACCTTCTGTGGCAAATGCTTTCGTAGGCTCTTGTTTGAAGCCTTAAACTGCTGGACTTCAAAATGCAATGATGATGCTTCCTTCAGCATCCTGTGTCTGTGGATCCCTCCCTGACCTCTTGGCTTGTCTTCCAGGTGGATGAGGAGTACAGGAACCCCCGCACTGTGGACAGGATACCTCTGGGCAAGCTGCCGCTCATGTGGGGGCAGTCCCTCTACATTCTGGGCTGCCTGATGGCTGAGGTACAGTCACCCCTGGTGATGGGGAGGGCTGTGGGGTCAGGCTCTGAGCTCTGAAAGGGCAAATGCTGCCATCCTGAGCCACCTACCATGGGGAAGTTGTCACCTCCATCCCTCAGGACCTCTTAAAGGTGGGCTGTCCGTAGGCATCACCTGTTCTACCCTGCCCATGAAACGTTCATCTCCTCATACCTCTTTTTCCTCAGGGGTTTCTAGCTCCTGGTGAAATAGACCCCCTCAACCGCCGGTTTGCGACTGTCCCCAAGCCCGATGTGGTGGTCCAAGGTGAGGGAAAAGGACCAGTCCCAAACCCCTGTGCCTGGCAGGCCTGGCAACTCTGCCCATGCAGAATTCACAGGGGTGGCTCTGGGGTGGTTCTGCTTGCTGGGTGGCTGCCGGTGCAGCCAGACCTCAGCCCTGGCAAGGTGCGTATAAGATGGGGTGCAAGTCCTTCCACTCCACCCTGTGTTGCCCCAGGGAAATATCACCTGCTGCAGCCCCCTCTGCAGAGAGGTTGAAAACTGTCCTGTCCTCCTGCCGCTCAGCAGGGAAGGCTTGGGCGTAGAGAGTATTAGGAGGAGCAAGGCAGACCTCTGCAGTGGGAACTGGTTCCCAAAGGGACCCCAGACAGCTGTCTCTACGTGACGTGGCACCTTGTATGTGTCCATGAAGGCCAGGGGCAGTGCTGTCACACCCTTGTGCCCCTGCTGCACTGAGCCTGTCCTCCTCCCTCCACAGTGTGCATCCTGGCAGAGACGGAGGGGATCAAGGCTGTCCTGAGGAAGGAGGACATCAATGTGGAGACTGTGGCAGATGTCTACCCCATCAGAGTGCAGCCTGCTAGCATCCTCAGCCACATCTACACCCGGCTGGGTGAGCTGGGCTCCCTGCTCCTGCAGCAAAGGGGGCGCAGAAGGGTCTGTCCCGTCCCCTGGCACTCCTGCTTATAGGTGCTGATGTCCTGCCCTGCTGCTCTCTGCCTGGCTGATGAGGGCTCTGCCACCCATTCCTGGGCCTGGTAAACCTACTCCTGTCCAAGGGGAACTGGGGTGGCAGGCAGTGCTGTTCAGGGTGATTCTGAAAGGGATAAAGCTTTGGCATTGCAGTTTCACAGTCACCCTAGGGACAGGCAGAGGCTCTGTTCCATACAGGATGGACCTGGTGTGGGCAGGAGGCAGCTTTTGTTCCTGTGCCTGGATCTCAATGCGGGAGGCAGGCCAGACCCCAGAGAGGGGTCCCCTGGCAGTCCCTGGCCGAGACAGGCTGTAGCTCAGGCAGGATGGCTGTTGTTGGAGGGTTGGCAGGGCTGAGTGTGAGGGGAGGGTGCGCTCCAGAGCTCTGCACACTCATTCCCTGACACCGCAACCACTTGGGCATGGGGCTTGTTGTGCAGGAGCTGGAGACCCAGCTTGGACCAAAGGAGAAACCTGATCCACTGTAGGCTGCACACGCTGGCTAATTTAAGCCACCAAAAGGCCAAGCGTGACATGGGCAGAGGGGGCAGGGGAGCAGCCTGGCAGCTGCCAGGGCTGACATGACCAAGGGGCAATGCTGCTGCACCATCCTGCGCTCTGGGAGTAATCCAGGAACAACGGGAACGCTGGTAGAGCTGTCAGCTTTGGGGAGTCAGCCCTGTGCAGGGGGGAACCCCTGGACCTGCCCCAGCTTCTGACATCCCCAAAGACTTGGAGGTGTGGAATGTTGCGGAGGTCAGGACGGGCTGTATGTCCCTGTTTCAGCAAGAGTCCCTGGGGAGGGCCTGCGTGTCTTTAGCCCCCTGGGCAGGGCTGGGGGACAGAGTACCACTGTCCCTTAGAGCTGTGCCAGGTTGACGCAGGGTCCTGGGGTACCCCAACCACAAACCAGTCTTTTCCTGTTGGCTGGTAGCACAGGGGCCTGTCTCTATTTGCTGCTGCAGCCCCTTTCATGAGGAGGCTTGCACTAAAACCTCCTCCTCCTCTTGCCCCTCTAGGCCGCAACAAGCAGATGTGCCTGACGGGACGGCCCTACCGGCACATGGGCGTCCTTGGGACCTCCAAGCTCTACAACATCAGGAAGAACATCTTTACCTTTACCCCGCAGGTGGGTGGCATTGCACGGGCTCATTCCTAGCTGTCATGCGATTTGGAACTGGGCAGGAGGTTTCTCCACTTGCTGAGCACTCCAGTTATTCTCAGGGGTGGCCCAACACCCTCTGAACAGCCTGGGAGGGCGGAGCAGCCCCAGCTCCATGGTGTGAAGCAGCAGAGTTGGTGGTCCTGGCTGTGCGCGTGCTGGGAGGAGATGGTTTCAGCCTTCTGATGATCAGTGTTGGATGAAAATCTCTTTGTTCACCCTGACAAGGACACCAGGAGGAGGCTGATGGCAGGACAGGAATCCCTCTGTCCGGCATGGTGCAGGGACGAGCAGGGTTGCAAGCCTGGTGCTGTGGGAAGTGTGTATTTACTTGGGATAGGCACAGCATGGACCAGCTGTGTGGGGCCTGGGTGATGCTGCTGCTGAGCTGTAGCGTTATCTCCTCGTAGCTGTTGGTGGCCAGTAGCTGCCCTGGGGGTTGCGGGTCCCTTGCTAGACTGTACTGGCACATACCAGGTAAGGTGGGATGAGCTGTCGGTGCAAAGGAGCATCTTCCCTGGGTGCACTGTGTGGCTGGCCTGGCTGAGCGCCTATGGGAAGATGTGGGTGGCACCAAAGGGACCTGGTGGCTGTGGGAAGGGTCGCTCACGTCTCCTCCTGTCCTTGCAGTTCATAGACCAGCAGCAGTTCTACCTGGCTCTCGACAACACGATGATTGTGGAGATGCTGAGGACGGACCTCTCGTACCTCTGCAGCCGCTGGAGGATGACTGGGCGGCCGACCATCACCTTCCCCATCTCCCACACCATGCTCGGTATAGATCCTCCGGCCTCACAAGGCGTTTGGCTAGAGCAGCCCTGGGAAGCAGCCTCTGCAGGAGGAAGCGGGTGGACAGATGTGGGACCGTCTTGGTAATGGGGACATGGTGGGCCTGGAACAGCCAGTAGTGTCCTGTAAAGAGCTTACCGCTCAAAGGAGTCACACTGAGTTGACAGCTGTCCTGGTAGCTAGTGGGGCTGCCTGCCAAGCACTAGTGCCTGCAGCTCAAGGGACGTTTGCTGGCATGGAGGTATTCAGTCTCCGGGCAGCTAGGCTTGTTGGGAGGCCTTTTGGGAGCAAGACGAAAAAAAATCCCCCTGTAAAAGTGTTCTTGGCGCTCTTCCTGCGTCTTGACCCTTCACTAAGACTAACCACCTGCTAAAGGCTTTCCTAGACCACAGGGAGGGGAAAACAGCAAGCCAGAAGGAGCACAGCTGTGCAATGGCACAGAGCAAAACTGGCTTCTCTAGAGCAGCTCACAGCTTCCCCATGAGCCTGGTGCAGGGAAGGGACTCTGTTCTGCTTTCAGGCCTTTTTGGCTCTCCTTGTGTACTTGAAATCCCCTTAGTGTCTTGAGCATGTTCTTTGCTGTGGTGTCTTCTGCCCCTGACAGCAGCACCCCCTCCGCTGCTTCGTGTGAAAGCCAGGGACAGAGCAGGGGGCTGTTTGGGTGCTGCTGTCTGCTACTGTTGGCTTCAGCCCAGGGTGAAATCCCAAGAGCCTGGAGTGTGTCTTGGCCTGGCTTTGCTGGAACCCAGCCTGGAGAGTCCTGAATTTCCCTTTTTGGGTGGTGCTTTTGGTGCCACAGCCTGGCTGTGCACCCCAAAGCAAGGGTCTGGCCGATGCCATGGTGCTTTGTGTGTCTGAATGCCCACCTGGCCCTGTGTTACCTTCTGGGAGCCTGTTTGAGCAGGAGAGCCTGACTGCCTGTGTCTCTGTCCCCAACAGATGAAACTGGCAGCAGCGTGCACCCCACAGTGCTGGCAACACTGCGGAAGCTGCAGGATGGGTATTTCGGTGGCGCAAGGTGAGCACAGCTTCCTGGGGTGCACAGGAAGGGAGAGGGCTGGTGGCCTCCAAGAGCCTGGTTATGAGGGTACCTGCTGGGCCTGAGCGTCGGCTGTTGGGGAACAAGCTGTGGAGGATACATTGGGGTGTGCTAGGCTGTAAGTGCACCCCAGGGCTACAATCCCAACAGAGATGCAAGAGAGGACATATAGAATCATAGAATCATTAAGGTTGGAAAAGACCTCTAAGATCATCGAGTCCAACCGTCGATATAATATCTCTGAAGAGATATATAATACCTCTTCATGCCATTAAATCCATGGCTGCAGGATCCCTCTAATAGCTTTTGGGCAGCCCTTCTATGCCCACCTATGGCTGGAGGAGTTGCAGGCAGCTAAAGCAGGCACTGGGGCATGTGTACATTCCTGGGCAAGTGCATCTCTCCTTGCCGAAGGGCCTGCCCTGGATCCAGGAGGCAAAGCCAAGGGTATTGCCTCCCCCTTCCGCTCTGTGATCTCCCCTCCTCTCGCCCAGGATCCAGACGGGTAAGTTGTCGGAGTTCCTGACAACGTCGTGCCGAACGCACCTCAGCTTTATGGACCCTGGGCCAGAGGGTAAGGTCTTTGCCGAGAGTTACGAGCTCAGCATTGACAGCTTTGAGGAGCTACACGCCGAGGAGTGGCTGCATGGCTTGCAGATAGCAGAGGATGGTAAGGGGGAACAGGCCAGTCGCTGCTGTGGTGTGGCAAATGCTAAACTCACCCATAAACCCATAATACCCAACCTACCTGCCAGCGTCTGCCACTGTGTTCTTCCTACATTTGGGTTTTCACCATGTTTCTGCTCCCATCTGACCCTCCATCAATTAACCTTGTCTGGGTGACGCTCATGGTGACACCAGTGGGGTGGGACTGGGTGAATTGATGCAGCTGTTGTAGCCCCCTCGCCAGAGGGGTTTCCCAGCCAGACAGGGCTGAGGCTGGTGGACATGGTCGTGGAGAGCACGGAGGACACTCTGGAACGAGCCGCTCCGACCTTCATAGGCTGTTGCATGGGGAAGAGACAAAGGCTCGGCAACCTGCCTCCACTTGGGAGATTTGACTGAGGATCTTTGGTGCACAAGTGACAGTGCAGAAAGTGATGGTACAGTGCCTGAGATGGTGGGGAAGAGCCACTATGTCCCCAAGCAATCTGAGTGTTTTTTTCCCAAAGCCTTTGACCCTCCATGGGCAGAGTGCTCCAGTGGGTGCCAAATTGAGGCCTTGCTGCTGTGGATAGGGTGCCTGAGAGGGCCTTGGCCCATCACAGCACCTTGTTCTGAGACCATGGTGAGGTGCAAGTTTTGCTGCTCCCCTTGCAAGCAGGCCTGGGTGCATTCTCCTCCTGCGTGACCTAGTGTTGGCCATCTTCCCAGCCTTCCCATCAGTCTGCTCTGCCTCTGCTGCTCCTGTAGCCAATGTTTGCACTGCTGTGTCTCTGAATACTTATTTCTCTTGCCCTCCTCTCCCTTTGCCTGTGGTCTTCTTGCAGGCTGCACCTGGGCTTCTCCAAGGTGTCTGCTTCCCCCCAGCCCCAATGGGAGACTGGGCCCGTCTGTCCTCTCTACAGCAGCTAGAAGATGCTCAATTTTAAGGTTTTTTTTCTGTGGTCAGATGCTGCAGCCAGGCAGGATGATGTTCTCAAGCCTAATGTCTGGGGGACTCCTCCAGCCAAGCCTTCAGGTGCTGGCACAGGGCATCCCCACCAGGTGTGGAAAGGGGATGCCGTGCTGTTGGCCTCAGATGCAGTCTGCAGCTCACCTCCTGGGGGGCGACACCATGGAGCTTGTCTGCCAGCTGGAGAGCAGCAAGGCTTTGCCCTGGCCCACTGGCTGGAAGTGCATTGATAACTCTGTGTTGTATTGCATTGCCTTGGCATGGGGCATCCCCCTCACTGCTGGGCAGCACTGATATCTCCTGGCTGAGCAGAGACGTGGCCTCTTGAGCACCCTCCTCCGTTCCGCAGTTAGCAAGCGGTGGCTCTGGAGCTCCCAATGCCACATTGGGAGCAATGGAGGCTGGGCAAAGAGCAAGGCAGGAGCTGTAACTCCTCCTCTAACTCCTAATTAGAAATAACTGGTAATTTCTAATTAGAAATAACTGTTGCAAAACCCACCCTGCCTTGCTCCTGTGCTGGTGTCCTGCTTGGATGAGGCCTTTGCTGTGCTGGGGTGCTCCTAAGCGGTCTCTGCTTGGACAGGCTGTCCCTGGCTGTGCCTCCCCTTCTTCCCTGGAGGGACAGAGTGCAAGGGTTTCACCGTGGGGTTTGAGCAGGACTCTGCTGTCCTTGCACAGGCTTGGACCAGACACGCTGCAGCCCCATTGCTTCCTTTGTCCAGGTGGGACTCGGGGGGAGCCCAAGTTTGGCCCCAGCTGGCAGCCAATGTCCCAGGCAGCAGAGTAGTGCAGGAACAGGGGTGCCGCAACTGCTGTGCTTTGTGAGCCCGGCTGCTGGCACTGTCCATCTGTCCATCTGGCTGCCAGCACTAGCCCCATATTGTCACTTTGTGCAGCCAGCAAAGCTTTGCCCTTGCCAAGGCACAGCTGGGGAGCTCTCCGGGGTCTGGGGATGCCCCAGCACAAAGTGGCTGAACCCCCCCGCTTCTGCCTCCCCTTCCAGCGGACACATACGATGAAGTTGCTCAGTACTTGGACCACCTGCTGCAGCGCACAGTTCCCCAGTCGAACCTCCCTCCCACTGCCCAGCGGGGAGGGCTGAGCCGTTTCCGGGCTGCTGTCCACACCACCCGTGACCTCATGTCCCTGGCTTCCAAGGCCAAGGACCTTCATGTCCAGAGTGAGTAACTCCAGCACCCTCAGCACCTTTGCTCGAGCCCGGGGGTGAGGCTGAGGTGCTTTGGGAGCTTTCCCAGCTGTGTGATGCTGGAGGCCCCAGGGGAGCGTGCCATGGACTGCAGAGCAACCCAGCCTTTGCCTGGGCAAAGGCACATTATGTCCATCATGTTAGTCCTGCCTTGGAGTATCTTGGAGTTCGTGCCTGTGCAGTCCTCGTGGAAACTGCTGAATGATAAGGGATGGCAGCTCCCCATGGCCTTCCCCTAACTGGGTGGGCAGGGGCTGCTTCTCCCATAGCCGACTTCTCTGCAGGGGCTGCTGGGGGAGCAGAGTGTCAGATGTGAGGTGGTTTGGGGCACAGCAGTGGTGGTTGGGGTTGAGAAGTGTCTGCACCAACCTTGGCTTTCTTCTAGATGTTGGGATGTATGTCCCCAGCAAGATCTTCCAGGCATCCCAGCAGTCGGTCAAGCTGCTGAGTTCACCTCACCAGCACAACGTGGATGGCAAGGTGAGCCCTGTCCCTCCCAGACTGGCCAAACAGTGCCATCCTTTCAGCTGGAGGCAGAGGGTCCTTGCAGGGCTGCATGGGAAAAGCTTGGTGTTTGGCGAGGGGCAATATCCATGGGTGATTGGTCTTGGCTCCATAACCAGACCGCACTTGGTGCAGGGTGCTGGCAATGCTAACCAGAAGTGTGGGTCTCCCTTCCCCCAGAGCCACACACTCTATGCAGAGATGAGCCTGCCCCGTGATGAGGATGGCAACATGGACTGCAAGGCACTGGTGGACCAGCTGCGCATCTGCCCCACGCTGCAGGAGCAAGCGGACATCCTCTACATGCTTCACATCCTCAAGTATGATGAGCTCCAAGTTCTGCTGACTCACTGAGCAGAGAGAGGGCCGGCGCAGCCATGCATGCATCCCAACCCGCAAAGCCTGGGGGCTGCCAGGGAGCTGCCGCAGGGCAAATTGCTGGCTATAACTCGGCATCTCCTTTACTGCAGGGGGCCCAAGTGGCACACGGGGCTTGATAGCGAGCCTGGCCCCACTGTTGAGGAGCTCCTCACTGAGCTGTACATGCGGGTGGGGAACACGCGCCAGTGGGCCCTGATCCGCTACATCTCTGGCATCCTCAAGAAGAAGGTGGAAGCTCTGGATGAGGTAACAACCATGCAGCTGGCCTCTAGTGGGCCGAGGTCCGTCAGGGAGGAGGCAGCAGAGTGGGCAGGCGAACTGTGGCTGCATCAGCTCTGTCTCCCTCTGCCTTGTGCTGAGGCCCCAACCCCTGAGCTGTTGGTGATGCCTGGGGTGACCCTTTCTGTCCCCAGGCCTGCACTGACCTCCTGTCTCACCAGAAGCACTTGACGGTGGGGCTGCCCCCAGAGCCACGCGAGAAGACAATCTCCACGTGAGTGTGGTACCTTTCCCTCCCCACATGTGCTGGGCTGGGGCTGGATGTGAGCCTGCGGCTTTGGGTGGCTGTCCCCAGCCTGTATCTCCCCTCTGGGCTGTACAGACCAGGAGGGATGCAGGGCTTGCTCTACTGTCTCTCACCTGCTCTGCCATTCGTTCCCTCCTCAGCCCTATCCCCTATGAGGAGCTCGTTCGCCTCATTGATGAAGCCAGCGAGAAGAACCTCAGTGTGTCCATCCTCACCCAGGTGAGGGGCCGGGGCAGCGGGGGACCCCGCAGCTGGGTGTCTGCCCTGGCGAGCAGCAGTGGGGTGATCTGCCTCTTCCCCTCCAGGAGATCATGGTGTACTTGGCCATGTACATACGCACACAGCCCGCACTCTTCGCTGAGATGTTCCGTATCCGCATTGGACTCATCATCCAGGTGATGGCAACGGAGCTGGCACACTCCCTGCACTGCTCAGGTATGTGCAGCAGGGACGGTGCCCTGGCTGGGGTGGGTGCTGAGATGCTTGGGGCCCTGTCAGCCAGGAAGGCAAAGTGCAGTTAAAAATGGGCAGCTCAGCACCAGGACGAGACCCTGCATGAAAGTGCCAGGGTCTGCAGTTGGGACTGTTCTCGGGCAGCACAGGCGGGTGATTTCACTGCAGTCTCTATTCAGGCATGTCGTGGTTTAACCTCAGTCAGCAACTGAGCACCACGCAGCCGCTCGCTCACTCCCCCCCAGTGGGATGGGGGAAGAGAATCGGAAGGGTAAAAGTGAGAAAACTCGTGGGTTAAGATAAAGACAGTTTAATAGGTAAAGCAAAAGCCGTGCACGCAAGCAAAGCAAAACAAGGAATTCATTCACTATTTCCCATGGGCAGGCAGGTGTTCAGCCATCTCTAGGAAAGTAGGGCTCCATCACGCATAACGGTTACTTGGGAAGACAAACGCCATCACTCCAAACGTCACCCCCTTCCTTCTTCTTCCCCCAGCTTTATATACTGAGCATGACGTCACATGGTATGGAATATCCCTTTGGCCAGTTTGGGTCAGCTGTCCTGGCTGTGCCCCCCTCCCAGCCCTCCCTGCACCTGCAACCGGTAGAGCTGGGGAACTAAAAAGTCCTTGACTAGTGTAAACACTACCTAGCAACAACTAAAACATCAGTGTGTTATCAACATTGTTCTCACCCTAAATCCAAAACACAGCACTGTACCAGCTACTAGGAAGGAAATTAACTCTATCCCTGCCGAAACCAGGACAAGGCATGTGTTGGGCTGGCATGGGGAAGAGTCCCTGTTGTAGGCAACACCTGAAATTAGTACGTCCTTGGAGGATGAGCTCCTGTACCAGTGCTTCCCCTGCTGACAGAATGGGGTGCAGGGTAGAAATGTCCCAGAAGGGCTGTGAAGCAGGGTACAACATCCCAACTCTGTTCTCTCCAGCTGGAGAAGCCACCGAGAACCTGATGAATCTCAGCCCGTCAGACATGAAGAGCCTCCTCTACCACATCCTCTCCGGCAAGGAGTTTGGGGTGGAAAGGAGCGGTGAGTCTCTCAGCAGGGTTGCGAGAGCATCTCTGGGCAAAGCTGGGTCCTGGTGTGGAGCATGGCCAGCTCCAGGTGTTCCCACCTGTGGAGGACGTCCCTGTCCTCCTGCATGTTCAGCACAGCTGCTTCTGCACTGCAGTGGTCCAGCAAGAAGCCGTGCTCTTCAGCAGGGTGGTGCTGAGCCAATTTCTGGGGATCGAGCCCAAGTCCTGTGGCTATTGGGGCTTTGCTTAGTTCGGCACTTGGCCTGGTCAGGCCTGAATTGAAGCAGTTCTGTGCTGTGTTCATGGATCTCTGGTGCTGGTTGGGATAGAGGGCAAAGGTGTGCAGAGGTACCAGTGCCCGAGCAGCGATGAGGGACGTCTGTGCCCTAAGCCATGGTACCCACTCTAGATCTCTCTTCCCCTCCAGTGCAATCAGTCAACTCGTCACTTACCACCACTATCTCCATCTGTGAGGTGGGGGCTGTCGGGGCCACCAAGCCTGAGCGTGCCGGCATTGTCAGGCTGAAAAGTGAGATCAAACAGGTGAGGGCAGGTGATGCAGGCTGATCCTGCCAGGTTTTGTGGGTGACAAGCAGCTACAGGGCAGGCAGGATTGATGGGAGAGGAGGAGGGAGCTCGCTCCTGGGCTTCAGAGAGCTTACAGCTGCTTCCAGGAGCTCCTTTTGGCTCCAGTACTGCCCTGGGGGGACAACTGGGGTAAATCTGTTAGTGGGGGTGGGGGCTGCTCTGGCAGTGCAGTACAAGGGGAGCACAAGGGTGCTTGAGAAGGTGCAGGGGTGGGGAGGACCACGTGGTGTCCCAGGTACAGCTGGTGTCCTGGTGGGCCTTTTCCAGCAACAGAAACTTCATTTCCTTCTTCTCTTGCAGCGACTGGATAAACATAGGCAGTCTCTGACTGGGAGTAAGGTGAAGCCACCCTGGTCCTCCTGCAGCCTCAGCTTTTATCCCTCATGCCACACACCAGGGCAGCTTCCAAGCATGCATGAGTTAATGAGCTTTCCTAAAGCTTTCCTGAGCGAGCTGCTGCAGCAATGAGCTGGCTTCCCCTCTCTGCAGGCTCAGGGTTGCTCTGTTCAGGATGGGGGAAGGAGGCTGGCTCCCTGGGAAGAGGTTGGCATGGCTTAACATGCTGTGGGGGCCCACGGCTGGCACTGCCCCACAGTGTTCGGGGAGCTCCCCTTTGAGTGGGACCAACCGTGTTTGGACTGGCAGGGAGGAAGGCCTTCTCTAAGCTGTGGGTGTATTGGCATTACAACCAGCTGGGACCTGTGCTCCATAGCTGCTATAGCCAAATAGATCCCATTATACCCACAAAAACTTGCTGAGCAGGATGGCATGATGTTTCCAGTGCCATGACCAGCAGTGGCCCTGCCAGGCAGTTCATTCGTGATCATTGGATCCTGCCTGTAGCCTCCCCAGCTATTTCTTCTCTGGGGGAAGAGGCTCCTGCCCAGCTACAAATGACAAGGACCTCCTCTGGTGCCTGGTGTGTGTCCAAGAGGAGTCCTGAGCTCTAGGAGAGGTCCTGTCCTCAAAGAGGCAGGGCCTGTGGGGACCAGGCTGATGGAGCAGGTTGATGGCCAGCCTGCTGCAGTGTGAAACCTAGCATTGCAGAGGGACCATGTATGTGGCAAGGAGGGTTGTCCACGGGCAGTGACCTTGCTGCTGGCCCTCCAGTCTGCCTGAGACTAAATCCCTGCCTGTGCCAGCAGCCAACAGAGCAGTAGCAGCCCTGCTCCTGTGTGCTGGCCGGCACGAGCCCACTGCTGCCGCAGCACCAGCATGTGGGGGCCTCGCAGCCGCTCTGTGCCCTGGTGCAGTCCTTCCCCTCTGATGCTAACGTTAAGACTTCCCGCAGCTCACCTTTTGAAACTACCTCTCAATCTCCAGCTAACCGCAGCCCTGGGATAACTGCCCCGTGACCTGAGCTTGGTCTGTCCTGCTGCTGCTCTACTTGCTGTGATGGCTGTCCTGCTCCGGCACAGTCTGATTTTTATCTCTCCCTTTCTCCTTCAGCCCCTCAGTTTGCAGTCTGGGGACGCCGACCTGAAGTCCTCTCTGGTAACCTGCGTTGTTTGGTTGCATGCATGGGGTCTGTCCTGTTTGTGGGTGCAGAAAGGAGCTGTGCTCCGGAGGGTGCTGCAGGGAGCTGGGGCTGCAGGGTGGGCTTTGCTGGGGGCAGGGGGCGGCAGCTCTGTCCTGGGAACCAGGCTGGGTGAGCACAAACTCTTGGGCAGCAGTGGGCTGCGATCTTGTGGGGTATTTAACTTTGCAGCAGTCTCTGTGGTCCTTGTTTTGTCTGCCCAGTCTGCTGGGCACTCAGAGCTGCTGGGCAAGGGCTCATTTTCAAGCATGCTGGAAGACCACGGCAGTAAGGACAGCCGCCAGGGCCAGTGGCAGCGGAGACGGCGGCTGGATGGGGCCCTCAACCGTGTCCCTATGGGCTTCTACCAGAAGGTCTGGAAGGTCCTGCAGAAGGTGAGCTGGATGTCCAGCTGGCTTCTCTCCATGCATGTGAGCCTGTGGTCCCAGGCACCAGGCTTGCCAGAGGGACTTAGGCACCTGGGGCTGGTCCCCGATGTTGTGTAGATACGTGCTTCATGGACAAAGCCTGCAGCTGGCCCTGGAAAGCTGGGGAAGAGCTGGAGCTGCCTTGTAGGCACGTAGGACCTACCTCATACTGTGCTGACCCTTGCAGAGCGGGGCTAGATCTGCTCAGGTGCTTTATACGTTAGTCAGGCAGGGGCAGGGCTGGAGCCACAGTTGAAGCAACTCCAGGAACAGCTCATCCTTGGCATGGTAAGCCAGGGAGCAGAG
Organism: Aptenodytes patagonicus; assembly: GCF_965638725.1. Taxonomy (NCBI): domain Eukaryota; kingdom Metazoa; phylum Chordata; class Aves; order Sphenisciformes; family Spheniscidae; genus Aptenodytes; species Aptenodytes patagonicus. Next base: position 25,249,979 of record NC_134957.1, read on the forward strand.
CCGCATGCTGTGTGCAGGAGGGCTGCAGCTGATGCCAAACTGATGGGAAAGGAGTGATACTGTGCAAAGAGGTGGAGCTGGGGTGTGTGGGCAGCACGCACCAATGCACAAGTGGGAGCGAGTTGGTGGGCTGGACCTACGTGCCTTAGCGCAGTGCTTCTCCAGGCCATAACCGCGGTCTCTCCTTCTTGTCTGCAGTGCCATGGCCTCTCCGTGGAAGGCTTTGTTCTCCCCTCTTCAACAACCAGAGAGGTAGGAGGTTTATGTGAAGGGGAAACAGGACAGGTGGGTTGGTGTTGGGTGCTGGGTTGCCCTGGGTGAGTGCCCAGCATAGCTGAGGACTTGTGCTGGCAATACAGTGCTCTAGGTGCGTTTCTCTCTCCTCACAGATGACCCCAGGGGAAATGAAGTTTGCTGTGCATGTAGAGTCAGTACTCAACCGCGTGCCCCAACCAGAGTACAGGCAGCTGCTGGTGGAGACTATCTTAGTGCTCACCATGCTGGTGGACATGGAGGTGCACACCATCGGCAGCATCATAGCTGTGGAAAAGATCTTGCAAATGGCCAATGACCTTTTCTATGAGGAGCAGGTAGGGGCGAGGCCTCATGCAGGGGCCACGGCCTGCACCCAGGGCCGCTGGCTGCATTCCCCACAGCTATGCAGGGTTCACCCGCCTGGAGGGTCCTGCCCATTGTCTCCATTGTGTTCATGGGGCACAGCAAAGATGTAGTGTCCTCCTCCCACTGCTCACCATCGATGTGTCACACTGCAAGTGCAACAGAGGATGCTTGGGGTGGAAGCTGGTGAGGGAGCTGCCCTTATTCCTAATGCTACCTTTCTCCTTCCCTGTCCAAAATCCAGAAAGCCCTGGGCGCTGACGACCACATGCTGGAGAAGGATCCCACGACGGGCATCTGCAGCCTGCTGTACGACAGCGCACCAAGCGGTCGGTTTGGCACCATGACCTACCTGTCCAAGTCGGTGGCCATGTACATGTACGACTTCCTGCCCACCGATGGCTGCTCCATGCAGTAGCTCTTGCAGCTCCTCTCCCCGGGTTGCAGATGCCGTGGGAGGGTAGTTTCATACAGCTTTTAAACATGGGTATTAGGCTAGTTTGCAGGCAGCCTGCGTGGCCATCTCTCCTCCCAGTCCTGGCCTCTCGGTGGGTGAGTGGCTCTCCCAAGGAGCTCTGCAGGAGGCACGCGTGCTAAGCTGAGCTGTGCCTGTGTGCAGCCTGTGGAGCAAGGGCTGGCAGGGAAAGGCTGAGCTTTGAAGCCTGCTTGTGTTAGAAGTGTCTGCCTGCATGGCTCCTCCTGGGCCATCACCCCCAGAGAGGCCTGTGTTTGAGGGAGATGGAAAGGGCTCCCCTCACCAGGCATGTGTGCTCAGCACTGCAGCGCTCCCTGGCCAGCTCACGCTCCCCTTGCCTCCAGCAGATTTGAGGTTTTTAACGTGTTCTGTGCTGCTTTTTATTCCAAATCTGCAGGGTTTATACTAGTGTAGGCTGGAGCTCTTGCTTTTCCTGCTGCTGATGGAAAAGCTTTGTTAGAGGAATAGGGCATGCTGCCTGAGCCTCTCTCCCAGCACACTCAAAATCAAAACAGTCCAACCCAGCCACAGCTGTGCTGCTTGGAGGTAGGCAGCCCATCAGGCCCACCTCAGAGGTCCTGTGTGCAGAGCTGGGGAGGCTGTGGGAGCCAGGAGCATCCCAAGGTGGTAACAGATCCCTGTTACCACCAGGCTGTGAGGACAGGGCTTCTGGCTGGCTGGGGGATGCCAGTGGCAGCCCCTCCGTGCCGTCTGCTTTGTCCCTGGCAGTGTTGCTAATGGCTAAGTCGCAGGTTCCCGAGTTCATACGTGCCCTGTGAAGCAGCTCTGAGCTGGCTGCTTGGCTCAGTGTTAGCTGTGCCATCACAAATGTGCTCTTAATGCTCGGCTCTGGCCTCTGCCCCAGCTCCCACAGCCTTGCACAGGAGAGGGGTGATGACTTTAGAGTGGGTCCCAGCTCCACTCTATCCTGCAGGTCAAACCCCACATAGGATAACACGGTTGGACTGATGGGGATCAGACACACACACCACAAAGTGGTGGGGGGAGTGGGGTTATAGAATGGTTTGGGTTGGAAGGGACCTTTAAAGGTCATCTAGTCCAAGCCCCCTGCCATGAGTAGGGACATCTTCAACTAGATCAGGTTGCTCAGAGCCCAGTCCAGCCTGACCTTGAATGTCTCCAGGGATGGGGCATCTACCACCTCTCTGGACAACCTGTGCCAGTGTTTCACCACCCTCAAAAATGTCTTCCTTATATCTAGTCTGAATCTCCCCTCTTTTAGTTTAAAACCATTACCCCTTGTCCTATCGCAACAGGCCCTGCTAAAAAGTTTGTCCCCATCTTTCTTATAAGCCCGCTTTAAGTACTGAAAGGCCGTAATAAGGTCTTCCCGGAGCCTTCTCTTCTCCAGGCTGAACAATCCCAACTCTCTCAGCCTTTCTTCCTAGCAGAGGGGTTCCAGCCCTCCTCTGGACCCACTCCAACAGGTCCATGTCCTCCTTGTGCTGGGGACCCCAGAGCTGGACACAGTGCTCCAGGGGAGGTCTCACCAGAGTGGAGTAGAGGGGCAGAATCCCCTCTCTCGACCTGCTGGCCACACTGCTGGTGATGCACCCAGGATACAGTTCGCTTTCTGGGCTGCGAGCACACATTACCGGCTCATATCCAGTTTTTCATTCACCAGTACCCCAAAGTCCTTCTCTGCAGGGCTGCTCTCAATCCCTTCATTCCCCAGCCTGTATTGATACTGGGGGTTGCCCTGACCCAGGTGCAGGACCTTGCACCTGGCCTTGTTAAACCTCATGAGGTTCACATGGACCCACTTCTCAAGATTGTCCAGGTCCCTCTGGATGGCATCCCGTCCCTCTGGCGTGTCAACTGCACTACTCAGCTCGGTGTCATCTGCAAATTTGCTGAGGGTGCACTCGATCCCACTGTCTATGTCACTGATGAAGATATTAACAGTACTGGTCCCAATACAGACCCCTGAGGGACACCACTTGTCACCGATCTCCATCTGGACATTGAGCCGTTGACCATTACCCTCTGGATGTTATCCAGCCAATTCCTCATCCACCGAACAGTCCATCCATCAAATCCATCTCTGCCCAATTTAGAGAGAAGGATGTTGTGGGGGACTGTGTCAGAGGCCTTACAGAAGTCCAAATAGATGACATCTGTAGCTCTTCCCTTGTCCACTGATGTAGTCACTCCATCATAGAAGGCCACTAGGTTGGTCAGGCAGGACTTGCTCTTGGTGAAGCCATGCTGGCTGTGTCAAATCACCTCCCTGTCCTCCATGTGCCTTAGCATAGCTTCTAGGAGGATCTGTTCCATGATCTTCCCAGGCACAGAGGCAAGGCTGACAGGTCGCTAGTTCCCAGGGTCCTCCTTTCTACCCTTTTTAAAAATGGGTGCAATGTTTCCCTTTTTCCAGTCACCAGGAACTTCACCTGACTACCATGATTTCTCAAATATCATGGAAAGTGGCTTAGCAACTACATCAGCCAATTCCCTCAGGACTCTGGGATGCATCTCGTCAGGTCCCATAGGCTTATGTATGTTCAGGTTCCTCAGGTGGTCACAAACTGATCTTCTCTTACAGTGGGAGGGACTTTGCTCCCCCAGTCCCTGTCTTGCAGTCCATCCACTTGAGAGCTGTGGGAAGAGAGGTTGCCAGTGAAGACTGAGGCAGAAATGTTGTTGAGTTCCTCAGCCTTCTCCTTGTCCATTGTTACCAGTTTGCCAGTCGTGTTCATCGGGGGGGGGGTATGCTTTCTTTGACCTTCCTTTTCTGGCTGATATACCTATAGAAGCCCTTCTTACTATTCTTTGCATCCCTTGCCAAGTTCAGCTCCAGCTGCGCCTTGGTCTTCCTGACCCCATCCCTACACAACCAGGCAGCATCCCTATACTCGTCCCAGGATACCTGTCCCTGCTTCCACTGCCTGTGCATTTCCTTCTTGCCCTTTAGTTTGACCAGCAGGTCTTGACTCAGCCATGCCAATCTCTTGCCTTCCTTTCCTGATTTCTTACACTTGGGGGTCGAGAGCTCTTGCGCTCTATGGAAAACATCCTTAAAGATCTGCCAGCTCTGTTCTGCTCCCTTGTCCCTGAGGGCAGTTTCCCGGAGGTCCTATTGACTAACTCCTTGAACAGCTGGAAGTTTGCTTTCCTAAAATTCAGGGTCCTGACTTTATTCTTTGCCTACCCGTATCCCTCAGGACTGTAAACTCCACCAGTGCATGATCACTGCAGCCCAGGCTGCCTCCAATCTTGATATCACCTATTAGCTCACTTGCGTTGGTGACCAACAGTAATGCATCCCCTCTGGTAGGGCTGTCTATTACCTGGCTTAAGAAGTTCTCCTCCATGCACTCCAGGAGCGTCCTGGATTGCCTACAGCTCACCGTGCTACTTTTGCAGCAGATGTCGGGGTGGTTGAAGTCCCCCAGTAGGACAAGAGCCTGCAAGCGCGATGCCTCCTGTAGCTGGAGTAAGAAGGCTTCATCCGTAGGCACCTCTTGATCGGGCAGCCTGTAGTAAACACCAACTACAAGGTTCCCTTTGTTGCCTCGGTCTCTAATTTTTACCCTTAAGCTTTCAACCTGCTCGTGGCTATTCTTCAGAGAGAGCTCTTCACAATCTATCCATTTCTTGATGTAGAGGGCAACGCCTCTGCCTTTCCTTCCTTGCCTGTCCCTTCTGAACAGCCTGTAGCCATCGATAGCTGCACTCCAGTCATGGGATTCGTCCCACCAAGTTTCAGTAATGGAAACTAGGTCATAGCTTTCTAGCAGCACGGTGGCTTCCAACTCCTCCTGTTTGTTGCCTGTGCTGCATGCATTGGTGTAGAGGCACTTCAGCTGGGCTGTTGGCCGTGTCACCTTCTTAGAGGAACACCCCTTAGTTCCTTTGAGGTATTTCACTGGTGTTTCCCTCTTGGCTCCTATTACCTCAGGAGCCCCTGGCTCATCTACACAAGACTCCAGCAGACGTGCTCCAGTGTACCCAGCATGTCTCAGAGCAACAAGCTGAAAGCTGAGGGCCCTCACTAGCACCCTGTCCCTCTAACCTTGGCGTGTCATCCCACAGCTTGTCATGGGCAAGCCTGATGATATCCCCCTCCCCCTTCAAGTCTAGTTCAAAGCTCTGTCAATGAGCCCTGCTAGCTCATGAGCAAAGACCCTCTTCCCCCTTTGAGAAAGGTGAATCCCATCTGACATCAGCAAGCCTGGTGCCATGTAGGCCATCCCATTATTGAAAAACCCAACATTGCGGCAGTGACACCAGCCATGGAGCCATGTATTAATAGACTGGGTCCATCTGTTTCTTCCAATGTCGCTGCCCACAACTGGAAGGGTAGGGTAGAGGAAAAAATAACCTGTGCTCCAGATTCCCTTACCAACCATCCCAAGGCCCTGCAGTCTCTTTTGACTGCCCTTGGACTACGCGTTGCGGCTTCATCGCCACCCACATGGAAGAGCAGTAATAGGTAATAGTCCGAGGGTCGTACCAGGCTAGGAGGTTTCCTAGCGATGTCCTTAACCCAGGCCCCAGGGAGGCAGCAGACTTCCCTAAGAGGAGGCTCTGTCTGGCATATTGGACCCTCTGTTCCTCTCAGAAGGGAGTCACCTACAACTATAACCCGTCTCTTCTTCCTCATGGAGTTGGTCGTGATACAGGGGGTAGGCCTTTCTGACCTTGGCAATACCTCTGGTGTAGGTGGACCATCATCCACATCATCCATTGACTGGCCTTCTACATCCAGACCCTCATACCTGTTGTACAGAGGCACCTGGGAAGAAGGCGAGGTGGGCAAGGAGGGGGTTTGCCTGCCGCCCCGAGCGTGGACTTGCTTCCGTTCACTCCTTTCCTTTAAGCTACTGCCTTCAGCCTGGCAGGGGGAGGATACAGGATCCCTTTGATCTTGGTTTTTTTCTGGTGGCTGTTCCTGTTTCTGTCTCAGGGAGGGCAGAGCTTGGTTCCACCAGCCTGTCTCTTTCTCAGACTCCCTGATGCTCCTTATCCTTTCTACTTCCTCCTGTAGCTCTGCCACCAGGCTGAGCAGATCACCCACCTGATCACACCTCACTCAGCTGTTCTTACTACTGCCATCTGTTCCCAGTGAGAGACTCTGGCATGCCCTGCAGCCTGAGGCCTGGATGGTTGCATGTTTTCGTGTGAGCTCTGTCTGGGTTGCCATATGCATTCCTGCTAGTGCAGAGGACATGGCTTTCTGCTGGGTGGATACTGTAGCTAAGCTCTTTCTGAGAGGGTGATGACCACCAACTGAACTCACCTCTTGAGCAGGTAGGGTGACGATGCCCTTCCAAACTCCTGCACCATGCTCTGTTTACCCACTCTGTCCGCTGGCACTCCCCAGGCTGCTTTTTATAGGTGTGAGGGTGGCTGTGGCCCTGTGCACCAAGATCTGCCGCTCTGCTGCAGACTGGGCAGGCTCTGGAGCAGCTCCCCTCAGTGACTGACGTTTTCTTGCGTGTTTTCTGATCTCCAGGTTTGTTTGACCTTAAAGCCAGGCTTGAGGGTAGTTCCTGGGTTGACCCTCAGGGCTGCTTCCTGACAGTAGCAGCTATTCTGTAATTGTTGCACACCGGTCCTTCCGCACATGGTAAACCCTGCCCCAGGCAGAGGAGGTTTGAAGAGACTAAGCCCCAGCCCTACTTCTGTCTTTGTCCCAAGAAAATTGGGAAGAAGCTGCATTTGAGAGTCAGCAGGGCTCTGGCCGAGCGTAGGGAGCCCCAGCAGAAAGTGTTGGGCACCTTCTGGGGCTCTTTTGGGGAGTGGGGCACAGGGCTGAATCCTCTTTGGTGGGAGGCCTCCCCTCGCGGGGCTGGGCGGGTGGGTGGCTTTGGGCCTTTTTTAATGACAGTTACTACGTTTTTAAAGAAAACCCACCACCCCGAGCTGCGTGGGGTGGGGGGCCCCTAATAAATTGTCGCTAACGCGAGTGTGCGGCCTGTTCTCACCCGGCTGGGCCAGGGAGGGAGGGTCCCCGGCACTGTGGGGAGCTGGGACGGGCCCGAAGGCACCGCCTGCCGCTGGTTTCGCGGATGAGCGGAGGACTACAGCTCCCGGCATGCCTTGGGGCGGAGCGGCTCCTCCCGGCGTGCCCCGGTGCCGGAACTACCCGGGGGGGCGGGGACGACGACAGTGCCCGTCCCGGCGTGCCCGTGGCGGGCGGTAGTGCCGGGCGTCTCGCGGTGGCGGTCCTGATGGCGGCTGTGCCGCCGGTCTACGTGTACAGCCCGGAGTACGTGGCCCTCTGCGACTCCGTCTGCAAAGTGCCCAAGCGGGTCAGCGCCGCGCTGGGGGGCTGGCGGGGGGGTTAACGGGCCCTGTGGGACCCCGGCGTGGGGGCGTTGGGAGCGCGGTGGTGAGGTCTGGGGTCGGAGGGGACCCGAGGGAGGCTGCCGGCACCTGGGACAGCGGGAGGGTGCGGGGAGCTTGGGCGAATGGGCAGCGGTGGGGGGGCACCCCCGGCCCTGGGCAGGAGTGTGGGGTCCGAAGGAGAGCCTGTCTCTCCCCTTACACTGCCTCTGGCAGGGCGGGAGCGGGTGGCCGGGACACAGAAGTGGCACTTCCTAGGCGCCCCCCGTGAAGCTGTGCGCTGCAGTGCCTTTTCCTGACGCACCGGGAAGTGCCCCCACACACTGCCGTGCTGCACGCCCTCCGTGTGCAGGGGGAGACCGTGTCCAGGGACCCTGCTCAGGCTGGTGCCAGTTTAGCTGTGCTGCTGGGAGAAGTCACGGTATCACCTTCGCTGCAAGTCATTTAGCCCCCGGTTGCTGTGCTTCTGTCACCTGCACTAGAGCTGCTGTCATGGTCTTATTCTTCTTTTTTTAGGCCAGTATGGTACATTCGCTGATTGAAGCGTATTCCTTACTTGACCAGATGAAGTAAGTGCTCCCATTTTCTGTGCAGAGAATATTTTCTTCTCTGCTAAGGTTTGGAAGATACTGAGTAACTGCAGGTCTTATACTGTCCTTGCTGGCAGCATAATTATAGGAGCCCACACAGTGTGTATTTCTAGGATCTAAGAAAAGTCTGCTTGTTTTGCTAAGTGGACAAGATTATGGTAATTATGGCAGGTGTAATTTATGGTTACTTTTCCTGGTCCAATGGAGTACAAATTGCCTTGTGCTTTCTCCGTAGAGCATGCTGTCACCTGCTGCTCTCATGGCTCTGAGCAGAAGTGATGGCGTAGAAACCGTCCTTGTGGGCGCTGCTCCGAATCCACTGGCCAGTGCTGATGCTGAGAGGGACCATGTTGTTTTGCTGTGTTGTGATTGATTTGGGAGACTTTTTGTGAGGTCTTGGTGCTGTTCAGGAGAGAAGACAAAATGAAGTCTGAGGTAGAAGAGTGAGAACCCTCCTGCCCCATTAGGCTTTTGACATTGGGGGATATGAAGAGAAAGAAAAGGCTTAGCTCAGCCTTTCTTATGTAGCACCTCATAAAATCTTAAAAAAATCCCACACTCCAGTTCAGCAGGGTCAGAAAGTTCTGTTAGGGCTTTTTTTTAAAGGATTTTTTTTCTTTCTGGTCATTTTGGTAGAGTGTGCTTGGGAAATGGCTGCAGGTACCATTACAGAGGCGGACCCAAAGGGCTGTTTGCCCTGGCATTGGGTGAGAAGTGCCCGGCACCTGGGCTAGCCTGGAGCTGGGAGCTGCTTGTATTCTTCCAGCAGCAATGGAGTTGTACTGCGTTGTCAGCATGCACCCCCAGAGTCTGAGGTTTGGAGAGAGCTTCAATATGTCACGAGATTTATTTAGGCAGATTGCAAAGCGCCCAAACCCGGGAAAGGTGATATGCGAGTTGCTGAGGACAGAGACGGTCTCTGCTTTGAACGCAAGCAGAGTTAAGAGCACGTAAGAGGTGCTGCTCAGCTCTTGACCCAGTGGGCTGGTGTCCTGCCACAGCACTGGGCTGGGCCTGGATGTTTTCACTCTGTTATTTCCTCTGTGTGTAACCAGAACGTTGGATCTGCTGGAGATTGCTCAAACTGGGAGAACATGCAGAAAAGGGAAAAAAAACTTGAAGCAAAGTGGAAAGGTTGATGCAGGCAGCACCTGCAGATGTTCCTCGTTGGGGTGGGCACAACAGACAGTGCCAAGCTGGGGGAAAGGCCTACTCCAGCTTAGCTGAGTGGCTTTCTCACTCAAAGTGACAGTCCAGTGTGAGAGGAAGAGGGGGTTTTGTTTGCTTTTTCAACAGCAACTGCCAAAAGAAAGCTCCTAGTCTGAGGAAGTTAAAGCTGGGTGTTCCAGCCAAACCCTGGAGCCTCCTGTCCTGATGTGCTCCCTTCCCCCTCTCTGCCTAGGATAGTCAAGCCAAAAGCGGCCTCCATGGAGGAGATGGCGAGCTTCCACACGGATGCCTACCTGCAGCACCTGCAGAAGGTCAGTGAGGAGGGGGATGATGACCATCCGGAGTCCGTGGAGTATGGACTGGGTAAGGATGCGTATCTTCAGCGAGAGATTAACTGAGTATCAGGTCCAGGATGCTTTTTGCTGGAGCTGAGGTTAGACAGAGGGGTGAGCTCAGGTGGGCTGCTGGGCTGTTCGCGGAGGGAAACACTCTTTGATGGGATGTTGCTGAACCCTGTCAGCCAGCAGTCACCTGTCAGGCTGGCGTTTTCACTGTTACCAGCAGAGGGTACTGTCAGCTTCACGCTGCTGCTCCGTGCAGCTCAGCCTGTCCCTTGCATACCGGAAGCCAGTGCCTTTTGCTGCTGCTTTGAGGATCTCAGGCAGGACAGAAGGCCCTGACGTGCTGCCCTTGGAACAGGGTTGAGACTGGCTGCCACAAGCCTGCTGTAGTGGAGGGCACACGTGAACAATGGCCTGAAGCTACAGCCAGGGATCAGAGTGGCTGCTGTTTGCCTGTGACTTTCCTTGTGTCTTGAGCAGAGGGTTCTTGCCTGCCTGGACTTAAGACAGCCTGAGCAATGCAGTAGTTAAAGCAGGTGAGGTGGCTGTGGGTACTGTCTTAGTCTCAGGAACAGGAGTGACCCAGCACTGAGGCAGTGGGACAGATTCTGCGCTGATTTTGTGAGTCTCCCCTAGATCGGCCCTTTACATTTCTGAAGGTGATCTGTCTGCAGGCAGAGGAGCAGCTCTGGGGTCGCACCTTGCTGGGGAGTGGCTCCAGGGAGGCTGCTGTAGGAATAGGTGAAGATCATGTTCTAGCTATAGATCTGCAGCATGCATAGGCCTATCTCCTTTGTGGATGTCTGCTTTTAGGGGGTAGATACATCAGTGACCGTGTCAGGGCTTTCCTGGTAGAGTAGCCAGAGAACTGAGAGTGTTTTTGCAAGATTGGTATGAGGGACCAGTAGGTTGGGCTAGCCAGGCACACAGATCAGAAATTGGTTCAAGACCCATCTGTGAATGATTTGAGTGCAAGGAAACATTTTGATTGTTGATTTTTGTGGTGGGTTAATCTTGGCTGGCTGCCAGGTGCCCGCTAAGATGCACTCTTTTTCCCCCTCCTCAATAGGGTAGGGGAGAAAATACAATGGAAAAGCTCGTGGGTCAAGATAAGGACAGGGAGATCACTCACCAGTTTACCATCACTTAGGGAAATTAATTCAATTTATTGCCAATTAATAACAGAGTAGGAAAGTGAGAATTGAAAACAAAACTAAAATCACCTTCCCCCTCATCCATCCTTCTTCCCAGCCTCAACTTCGCTCCCAGTTCTTCTACCTACCTCCCTCCCTCGCCCCTGAGTGGTGCAAGGGGATGGGGAATGGGGGTTGTGGTCAGTTCATAACACACTGTCTCTGCCACTCCCTCCTCCTCACACTCTTCCCCTGTTCCAGCATGGGGTCCCTCCCATGGGATACAGTCCTCCACCAATTTCTCCAACGTGAGTCCTTCCCACAGGCTGCAGTTCTTCAGAAACTGCTCCAGCATGGGTCCCTTCCATGGGGTGCAGTCCTTCAGGAACAGACCGCTCCAGCGTGGGTCCCCCACGAGGTCACAAGTTCTGCCAGCAAACCTGCTCCTGCATGGGCTCCTCTCTCCACAGGTCCACAGGTCCTGCCAGGAGCCTGCTGCAGCGTGGGCTTCCCACGGGGTCACAACCTCCTTCGGGCATCAGCCTGCTCTAGCGTGGGGCCCTCCGCAGGCTGCAGGTGGATATCTGCTCCACCATGGACCTCCAAGGGCTGCAGGGGGACAGCCTGCCTCACCATGGTCTTCACCACAGGCTGCAGGGGAATCTCTGCTCTGGTGCCTGGAGCACCTCCTCACCCTCCTTCACTGACCTTGGTGTCTGCAGGACTATTTCACACTCATGTTCTCACTTCTCTCTCCTAGAAAGGGTTTTTTACTCTTTCTTCAATATTTTATCACAGAGGTGCCACCAGCATTGCTGATGGGCTCAGCCTTGGCCAGCGGTGGGTCTGTCTTGGAGCTGTCTCTGTCTGACGTGGGTGCAGCTCCTGGAGTCTTCTCACAGCAGCCACCCCTGCAGTGCTCCTGCTGCTAAAACCTTGCCACGCAAACCCGATACAATTTTTCTACTACTTACGCCCCCTAAATCTGCTGTGTGAGTCCAAATCTGATACCTGTTGTGAGGGTTTTGTGCCGTGGCTTTTTCATTGTGCCTGGAATAGAAAGTTAGAGCAGCGGTTAAAGAGAGAGAGCTCAAAACAAAGAGAATGTGTTTCCCTCAGAGGAAAAGGCCTGTTGTTTGACACATGGACTCCTACCCACAGGTTACGACTGTCCGGCTACTGAAGGGATCTTTGAGTATGCGGCAGCTGTGGGAGGAGCCACCATCACTGCAGCCCAGTGCCTGCTGGACGGCAAGTGCAAGGTAGCAATTAACTGGCCTGGAGGGTGGCATCATGCAAAGAAGTAAGAAAACAATCTCTTCCCTTGTGTTTTCTCACCTGGTGTCTGAATCCTGCCTCTTAGCTCCCAGCTTCCCTGTGAACCCTCAGGGTGCGGCAGTCCAGCTGGAAGAGAGAGCAAGGTGTGAGGGGGTGAGGGGAAGGCAGGTCGTAGATAGGAAAGAAGCAGAGTGTAGGGCAGAGGCCTGAGAGTAGGCTGGTTACTGCCCAGTCCTGGTGCTATCATGGACTGCAGTGCGGGTCTGGGGCAGATGTATTCAGAGGTGTCCCGCCATCCATTGATACTTGGTTATCTCTGGGAGTTCAAGTGAGAACTGATTTTGCCAAGTCCATAGAGAAGGGCTGTGGAGAGGCAAACGATTGGTGTCGCTCCCAACTTGGAAGAGAATGGGAACGTGGCAACATGTTGTCCAAATTGTTTTGTGTGGCTTTTTTGGGTTCTTAGTAAGAAGTTTGAAACAGTGCAGGACTGACCTCTGGTTTTCCCCATGCTCTGTGGGTGGCTGTTTGCTCTGAGCTGTAATGTCAATAACGATCTTCCAGAACAACAGGAGAGGAAGTAAAAATTTCGTCCCTGAATCCTGTGATTTTGTAGTGGTAAAATAATTTGTTTTCATGGCTTCCCTGTTTTCCATGGATGTATGTTTTATTTTAATTTGTGTCCCCCATCTCCCAAAACATGAGGCCTGTCTGCAAATGCACCCTTCCTTGTCCCCAGCTAACTGGCCTTTGCAGTGCCGTTCTGTTTCCCTGGGGAGCCCCAGAAGTTAGCACGAACCACGTGTCTAACCCTAACAGCTTGTACATGAGTGCGCAGGTTTCTCCAGTGACTTTTCTGACCTGACAGAGAAGCTCTGGAGGTGTAACAGTGGTGTGCAAACTCCAGCCATGGCAATGTCTCATCTGGACCCTTTTCCTGGTCAGCACTTCGCTGAATATGGGTTCAGCTATGGCTTGCTGAGAAAGAAGAGAGTTTAGCTTGGCTGAGCTGAGCCCTCTTGCTCTTCGCAGGAGGGATGGCCTTTTAAAAATCTTCTATTCTCTTTTATCTTGATTACATGGTTCATAAAATGCCTGTAACAGAAGAAATCTTAGCAGTGTTGCTGCCACTGAGCTGTGCTATTAGCAATGTTCTGGGAAGCAAACAGTCTGTTTAGAAAAGGCATTTAATACTTACTGATCCCAAAGGAGCCTTCCCATTCACCCCAGTGAGGTGGCGTGGGATGCTGCAGGGTAGGCAGCAGCTGTGGTAGGTGCCAGTCCAGTGCGAAGGTCCAGCCAGACTGACACCTGACTGCAGGTGCCTGGTGCTAGGACCTGTCCTAGCAAGATACATGTCCTTTTGTCAAAAAAGACCTGCTGTCTGGTGGCTTAGTTACTTTCCAAGGTCATAAAGGTAGGAATGGTAACCACCGTCACCTGGGGCTTTTGACATTCCCAGTTCACTGCTATGCCTTTGGAGCAGAGTGAGATGCTGAGTCAGTGCCTTTTCTTGATCCAGCCCTGCCCTTCCTTCCAGCAGTGATAGTCTGAGCTCTGCTGTGTGGATCTGTGCGGGGAGAAATCCCACGTGCTGGCCCTGAGCTGCAGCTCTGACACTGATCAGCCTCTGTCCGAGCTGGTGTCGTGCTCTGCTCGGCCTTGAGTTTGAAAGAGAGAGTGTGTTACAGCATGGAGAGAGTGCCTGAGACGTGACATAGTTCACTTTGCTTACTTGTGGGCTGGGAGGGAGGGGAGGAGTACGGTGTGTAATCACAGTTAAGGAAGATTCCCAGGATACCTGCTAACATCCCAGTTCTCAGCATCAGTGTAAATGAACAGAGTCACTGGGAAGCATCTGTGCTCCATGATATTTGCAGGGAATGAGAGCAAGTGCAGTTCTGCCACCCCATGCTTGCTTCTCGCTGTTTCCAGCTGTTTGCTGAGCAGGGGAGTGTCGGGGGAAATGAGCCAAGTGCTGTGTCTGAAAGTTATGAAGCATTTCCTAGAGGCACATCTTAGATCCTGGAGTTGTTTGAGCCTTGGGAAGAGGGGTTTGGACACTCCTGTTGCAAAGTATAAAGCTTTGGTTTAAATCAGCTATCCAGGGCTGACCTGTGAGTGCATATGGGCTAGTGCCAAGGGGTGACGGGGGCTTGACTTTGAAGCAAGTCTGGAGCAGGGATTAAGAAACTTTCTTGTTCCTTTGATATGAGCAATATGGAAGCTGCCCCCTGATAGATGTTGCATGGAAAGATTTATCCCTGACATATGTCCTCCGTTTAGCTGCTGGGGCTCTCTTCTGGCTGAGCCTAGGAGCTGTATTGTGAGGGACTGCATGTGAGGCATCCTGTTTGCATTTTCCTGGGCAGGAAGGGAGAGTGTTGCTTCGGGGAGAGACTTAACCTTCATACCACGAGACTTTGGAACAGAGCAGCAGTGTTGCGACTGCTTTGGACCTCCATTTTACTGCCAGCACCTTCCCAGGAGCTGTGACCTGGACAGCAGGGATGGAATGGCTGCCTGCCTGTGCCTGTTCAGCGCTTGCAGGAAAATGGCCAAGCAGGACTGTCCAGGGGCCTGTCCTCTTGCTGCAGAGGGATAGGAGGTACAAAGGAGAGTGGGTTTGAGTGGCTCTGAACTTCTTTAAAATCTCTCAGGTGCAGAAAGCTAATGTTTTATTTGTGCAACAGTGAAATGGTCAGAGGTACCCTGCCAAGCCCCCCATGGGCCAGGGCCTCTGTGCAACAGAGCCAGCTGATGCTTTACCAGCTGCCAGCAAGCCCAGGGTTGAGAAGCGATTAGCACAAGCAGTCATGTTCTCTGTGCTTCCCAGCCGTGCTTTGAGCTGCTCCTGACCCATCCCTTGGTCGCTGCTGGGCCTTGGCCTGGCTCTTCATCCTTCTCTGTGCCCCTGTGAGGTGGAGACTTGCAAAGCAAAAGTGACAATGCCAAGATCAGTGGCGATTGTGTTGGTGATGTTCAACCTCACGGACATTGTTTTCACAGAGATGAAGCTTCTGGCTTCTGTTACCTGAACGATGCTGTCTTGGGGATCCTGCGTCTGCGCCAGAAGTTTGACCGTGTCCTTTATATCGATTTGGATTTGCATCATGGGGATGGTAAGGCCCAGCGCAGGCTGCAAACAGCACAGCTACACAGCCTCAGGGGGAGGAACGGGAGAGGTGAAGGCCTATCGGGGCAGTAGGGCTTTACCTGCTGCAACAGCTGTGGCTTTGCCTCCTTTCAGTGCAGTCAAGTTCCCTCAATCCATATCTGCCTTGTCCTGCTTTATGGATATGGATTTGCACTGTGCTGCTCATCAGACCTCTCTTGAGGGTCTGGGCAGCAGTCTTGTACCTAAAGCAACAGTGTGTTCCCATTCCAGTAACCTCCTCTGCCAGTGGCTCTCCAGCAAGGACTTCCCCCAGTCCCTTGTCTCCCATCCCAGCAGAGCAGTTGCTGACAGTGTTTAATTGTTTAATGCCACCAGTGCAAGAGGGAAGCAGTCAGTAGTAGATGGTGCTTTTAAAAGAAGGCTTGACGCTATACAACTAAAGCCAGCGCTTGCTGAAACTGCTCTCTCCTTCAGGGTCATTATTTCAACACCATTTAACATTTCCTGGTCTCCTAAATTTTATGGTGTGTTTCATTTTGCTCCGTTTCCCCCCCCACATTTGGTTTCTGTTAAGTTTCCTGTTACTTCTTTTTCGCTCCCTACCCCCACTATTTTAATATGTCTTTAAGGAAAAGAAAAGGCATGTTGAACCGCAGCAGCGCTGAGAAAAAGCAAGAGAGCCCGGTAGCTCTGGTTCTAATCAGAGCCAATCTGTGGCCAAGGCATCCCTGCTCAGCTCCCTCCCCCAGCCTTACAGGCCAAGCAGTGCAGGCGAGTGCTGCTAACGTGGGCACTGACCTGAGGTATTGAGATCCATTCAGTACTGATTAGCATGAGACCCACCAAATTCGTTTCAGTGACCTTTGCTGCAGTTGAATTCATGTCTCTGTTGATTAAGGATGGATTTATTGAGCCACATCTGGTTTTCTACTTTGTTCATTCCATTCCTGCTCTGCTTGCTGCCCCATGTTTATCGAGTGGCTCATTTGTGTATTTAGACTCTGTCATTTATGTGAATGATGCATGAAAGCTTTTTTCTCTTCCCTTTTCTGATAGGAGTTGAAGATGCCTTTAGTTTCACCTCGAAAGTCATGACTGTTTCTCTGCACAAGTTTTCACCAGGATTTTTCCCAGGTAAGTTGAACTTGTGAGGTTTGTGCTAATTTGGTTCACGCATCACTGATGAGGCCCCAGCAAAGGCAAGTCCCATCCCTTCTGTCCAGCAGAGGTGTGTCTCTGCCTCTTCTGTTGACCCAGGAGAAGGAAAGAGGAGGGAACTGCATGTTTGGCATTTCCCCCTTTCTGGGTGTGGCTAAGCTCTGGGCAGAGCCGCTGCTGGGTGGCCACCTGCAGCCCTTGAAAGCCGCATGACAGAATTGGGCAGAGGGCAAGAACCAGGTCCGTCCAACCCCTCATTTATTGATGGTGGCAAATGGACTTCTCCATAAGCATGCCAAAGGTCCTGGCTCCCTGCTCTCATCTGAGACATCCCACACATTTCTCTTGCTGCTGATCTCCTTTCCCTCATAATTAACCATGGGGTGTTTCTGTTTTTCAGGCACCGGTGATGTGACAGATGTTGGCCTGGGGAAAGGTCGCTATTACAGCGTGAATGTACCTATTCAAGATGGCATTCAGGATGAGAAATATTACCAGATCTGTGAAACGTAAGACCTCTTGCTCTGATACAGTTTACTTGGGTGGGATTTTAGAGAACAGAGACTGCACAGATTTTGTTTATTTACTATTTTTAATTACAGTCCTTCCTTAAGGCTTGCCTATTCCCCTGTTACAGTTTTTGATTACAATGAACACGGATCTTAAGAGGTCTCAGAGGTCTTGCCTGAATCCTTAGGCAAACTGAATATACAGAGGCATTTGTGGGTGGCTGGAGGGTCTCTTTGCCCCGGGTCAGCCTTGTGTGTTTAAGGAGAGACTGAGAAGGGACAAGTACTTTTTAGCTGTGGACTTAGGGCTAGATGCTTTTTCTTCAGATAAATGCTCTGAACCCTGACCATCTGTGGGAGATATGCTTGGGGCTGAGCTAAAAGTGTTTTCCAAGCACCTTTTGTCTATGCTGGAAAAACGAAAGGCTGAAGGCTGAACATCTGCCAGTGATTGAGCTGCCTCCCGGCAGGCCCCTCTGTCACGCAATTGATGATGGACCTCACAGGCTGTTGCCCATGTCAAAACAGGGCTGCAGGGCTTGTTCTTTTCAAGGGGAGAGGAGCCTCAGTGCAGGGCTGCAGGACATGGTAGCACATCCACTTCTCGGCTCTAACAGCTGAGGACTGAAACCTCTCCAGACTTGTAGCCTGTTAGGGCAGTCATGCTGTAGCCGTGCCTCCTGCTAGCTTGTTGGTGCTTGTCACTGCTGGTGGTAGAGCAGCCCTCTTGCTGCTGAGCGATGTGTTTCCAAAAGGCAGGGCAGCTTTAGGGGCTGAGTAGGGGTTAGGAGCCCAGTCAGGAGTACCCCGTTGCATGCATTCCCAGTTGAAGGACATCAAAACCTACCATAGGTTCCAAGCTGCACATAACCAAAGCATCTACAAAGAAATTTTGAGATCTCGTGGGCAAAGAGGAAGAGTTCTGTCCTGGCCAGAGGAAAGTCATGTGCATGACTGTGGGTGTCTCCTGCAACTGATGTCTGAGGATGATTGCCTGTGCCTCCCAAACCTATGGAGGGATTGGAGCACGTGACTCCCTCCGACTCGGGTTTCTGCAGGTGGACTACACCCTGCGCAGAGCCTTTCCTCATATTCTTCTCCTGTGTCCCCTGCTGGTGAGAGGAGACCGCTCCTTGGCAGCCCTCTGCTCCTTGACGAGGTGCTGCCAGATCAGGCAGGGAGCAAAAAAGCCAGGGAGATGCTGTGCAAAACAGTCTCACCTCCCTTGGTGCCGGGGACAACTGCCTCCCCAGTCTTGGTGGAGGCTGATCTGCTGCAGCACAGCGATATAAATAAATGGGGAGGAGGTTGCTTTTGGTGTCTCGGAGCATGTGCACTTTGAACTTGCCTTTCTATAAATTACAGTGCTTGTGTTTGATCGCTTTTGTTCTAGTAGATAAACTCCTATCCTGCTTTCGAGGTGGTGTGGCACACGGATAATTGCCTATTGTTTCTGGAAGTTGAATGACACGGGCTCCAATTAAAGTACGTTGTTACTAATAGCTGCTGCATGGAAAGGGGGCCAAAGTGTGACATTATTTATTTATTTTCTGGAAGTCTGATGTCTTTAAAATTTTGAAGACAAAGGCAGCCAGGGATGAAAAGTTTCAGAGCTGCCATGAGAGTTACAGCATCAGAGCCGGATGCTGAGTTTCTGTGGTATGCTCTGCTCGTGCAGAGATGTGTCCAAGGCATGTTCTCACTAAGAGCCCTCTGGGAGCCTACCTGCTCACGTAGTCTCTCCATCAAAAGATGGAGTTATGATGGGGCTGGCTAATTGTAAACATCCAGAATAGCTGACTTGCTTGATCACCTTCCAAAACTGCCCAAATTAATGAATGAAATTGGTTCTGAAAAGATGTCAATAACTTTACCTGGAGTTTAAATACTAACCTTTTGAAGACTTAAAAAAAAAATGCAATATGTGAGAAACATTGCAAATGCAGAAAAGTAAGCTTAGAAATAGTCCAGAGACATTCAAAAGCATTATCTTTGCTCCAAAGACAAAGAGAAATCTGAGTTATTTTAAATGGCTGTAGTAGTTTGCTTGATAAACTTGCAATTAATTATAGCTGAAAGAGATAACTAATGAGCTACTTGTCCTCTAGTATTGGCCAGAATGTAAAATAAAGAAATAAATAAAAAAACCAAACAAACCCACCCCAAAATCTGAATGCTGTTTGGCCTGGTTTTATATGTGATGCAGGGGAGCTGTGTTAGCGGTGTGTAGTCATGGATCTAGTGAAATTTTGCTTTAGCCAGTGCAGGCTGGACTGTGTGACAAAGATCTGCTTGGGTGGAAGTTGTGATGTGTCCATTATGTTGGTGGAGAAACCGGTTAGTAACATGGGTCACTTAAAAGGAAAGCATGAGGGACCTTTGTGGCACCAAAGGCTTGGCTGCTATCTAGAAAGAAGATACTATTTCTCTATTTACAGTGTCTTAGTAAAGGAAAACAGGATGACTGTGGTGGATGTGTTGCATCCCAGCAGCCAGCTGTCTCAGTTCCTTTGGACTCAGCTGCTGTAGGTGATGTACCTTGTGTGGCACTGCCTGTTCACTGCCTGGTGGTGGCACCACGGGCTGGGATCTCATTGTGCTGCCCGCAGTGGCACAGAGTGAGGCTGATTGTCCTCGGGGCGCAATATAGGAGCGGCAAGGCCAGTTCCCCCTTCTCTGATCTGATCTGTTTTTTCCTATTCTGCAGGCTTTTGGCGAGATGAAAAATAATACTTTTTTTTCAATCCTTCTAAGTGAGGGCTTTCAACCTCAGTCAATATGTGGGCACCTACAGTGTCCCAGGTGGCAGCATGGCCCTCTGTAGATCAACCTTCAGCCTCCTGATGGTTGGCTGTCTTTCTTTTGGTGCCTCTTGTGAAGCCCTTATGCAAGGCCCAGATGGAAAAACCCAGACTAGACTCTTCTTTTTTTTGAAGCAAAAGTTTCCCACTTGCAAGGATAAGACTAAAAGCGGAGACTGCTGTTTCTTGGGAGGCTGCAGTATTGCTTTCACGGTGCATCCGGTTGTGCCTGTTCCTAGCTACGATGGGTCACAGGTATCTACTGATGCATCTTTCCCCCCATTTCAGTGTTGGGGAGGAGGCCAGCAGAGAGGTGAGTGGCCACTTCCCAGTGGAGTGCCAGTCTAAAGCAGACAGCGATAGGGGAAAATGAGGTAAAAAAATGGAGTGCATGATAAAAAGCAATTCCTGCATGACTGTCAGCGTTTAGTAGGGCTTTTTCATGTCGTGCAGGTATAAATGGAGACTCCTATGGAAGAGGGTGCCTGCTCCCTCTAGGTGTTGGGTGTGCGTGGTGTGAAAAGTACCACATGGCCTGGAAATCCTGCAATAATATGAGGCCAGTTCTGAATCTGGTCCTTGGGCATAGGCACTGAACAGTGCGGACCCCAGAGTGACCATATTGTTGGGAGGCTCTGGAGATTAGAGATGTGATTGACAGCTGGCTTTGGGATCTGCTTGGAAGGGATTGGTCTTCCACTTCCTATTGCTGTAAGGGTTGAATACAGCACGGGGCGGGCAGTGAATGCGGGAGACCTAGCCCACCATCTGGAATTCATTGGTTGCTTTTCATCATGCAGCAGAGCACAAATCCTAAATGTTCTTCCAGACTCTAAAAGTTTAAAATACGTCCATAGTCCAACAAACTTTGCAGAAATTTCATTTTCTGAGTTTTTCATGGTTTGGGATGAAATTTTGAAACTTGGGCTGAAATTCCAGATCCCTGCTTTCTTTTGAAAGGTCCCAAGTTTTAACCTGGGGAAAAGGCCCAATTTAAACTAGTGGATCATGGAGCTTTCTGAGTGCATGTGCTGGCAGGCATTATGTGTGCACTGCATTTGCGCACGACCCCCAGCTCAAACCTACTTTCCAGTTGACAGAATTAGTCTGACTGTTTTCTTTAGCTTACGGACAGGGCTCGTGGTGTTTGGTGCAGCTGTCACCTTGGCACATCATGGGTCTCGCTGGAACATGTACAGGGTGGGGTAGTCAGCAGCAGGGTGGCAGACCCACAGGATCCAGGAGGCAAGCTGGCGTGGGGAGCGTATGCCAGCTCTGAGAGCAGCAGGGCCCTGGGCAGCTCTGGGTCTTGTCTGCTTGCAGTGTGGGCAGAAGGAGGAGCAGGCAGGCCCATGTGTTGCTGCTAAGGTGGCAGCGGATGTAACTTGATTGCTTGGTGGGTTTTGGATGCAGCTTTTTGGAGGTCAGAGATGTAAGTCACAATCTTGCCTGTATATCCAGGTAAAGGAGAGCCCTCCAATTTGGGGAGCTCCTTCCCGTGCTGCTGGCCATCTCCTGACACCGATGGGAGGAAACGTCATGTGGCACTGGTCCTCTTCCAGTGGCAATCTCACTGGGGCTGTGAAATTTTGACTGCCGCTCTGGGTTTGCTTGAGCAGTTGCAGAAGCCGGTTCTCTTCTATCCTCCCTGTCAGCCGCTGACTGTTTTAGCTGTTATTCTGATCTCTCTGAGGGTAACAAAAGGTGACTTCTCTGTCAGCCGCTTCCTTCAGGGGCTGGCAGTGGGGACAGTGAATTGGATACTGCTGAAAGAAAGAGCTTGGAGAAGTCTGAAAACTGGCAATGTCTGTTCATCTATCTCTGCTGCAAGGGCAGGCAGTGCAGCCCTGCCTTGGCACACCGCTCTGCCAGGGCCAGAAAGGAACCGCTGGGGTCACCTTGTCTTTGTGGCCCTACGTTGCTTACGAGACTTCCCTGAACTTGTTTGTTAGTTCAGGAACAGAAAGGGGGCAGAACATCCCCTTTGCGTTTGTGCCAAATGAGTGCACAGCACAGACCGCACAGTCCTCACTGGCCATGCTGTGCCCTGGCTGCAGTGATGGGGGTACCATCCCACTGGAGCCAGCAGTTACAGGTCAGAGGTTCCTGTGCCAGCAGCTGTGAGGCGGTGAGAGATCTTTGTCGTGCTCATGATGCATCTCGATGCAAAGTCAGTTTTCTAGCTGGGATTAGTCTGCCATTGCAAGGAGGTGTATCAGGAGTTCCCAGACAGGCTTGGAGCTCTGACGGCATGACTGAGCTGGTCTCCCTGAGGGATGCTGCCAGAAGGGGAGAAAAGACCCGTTGCCACTGCCTTATCCTTGGCTGCCCACTCCTTTCCCTTCTTTTCCTTGCCGTGAACCCGTTCAGGGAGTTAACCTAGCAGAAAACTAACCCTGCTAAGCAACTTTCTACTAGTTCAGCTCTCTGAAACTGCACACTGTGGGATCAGAGTAGCTTCGTCATGAGCAAGAGGAAGGGGCTGGGAAGGATGCGTAGAAGGGACTACCTGCTGCTGTATGGTCAGTTTAGCTTTATCGTCAGCTCATGCTTGTAGCCTGCATGCGTGTGAGGGTCCATCAACATCTGGATGGGGCTGAGACTGCAGAGCAGTCCTTCTACTGATTTCCTAAAACACCAGAAAGAATTACTCTGTTCCTGAGCACAGCGTGGGGCAAAGGCGGGGGCTAAGCTACCCTTATGCATTAACAGAGATCCCAGCAGCTACAGACAAATGCTGTCCTATCAAGGAGATGTTTATCATTTAGGTAATATCTGCAATGTGCTTTGAAAATGAAAAGCTCTGGGAGAGAGTGAACTTTGTTTAAAACTCCTCATGCAGCCAGCAAAAACCTGCAGGCATGGGCTAAAAGACTCTTCTCAGTCCTCGCTGGGAGACCTTGCTGAGAAATAGTAGGAAGCCTTGGCCTGAAGTGAGTTTCATTGGGGAAATAACAGAAGGACTCATGATAGTGATTGCCTTTTGGTGGAAGTGGCTGTCCTTGCACAGTGAGATCGGTGAGGGGGCAGGGGACCCCCAGTCTTTACTAGCAAGAAGTGAACCTTCCTCTATCCATGTTATTTCACATGCATCTGCCTGTTTCTGGTGGATCCATGAGGAATGTAAAGCTTCCTAGGGAAAAAGTGAGCTGTTTGAACTGGCCAGTGTCAGCTGCCCGTCTAGCAAAAGTGGAGAAGCGTGTCCGAAGGAGATGGGGGAAGAGGGACCCAGGGACAGCTCACAGGAGCTAGATGTGCTTGCAGATGTCCGAGTGCAGGCAACGAAAGCCCTCGCCAGCAGCAGACAGTGTCAAGAAGCCCTACAGTGTTTGAAGAAAGCCGGTGCAGTCCTCCTTACTCCAGGGAAGGGTAGTACAATGTGGGCCTTGGGCAGAGGTGGAAGCCCCTCTCATCCATCCCATCCTTGACATCTGCAGAAGAGAGGCTGACTTTGGGTCTACTTCAAGAAGGAAGCTTATGCCGATTTGACTGCTCTTTCCTTGGCACTGTGATTTTCACCGTCTGCCTCAGTTTGCTTAGCTTGGTGGGACCATGTGGCCAACGTGGCCTGGTAGCTGTCAAAACATGAGTGGTGTGAGCAGCTGTCAGCTATCTGGCCCTGCCGGGTACCTGGGGTGCTGGGACCAGGCTCTCGGCATGTTCAGGCTGTGCTGCCATACCTGGGGTGAATATGCATACTGAATGGAAATCCTGTTTTTCCTGAGGCTCACATATTTAGTTTCAGGGAGACAGGGTTTGAGTTTTTTCCCAGAGTTTTTCTCATCACCGGTCGAGTTTTATCCCGGCAGTGCCTGTATTTCGGTAGTGAATTTGTGGTGCTTGTAGAGCTGATGGCCTCGGCCCTGCCTTGGCAGACTGCACCGAGCTCAGTGGGGTTCCTTGTCTGGGTGCAGTGACTGGCTAAGTTTCTTGCGGTTAGTGCTGGTAAATGCAAGCTCTTTGTCACAGGGAAGCAGCTCTCTCGTTTGGCACCGCAGTGGTTTCTAATTGCATATCAAATAAGAACTGGCGATGCTTAGGTTCTCTTAACCAAGGCAAAAGCATTTATTCCAGGGATCACATCTGTTTCTACTTTAGCAAAATAAAAACACTGTTGTGAAAGGAACATGTTTTTCTCCATTATTTGCCTTGTATTTGGAGCTTTGGAGCACAGTGCTGGGAACAGAATTATTCCCTTTGTGGTGTTCGTAATACTAAAAAAAATCTCCTGGAGCAAAGCCAAATGTCTGACATGCCCAATTGCCTTCTGCAAGAGAGAATACTTCTAATAAACTATCTCCAGGACACTGGCCCTGCTGTACCTCGGCATCCGCTAGAGCGGGGGAAATGTATTTCTACCTCAAGAGCCAATATGGGAGAGAGGAGGGTGAGAACCTAGACAGAGCCTTTCTCTGTTCATCCTGTCCTCTCCTGGTGAGAGGTGTGTGAGAGTTTAGGATTGTTGTTTCACCAGACCCTGCTCTTCACCGTAATTTTTACAGGGGAGAAAAGCCCCTGGATTTGGCTTGCAGCCCTTCTGCTCAGGGCAGCCAACGTAAACGTGTAGTTTGATGCTACCACTAAGCTGATCAGGACTAGATCCCCCTCACCCATGTTCTCAGTGATGCTTTTGCCTTCATCAGCCTGGTGATGAGCACTTTGAGAGTTAAACTTACTGCAGGAGAGTAGCGGAGGCAGAAGGCTAACTGGGAGCCGAGGGAGCGTAACTGGTATGAGGATGGTGGGAGCAGAGAAATGCAGAAACCTTGAGAGGCATCGGTGGATCTGAGGAACCAGGGCCATGCCACCAGCATCCTTCTGAGCCACATTTGCAGTAACCCTCACCACTTCTCCTCTCCACAGTGTGCTGAAGGAGGTGTACGCCGCATTCAACCCAGACGCGGTTGTGCTGCAGCTGGGGGCAGACACCATTGCTGGAGATCCCATGTGCTCTTTCAACATGACGCCCGAGGGAGTGGGCAAGTGTCTGAAGTACGTCCTGCAGTGGCAGCTAGCAACTCTCATCCTGGGAGGAGGTGAGTGCACGCGCGTCCTGCTGTTCACAAGGAAACGGGTTTGTCCTCCTGTGACCCTTCCTCGAGTGTGGGCCCTTGGGCTTGGCACTGACTGGAGTTTAGCAGGGTGACTGCTGGGCAGCATCAGGAGGGCACTCTGTGGCACAGTACTGTTTTCACACAGACCTGAAATCCTTGGTACCGACAGGTGCAAGTCTCAATCCTGACCCTAAGATCTTGAGTTAAAGGCTGCTTGTCTCCTCCAGAGAAGAGCAGAGGCTGTTAATCCAATGAACTGATCCTAGCTTCTCAATGGCACCTCTGATTCCTATCTCTGCTGATCACCCCTTCAGCACCTCTCTTTAAAAGTGAGCACTGTGTTCCCAAATCTACCTTGGGCATCTGGCAATGAATGATTTAATTTGGATTCAAGCAGGGGCTTGGGAAAAGGTCTGGCTGCCTGCACGGTACAGCAGGGCTCTGATACCCAGTGAAAGCTAAGGTTGACTTAGCTCTGCCATGCTGCATAACCAGCTGCTTGTCCAGTGGGGAGAGCACAGGACAGGCTTTATGCAAGAGAGCATTTCAGAACAACAAAAGCCATTGTGTGCCAGGGAGAGCCCCCCGGCTCTCTGCCTCGAGCCATATCAGCTCTATCTGTTGTCCTTTTTGAGATGGGGGAGATCAGGTATAGCATGTTAAGCCTAAAATTTGCTGTGCCTAATGCATTTTGTTTTGGAAAGGTTATGAGTGTTCAATCCTGCTGTGGCATGTCTGTGGGTATGCTGGGGATGGCACCTTTCAGGCAAAAATAAACCCCAAAAATTTTGTCAAAAAATGAGGGACAACTATTTGTCACTCGTGAAAATACCAAAGGAGTGTCCCACCACTGCAGCTTGTGGAAGTATTTGAAGTGGATATTGGGGGAGGAGTCAATACTTGCCAAAAAAAAACCCCAAAACAAACCAAAACCAAACAACCCAAAGAGAAGGGAATGCTGAAAAATATGATCTCCCTCTCTTTTCAAAGTGGTTCTCTCTTACTATTTTAGTCATCTTTGCTGGAAAAAAAACCTTCTTCTGGGTCTCTTGCAGGATTGCTTTCAGCTAAGGTTTCTCCTTGTGGGCTCATGTACCGTTATCACAGAGGTGACCATTACCATACTGACTGTGAAACCTCATTTACTTGTAAAGCAGTTGCAAGTTGTACTAATGAGCATCATATTTGTCCTCTCAAACATAACAGCGCTGAAGAGCTCACCAGCAAATGGCTGGGCATGTGTATTATGCTTTATGGGTTGAAGGCTGGCATTAAAAAGCAGGAATCCCATGTCTCCACTGCTGCCCTTGCACTTCTCTCCCTGTTAGCTTTGAACACCCCTCTTGTTGCCAGGAGGGAGCCCAGCGCATGGGGACGGGGGCTTATGCTGGGTCTGAGATGGTGGCTGGAGGAGCCTGGCCTGTGCCACACTGGGTGTAACTGGGGTTCAGTTTGGGAGGTCTGCTCTTGCATACCGTGTCGTTTGGACCTGGCCTCATGTAGCCAGCAGGTGCAAAACGCAGTTTTTGGGCACAGCCTGAGTGGATGAAATAAGCTGAATTTGTGCGTGTTGCCTCCACAATTTGTTCCTTCCACTAAAATCTCTCCCTCTCTCTTCCCTTTCCCCACTCTTCCCCCTCCAAAATCACAATTCTTGCTGGAGACAGGAGGCTACAACCTTGCCAACACAGCTCGCTGCTGGACATACTTGACTGGGGTCATCCTTGGGAGAACACTGTCCTCCGAGATCCCCGATCACGAGGTAAAGCTTTGACAAACCCTCCCTTCTCCTTGCACGAGAGCTGAGTCGTTCTACCTAATCCAAACGGCATCCTTGCTGCTCAATACTGTTTTGTTGAGACACTCCGGTAACAATAATGCACTGTCCTAGCAGCATAGTGGGTGCTTGTTCCCAAAACTCAAGGCTGTCCACATCTTTTTGCAAGGGATCTCAGGCACCAATAAACTCCAGTCTCAGATAATTACAGAGAGGATGGGGAGGGGGAGTCACCTGTTTGCTCAAAGAGCTCTTTAGGATGTGCACATACTTTTGCCAGGAAAGAGCCAGGCCTTTCTCAAGGCTTTAAATTTTAGCCCTGCTTTCATCGACTTACAGAAAGTACCAGGTGCAACTTTGAAGCTTTTCTGACCAGCAGTCTTGCAGCGGGCCATGAGGCCAGGTGCTGTTCATGATAGCATATGAGCTGTCTCAGTTCCAGTGCTGGTGCTTTTAAAGTCTTGAGTGGGGCTGGACAGCTGGTTGGAGGGACACAATCTAGACTGATTTTGGGTGGAATAACTATAGGTTCATAATAGGTCTCAAACCGCAGATCAATGTTATTGACCCTACAGAAACAAACCTGCTCGTGCAAAGCAGTTCAAGCCTACAGTGACTACAGAGGAGAATTATGGTTTTGCCTTTGTCTAAGGATCTCACGGACCAGTATGCATGAGAAAGTAAAGCATTTGTGTGGAAATTCATCATTATAGAAACTGGTGATTACAGATACAAGATGTTTTTTGAGAGGTGTTGTGCTTAAATATGATCCTTTCACTAGGTGTCTGCAGAAACAGGTTTTAAACAAGACTGGATCTTTTGTATATGCAGGAAGTGAAAAGGATGGGTCCCTCTGTAGGAGTTAACTGCTGAAGGTGGTTAGGTTTTGCCTGTTTGTTGTTGCTCTGAACAGCTTATTTGCTGTGTTAATGATTCCTGCACCAAGTGCCCTGAAGGATAAGAGCAGTGTGGGAATGAGTTGATTGCAGGATGTCACAAGGTGCACAGTGGGGCCCTGCATGCTCTGGCTGCTCCTTCTCAAAGGAATTTTTTGCCAAGAAAGGTTGGACCAGGTGATCCTTGAGGTCCCTTCCAACCTGGTATTCTATGAATTTGTATCCCCTCCTGGGCTGGCCGGCGCTTGAGCTGCAGAGGTGAGCTGGCTGCGAGTTGTGCTGCTGGTGGCCAGCCTGTCTGGGTTCCCCTTGCAGCAAAATGGTGCTTGTGGTTTTGTTTCCGGAGATGAGATGAGCTGCTCAGGGTTCACCCTGGAGGAACAAGTTCCTGGAGATCAGCCCAGCCTGTCTTTTGGCGCTGTGGTGCAGCACTTGAAGAGGAATGAGCCAGAGAGAAGGGGAAACGTGGGCTGCCTTAGATGAAGCAGTCACCGAGTGCTGCTGTTCCCACTTGGACACCTATAGGATGGCAGGCTTGTAAAACCAAGTGCCTACCATGAGCAAGCACATCTTGATTCCTGCACCACAGAGAGGATTTAGTGAGAATCATCTCCAGGGTGGTGACGTTAGCTAGCAAAGCAGCTGGTGACGATCAGCATAGCTGCAGTGCTTATTCAATGCTAGGTGAAGTGGCTGGAGTGGTGGTTCATCATAGCCAGAAAGCTCTTGGGTGAATGGAGTTTGCTGGAGCTGAATCAGGAACGAGTCAGAAATCCATGGTACTCTGCTACAATATACATCAGGTCCACAGAAAATGTGTGGAGACACTGGCATATGATAAGTGGTCTTATTATTTTAAAGCCTGTGGCCATGTGCTTCATCAAAGGTAATAAAGTAGCCTTGGTGATAAAGTGACCTTGGTAATAAGAAATAGCCTTGGTACATGAGTTGAACGGTTCCGGATCACCAGCTAAAACATGGTGATACTCACGTCAGTAAGCAGGGAGTAGCAGCCTGCCTTCAGGGGGTCACTTGGTTTGTTCAACTTGGAGAATAGAAGGCTGAGCAGGGACTTCATCGCAGTCTACAGCCTCCTCAAAGGGGGCAGTGGAGGGGGAGGTGCTGGTCTCAACTCTCTGGTGACCGGCAATAGGACACGAGGAAATGGAATGAAGCATCAGTAAACTAGTGTGAAACACTTTCATAAACTATGTTGAGATCTTTTTGTAAGGTGTGATTTTTGTGGGATTTACAAAATGAGGAAGGCCGAGGGAGCAGAGCATCCTTGTGTGCAGTGTGAGCAAGGTGGCCTGACGGGTCCCGGCTCATCAGGCAGAGCGGTGTGCTCTCAGCCTCGGCCTTCTGGCTGCTGCTCACTGCTCTCGTGAAGGTTATTTACTGGGGAGGAGTTAAACGTTGCTCTGTTTTGCACCCAACTGGGGAGATTTTGCCTCTGTGATCACGTGCTCTGGCTGTGCTTGCAGGAATCAAGTGTTTTCCGTGAGATACCAACTGTGTATACCCAAGCAGCAGTGAGCCTGCGGCACATTCAGTGTTGGGGCCTCAGAGTGGTGCTTGCAGGGTGCTTTTCGAGCACGATGTGTTGGGGAGGGAGGTGTTGGCAGCTAAATGAAAAGGACCTCCGGCCAGTTACCAGCACAGGGGGTTGTGATAATACAGGGCACTGCTACTGTGGGAGGTGGTCCTGGGGCAGACAGAGTTCCCGTAGGCCAGTTTGTAAAGGTCTACATTCTTGAATTCAGTCTTTTATGCACTTTTCATGGCCAGGGATCAAAGAGGCAAGCTGTGGCCCTGCTAAGGTACCGCAAACTGAACACAGTCACGTTCCTGAACTGTCCCTGCCCCTTCTCCCGGGGGCCCCAGGAGGGTTAGAAGCAGGAGAAGCAGCAGCTTAGCCCTGTTGAGGGAACAAACAGTGCTTTGTACCTGCTGAACAACCTCTGCTCCACTCCCCACTCCACCAACTGCCGCCACTGCTCCCAGAAGTGAGCGAACAGGAGGCCAGGCCTTTCTGAGGGGATGCGAGGGGCTTGGGGCAGGGAATGGGACAATTTGCAATGGGGGGGGGAAGCTCTCACAAAGCCCTGATTGTAAGTTAAGCCCTTCTGTTGTTTCTCACCTGTGCACTGGGGCAAGTTCCAGTGTCTGCTGGCTGCTCAGCTGGTGTTGAGCTGGGCACCTGGCCTGCCAGACAGTGACTTCCAAAAGGCGATAGCTATTCCGCAGAGCTGAAGAGAATTGAGAAGTGGAGTTGAACCCTCTGTAGCAAAAGCCATTTCTTCTTACCAGCCCACAAGAGCTTTCTTCCCAACTCACACGCTGCAAGAAAACAGTTGTGTCATGGTTATGTCCACTGCAAGTGTTTCTCTTTCTCCCTTGGCCTGGACACCAGACTTTGCTCGCTTGACGTGTTGCGATGGTCTTAAATAGCATGGGGATGTGCAATCTGGAGGATGGTACCTCCTTCACCATGTCAAGTGAGCAGTATTGTCCAGGAAGCTGTCAGTCTTTCTGTCTCCTCCTCTCTGCCACAGTAGCCGATAGCAGATGCAGGGGGATGAGTATAAAGAACAGTGCGAACACAGAGTTTCTCTGGGTGCTCTTCCAGTTTTCTGTGATGTATGGCCAAGAAGCGTCCTGCTGTGTCTGTGTTTGTTCCGTTGGTAACATGTAAGGCTTGGTTTGAGAGAGGATTGAGCATTATTATGGTACTTACAGGTTTAGGCTGGTCCTGGGGGCAGCTGTGGGTGTTCAGCACTTCTCCAAACCTGTCCTAGTCAAGCGGGACGCTGGGCAAAAAGAAGAGCACAAGGCTAGCGGCTGGCTGTGCACAGTGTGCTTTATGGGGCTTGCTGAGTGCACGCAGGAAAGGGTGCTTTTCCAGGGTGGCACGTTTGGGGCCATCCTTTTGGTTTCTGTAATTCCTTGCTCTTCATCCGGTACTCGACAGGGCTGAATTGGCTGAGCCTCTGGTTTGGAGCAAGGTGGGGACGCCTGGTTGTATGCCAAGATGTGATCCAATATGCACCTTGCATGGGGTAACACTAAAGGTAGGGGCGTTAATCCCACCGTTCTTCATTAAAATCCTGCCTACCATAAATGAGGCAGGGGCATTACACCTGAGAGCCTGCTCTGACACCTTGGCTTGAGTTACCTGGAGCAAGTTAATCCACCTCATTGAACAAGGATGACAGGTCCAGTGTCCGTAGCACCGAGGTTTCAGGTGATGCAAAGGTCTGTACCCCTGTAATGGATAGAATTCACATGTGTGCAGCAGCCTCAGTCTGCATTGTCTGAGTTTTCTGTCTTCTGGATACTCTTCAACAGTCAGGGAGTCGTGGGTAGGTTATCCCTGCCTGTTGCCCCTTAGCCTGTGTATTACAGCATGTAAGTCTTACTGTGTGGAGAAAATGGGGTGGGGTTTTTCTGTGTGAGAGGATTGCTAAAAGATACTTATGAGGGCCTATATTAGGCTAGTAACAGTTACCAGGACTTTCATTTTAAAAAATAAATGAATTAGAAAATTGCCTGGCTCATGAAAACTGGACATGGAAAATAATAATTGCTTCTAGATATCAAAACTCCCCTTTCAAAGTAAACTGGCACCCAGTACAAGAACATTGCCTTTTGTTTATGCTCAAGGGCTTTATCTGGTTTGAGATAATGGAAGCAGTTGGGCTTCCACCACTTCCTTTAGGAAAATTTCCACTTTCAGAAAGATTTCCGTCACAGGAAATGCTCAGATTTTCTGGTTGGTTCCCTCAGTTTGGTTTTGTCCCAGTATCCCCAGTGCCACCAGGCTGTTCTTACCCAACGCCCAGGGCTTAGACCCCCCAGTTGGAGACTCCAGCAGCTCCTCTTGCAGTGTAAAAATTTGGTTCTTCCCATCCTTTCTTCCTTGGTAAAGCCTTTCTGGCCGACTTTCATTCTCATTGGAAACTGCATCTTTGGGTTTATAGCTTAAGTCTTTTTCATACTTTAAAATAAAATGGGAAGCAGTGCAGATGTGCAGCAAACCTGGGAGTGATTTCTCTAGCTGATTTGCACTTGGTTGCTTGACAGTGGTTTGGGTCAGTGCCTGAATGTCTCAGAAGAGAAGAAAGTTGTGTTTGGGGTTGCTGTTATGCTGTCTCTGAGGTAGACACAAATGCAACAATTTCTGGTTACTTGGTCCCATGATTGGCTGAGGGTGTCTGACGGAATGGCTCTGTAATGACAGGAATGAAGGAACCTTGCTGCAGTCAGACAGCTGCAGGCAATCTGCAGTGAAGCTGACATCTTTCTTATTGTTTGTCCTCTTTTCCATGAGATCAGAAGCCATGGCAGATCCCGAGCAGTTGTAGGCTTGTCTTCACTGCAGCTAACATTGCCTTTTAATTTGGATGCTGTCCCCAAGCTGGCTCCTCTCCACACAGACCAAACTGCCTGATCCTGCTTCTGTGGGCTTTCAACTGAGGCTGCAGCCTGGTGGCTGCTTTACTCAAACCAATAACTCTTGCTTGCATCCATGGTCCTCCAAGGTCTTGTCACTCATGGAGGAACAACAGTCAACTGGAAACATTGCCAGCTGGATCTGTTTTCTCGTCAGTGGTAAATTAATAGCCAAAGCTGATAAACCAGTGAAGCTGTGAAAAGGCTGGTCTTTGTGTTGGATGTGACAGTTAGAGCCTGGGATCAGGAGGGGCCAGCTGGGAAAATGCTGTTACTTGCTCATTTACAGAGGGCATGTGCAGCCTGAGCATGTGAGGGCCAGTGTGTGTTGTCTTCCCAACTCCTGTCTTAGCAACTCCAGTCTCCACCTCTGTTATGTCCCAGCCTTTGTGTGTATTATTCTAGGACTGGTGAATCTATTCCTCTTGACATGGGAATCTCAGCTGGTTGATGAAACTCATGGGAGAGTCCCTGCCAGGTACCTGCGTACCCCCCACGTTGGGGCTTCCTGTGGTTCAGCTGTTCCGCACATTGTTCTGTCTTCTGGTGAGGGATGGCATGGGCTTTGGCATACACGAGAGCAGGAGTTTGAGATCTACTAGCCTCTCACCCTTGAGTGGATGTGCAAGCCCTGTCTTAAGGCCAGCGTGGGACAGCTTGTACTGGATCGTGTTGTGCTTCTCCCCCAGGAAAGAGTGTTCCTCCAGGGCTGGGAGCCTCCTGCTTCTCAGGAGCACTGAAACAAGTCTGATTTCTGATGAAAGCTGTGACGTACAGACAGGTGCCAGTCTCTCCTGGAAGCCTGCTGCTGAACCCTGCCTTTGGGACACTGCACAGTCAGAAATATCAATGTCCAACGGCGCGTGCACATAGGTCCTTAGCAGAGGGAGATGCCTCTGTCATAAGGCAACTACAAGAAATGCTGGTGCTTGAGGTCTGGGGAGAGGTCACTGCGGAGAGTGCAGTGAGAGTGTACTGATGCAACTCCCTGTGCAGATGCTGATGGGGAGAAGAATCTCAGGCCTGGCTTCCTGAGACCTCTATGCTGTTTAAGGGCATATAAACCTGGCTTCCTGTGCCACCGCTTGCCAGCCCCTTCACAATGAAGAGCTGCGTATAAGCGTGGCAGCACATGGTCCCACACATTTAATGTCCAGGTGAGAATGGTGGAGGTTTGGTTTGGGGCTCATAACTCTGAGAAGCCATGGGAGTGCTTGTCTGGGTGTTTGGTGGGTGGCTATGCGGAGAAGGCAAACTCCATCAAGCAATTCAGTGCCCAGGATGCAGGTGTCCTCTGCCTTCCCTTGAGGGTGTCCATGTGTTGTGCAGTGTGTCTGGGGCCCTCCTCCTGCCTGGCTGCTTTTCAGCTTGGATGTGGGGATGGCTGCATGTCCTCTGGCTTCCTCTGAAGCATGGAGAGGGGCACGTCAAGACTTGGCTCTGTTTAAAAAGCCACAGTGAACCAGGAAAGCCTTGTGTAAACAAAAGCAAGCTTTATCCCGTTCCGCATCCATAAGATGGGCTGGTGCCTTGTGGAGGGCTTGGACAAAGTTAGGATGAAGCTTCCATTCTCCACCTTTGCCAAAGGAGAAGGTTCCCAGCCATCGGGCAGGTTCACTGATAGATGCAGGCAGGGTGTGCAGTTCAGTGCAGCGTCTCTACCAGCTGCCTTGGGTGCAGATGTGAATACACATGCCGGCCCACTGAGCGCTCCAGGAAGCAACTTGCTGCTCTTGCACTCCTGCACTTTCTACGAGGGGACCTGAGTCTGGTAAAGTCAAAAGGCTCTTTGCAAGCTGCCTGTAGAAGGGATGAGCCAGCTTGGGAGTTGGCATCCAAAGTCATAGGGGACCTTTTGCTCTCTGGCTTCTCTTATGGCTCTGCTTTACAACAAAGCTATCTGGAAGACCAGTCTTTGCTGGTCACGGTTGTCAGAGCAGAAGACAGTAAGATGTTTGGCAAATATGGTTTTTGGAGGACACAGTTTGGAATAATACTTGTATGCTGTCCTTGGGAGGCGTAGCCCATCTTGCTCTGCCGTTTACTGAACTTAAAATACACTATCTTTTCTAGCAGGCTCATCTTGCATCAGAGCATGACAGAGAGCAGTCAGGTGCCAGGCAGTGCTTTGCCATTGCCTTATTCCAGAGCCTGGACGAGGCACATTCCCATGTGATGTTGACATCTGGATTTTTGACTTGACAAGTTAGTTTAAACATTACGGACCTCAGATTTTCAGGGGAAGGAGTGTCTTACTATGTATTCGATATGTGGCCCTTCACTTTGACGGGAATTCTTCTGTTCCCTTCTCTCATTCCATGAGTCATTGCATTTAGAGAAGGCTTTTTTTTCCCCTTAGATGGAACTAGTTGAAGGTAACGTAGTTCCTCACCTTGCTGCTAGTGCAAGTTCCAGGCTAGCACTTATGTGCGGCAGCCTGTTTCTCTGTGATTAAGAATGAGACAGCCTCATCTTGCATTGATCCTGCAGAGCTTCCTAACAGAAGCTCCCTGAGAAGCTACAGCTGACTGGTTTTGCGTATTTTTAGAGTCCTCCTCATCAGTATATTTTACCCTCTATAATCTTTCCACAAGATGCTCCAGGCTGCCTGCATTGTGCTGTTGGGATGGGTTGGCATATTTAAGGTAAACTGGTGGAAGCAGATTTGGCAGGGGCAAAGTCATGAAGGAGGAAGATTGATTTGGAGGCTAGTGGGTATGAAATATTTATACAGCTATGAGATAATCTGAAGGGGAAACAGCGTGTGCTTTCTGTGTATGTGTACGTATGTATTTGTGCGCACACAGGGCTGATGTCTTCTTGTCAGATTCCCAGTTTTTTTTCTGCTGCTTCTGGCAAAGAACCACTAATGGTTTAATAGCTTATCAGTGCCTGTGCACAGAAACAAAGGTTGGTACTTCCTGATTTCGTGTTTTCTTTGCTTTAAATAGGAATTCCCATTCTGATTAACACGAAACCTGGAAGCTGAGCTGTCAGACTAGTCAGCTTTTTGAGATCAGTGCAGAATTCTTGACTGCGAGCAGCTTGAAGGCAGTCCAGGCACTGCTTTCCTGCTGTACAACCCCAGGGCTCTGCTTGCCTCCTGAAGGAAACTCATGAGAGTGCACAGCCTGGGACAGATCATTGCTGAAGCACCTTGCTGTGAAGTGGCTAGGTTGTGCTGCTCTCAATGTATTTCTCTCCATCAGCCAGGTTTGGCATGCTTTTTTGGTGATGACGGGCCAAATTCTACCCAATTATATTCAGCACTTTGCTTCTCTTCCAGCACTGAGGGGTTTGGGGATGTTCTTTACAGCTCCAGGTCTTGGAATCAAGTTACTATGAAAGAAAGTCAATATTCAGAAACATGGAGGTCTTTTGGTGGTTCTTTTTCATTCATGAGTTTGTAGAGAAGGGCTTGAAAACAAGACGGGTGTGGTCTTGAGATCCAGAAAGCATTTGACTGAGCAGCAGTGCAATGGTGTTTAAATAGTCTTAGGATGTCTGGAAGGACCAACATAGAATTTCTTTGAACATCCAGTGCTGATGGTGCAGTGGGTCATGTTCCCCCTGCAGCAGTGTCCACCAATGAACTGTTTGTACTAAAATCAGGGACAGAATTTAGACTTTCATAAGATGCCTAATTTTTTGCTATTGGCATAGTACTTGTTGTCAGATCTGGCATTATTCAGTAGAAAATATCCTTCCCCTTTAAGAACATTGTTGTTTTAGCCTTTTTTTTTTTTTATTTCTCCTCTTTGCCTTTTCCTTTCTCTTTCTCACCCTTTTTCCTGGCCTCTATGCCTACTCTTTTCTTCCTCCAACACTTCTTTCCCTGCAGTCATTCCACATTCCCATCTCCTGAACCATTACTCCCATCCTCTTTCAGACCACCAAAGCACTCTGCAGTTGTGCTACTACACTGGGCACTGCTTCTTTTTCTGGGACACGCCGCTGATGGGAGGGAAGACATTTGCAGTCCCAGGTATGCCTCCCTCTGGTTTAAACTTCAGGTCCTTTTAGCCTGCTCAGGGCTTTAGGATTGCGCATCGGACGTTTGTGATTCTCTCAGTTTTGGCATGCCTGACTTTTAAAAGGGAGTGGTTGTGAGTTTCCAGGTGGGCTGCTGATTCAGGAGAGAAAATGACAGGTTTTTTCCAGGGATGAAAAAGATATATTTTTCCCTGCTACAAATAAATGGATGAGTGAGTAATGCAGGCATTTTGTTGTTGCTGAAGCATGAGCTTGTCTGCTTGTAACATCCTCCTTGTTCTGAGAGATGAAGAAACAGAATGAGTCTTTTCTGAAGCACTGAAAACCACCTCTTGAATCCCCTTCAGGCTGCAAGAGAGTGGATACAAGGTGCTTGTACAAATGGCTTTTTTGTACTATCTTTGGAAGTATTAAGGCTTAAGCCTCCCACCTCAAAGAGAAAATGGATGTCATTGGTTTGTTTTGCTGGATTTGCTTCTCTGGGTCCCTGTGGCGGGTCAGAACTCAGCTGATTCCCAGGTGTTGCTTGTTGCTTTTGTCAATTGATGAGTGGTTGAAAGAATTTCTTTTGTTACTGCTTCCTCAGAGACAAGAAGCACCTCTAGCTGCGGCAATGAGAGGTGGTCCTGTCCTTACCTGCCTGGCCGTTCTGCCTCTGGTGCAAGGCAGCAGAAGTGGGCAGGGTCTCCTGCCATTGCCCCTGTGCCCTGTTGGTTTGTGTCGCAGCCCTTGTGTCTCAGTCTGTGACCTGGGGTAACTGGACACGTATTTTCTCCTGCCACCTGCACAGGAACCTGCGGTAGAGGGGTAGGAATGTGTTGAACAGCTGGAGCTGTTTGCTTCAGAGCACCTGCATCAGAGCTCTTGGATAAGCTAGTTCAAGATTTACAAGGCTTGCCCTGCTGACCTGCTTTCTGGTGGATAGTGTAAAACCCAGCCAGCCCCAAGCTCTTCTGCATGACTGTGCTCTGCAACCCATACTGGGTGGCTCAGCAGATGGAGCTGAGGTAATAACTAATACAGGGTATTAGTTATTTAATACCAAAAGCTTCTCGACTGCCATAAACCACATCAGTGCAAAAGTCCAGGTATTTTTGCCCTTTAACATAGACTTTGAAAAACAGTTGCATGAAACTGTATTGGTGCTCTGTTTCACTTGATGCCATAGAAATCAGAGGATGAGGAAGTGCAAAATGATGGCTTCATCAGGATTAACTGTGCCTCGTTGTTTCCCAGGTTGGATGTGCTAGATCCACAGTGCAAAGTCCGCTGTGCCACTGCCTGTGTAACCAGCAGGTTGTGCAGCCGAGACCAGTTACTAAGAGGTGTGCGTTTTCCATGTGCTTTTTCACAGATGCTGCAGTCAAGATTTTATGTGTTTTTCCTTTTTTCCTGCAAATTAGCCAGCTTCCTTCGTTTGTGGAGTCAGTGGGCTTTGCCAGTGGAGCCTGTATACTCTGGGAGTAGCTCTGTCTTGTTCACAGTACAAGGGCAAATTCAAACCAGACAGGAGGCACCAGCTCTCAGTGAGGACTTCCCAAGACATGTTGGTGGCTTCTGCTGTAGCCATTTTCAGTCTTTCTAAGCATAAAAAATGTCAGTGTTCTCCTCTCATGTCAGTATTTCAGCAGGGGCTTTCCAAAGCGATCT
Source organism: Aptenodytes patagonicus (assembly GCF_965638725.1). Classification (NCBI taxonomy): domain Eukaryota; kingdom Metazoa; phylum Chordata; class Aves; order Sphenisciformes; family Spheniscidae; genus Aptenodytes; species Aptenodytes patagonicus. Next base: position 25,287,304 of record NC_134957.1, read on the forward strand.
GCGGGCAGAGGTGAAGAAAGGAAAATGTTTAGCTATAAAGGAGATTACTTAAGAAAACTGTGAAAATAGTCTGCTTGAAAAATGTACATCAGTCCTTGGGCTGACTGTGGAGAAGCTTGGAAGAAAGAGGGCTAGCCTGCTAATTAGCTAAGTATGTGCTCCCATGCTGCATGATACAGCTGGGTAGGGCTTTCATTCGGGCTGGCCCTGGGTCCATCTCTGATCTGAATAGTCATGGTAGTTTTCTAATAAGCTGAGAGCAGCTTCCTGCTGCCCCACGTTGGTTTGGGGGACAGATGGGATCTCATTCTCACAGCGTTGAAAGCATAGATCAAAACACTGACTCGCTAAAAAGGAAAGATTTTTCCATTTTTCAAATCGGCTGGCTGGGTCTACAGTGACTGAGCACTGCACAAATGAGCCGATGCAGCTGTCAAAATCTGCCTTTTACTCCCTTTTCAGTGGAATATTGTGTTGGCCCATAAAAAAGTCTGGCAGGCAGCAGGGCAGGCAGCACGTTGCCTGCCCTGACCCAGCTGCCTTGCCCATTCTGTGTGAATAGCTGATGTACTTACAGAGCAGGCAGCTCCTTAATGCTGCAATTCACAGGCTGGTAAACCCAGCATGCTTTCAGGTTTGCTTTTAAATGCTGGACTGTAACCTGCAACATTCAGGAGCCACTTCATTGTCCTCATCAGTACTGGCATGTTGAGGTCCGCTTGGAGAAGCCGTCATTGCCCCTGCTAGTGCAGAGATGTGGGTCTTGGGTTGCCAGATCTGCCACCTCCAATCTCACCCTTGAAGAACCCCAGCCCTGTGCATCATTAATGACTTGGGAGACTATAATGCTGTGAATTTCCCTATCTTTGGTACAATAGCTTTACGTCTGGACTAGCTCTTCATGGGGTGAAGCTCTCTAGGCATAGCAACATGACCGACTGCAACTTCACTGCTGAATTTTTAACCCTGGTGTGTCTGCTTTTTTGCTCAGTGCTGCGTGCTTGTGAAATAAAACTGCTGGCAATAATTTCTGATTCTGTGTTATCGTGTAGAGCCTGCGTGCTGCAGATTTTCTCATTCAGGCTGAGCTGCACACTATTGGAGCATTCAGCCAGGAAAGACAACATTATTAACCTTGAAGCACACTGATTTTTCTCCTTTCACAGTCATGTCAATGCAGCACTCTGCAAGGTGGGGCAGGGAACCAAAAGGAAGGATGTCTGATAGGCAGCACTTGAATTCTGTTCATTAAAAAATCAGGTTTGCAGGTAACCATGGGTAAAATGAGTGTCAACAGCTTTCCCAAATAAAGCATTGGGATAGACCTGAGACTGCTTTTGGCTGCACCACTGAGCTCTGCTTCCCAAGCCCTTGAATTGGTAGCGGTTGCAAACTTCAGGTGGGCACAGACACTGCAGAAGCACCTCTTTGATGTAGTTAAGCTACATGTGCCCCTCAGATGGAGAAAATGTTTTTGCCTTTTTACAAACAGGTACCCATGGGGAGCCCTCCCTCCAGCCTCAGCCAGCCAGAGACCTCTCTGCTGACTCTCCTCTCCTCTTCCCTGCAGTTCTTCACAGAGTACGGTCCTGATTACGTGCTGGAGATCACACCGAGCTGCAGACCAGACCGCAATGAGCCACAGAGAATTCAAGAAATTCTTAAGTCTATCAAAGGTGAGTTGTCCAAGCCAACACTCCTGCTTCAGGCTTACAGGTCTTTTTATAGTGGACCTCAGGAAAGCTCGTTGGAGTCTTTCTCGCTGACTAGAAAAATGAACCACTTTCACTTGACTGCTCATCGTGTACAACGTCATCTGTCTCCTGCTTCACTTGGGATTTTCAGTGTTAGTAGTACATCAGACCTGTGGGTCCCTGTTAGAAAAAGTTGCCATTGCCTTTCCTCTGGCTGGGCAGAGGAGCATGGGGCCTCGTCCTTATTAGAATCGTAGAACAGCCCAGGTTGTAAGGGACTTCAAAGATCATCTGGTCCAACCTTTCATGGGAAAGGGAGCCTAGATGAGATTATCTAGCACCCTGTCCAGTCGCATCTTGAAAACCTCTAGTAATGGGGACTCTACCATGTCCCTGGGGAGGTTGTTCCAGTGATTGATTGTTCTTACTGTAAAAAATGTCTTTCTTATAACGAGGTGAAACCTCTCCTGGTGCAACTCATACCCGTTGCCCCTTGTCTTCTCCATGTCGCTCCTTGTGAAGAGAGAGCCTCTGTCTTCTCTGTAGCTGCCCTTCAAGTACTGGAATACTGTGATGAGGTCCCCCCAAGCCTTCTCTTCTCCAGGGAGAAGAGACCCAACTCCATCAACCTTTCCTCATAGGGCAGGTTCTCCTTTGATCTCTTTGATCATCTTCGTGGCCTTCCTTTGGACCCTCTCCAGTCTGCCCATGTCTTTTTTTGATTTGTGGGGACCAGAACTGGACACAGTACTCCAGGTGCGGCTGACAAGCACTGAGTAGAGTGGGGTGATCCCATCTCTATCTCTGCTAGTAATGCCCCTGCAGATACTGCCCAGGATCCAGTTTGCCTTCATTGCTGCAGCGGTGCACTGCTGGATCATGTTCAGCTTGCTGTCCACCAGGACCCCCAGGTCCCTTTCAGCAAGGCTGCTCCCCAGCCACACAGATCCTAGCCTGAACTGGTGTCTCTGGTTATTCTGTCCCAGCTGCATGACCTTGCCCTTGTCTTTTTTAAATGTCATACTGTTCTTGTTAGCCCACTCTTCCAGCTTGTCCAGGTGTGCTGGTTTTGTCTGGGTAGAGTTAATTTTCTTCATAGTAGCTAGTATGGGGCTATGTTTTGGATTTGTGCTGAAAACAGTGTTGGTAACACAGGGATGTGTTAGTTATTGCTGACAGTGCTTACACAGCATCAAGGCCTTTTCTGCTTCTCACACCACCCCACCAGCAAGTAGGCTGGGGGTGCACAAGAAGCTGAGAGGGGACACAGCTGGGATAGCTGACCCCAGCTGACTAAAGGGATATTCCATACCATATGATGTCATGCTCAGCATGTAAAGCTGGAGGAAACCAGGACAGGGAAGAAGAAGGAAGGGAGGGACGTTCAGAGTTATGGCATTTTGTCTTCCCAAGTAACCATTACACGTGATGGAGCCCTGCTTTCTTGGAGATGGCTGAACACCTGCCTACTGATGGGAAGCAGTGAATGAATTCCTTGTTTTGCATTGCTTGTGTGCGCGGCTTTTGCTCTACCTATTAAACTGTCTTTATCTCAACCCACGAGTTTTCTCACTTTTACGCTTCCAATTCTGGCCCCCCATCCCGCTGCAGGGGGAGTGAGTGAGCGGCTGTGTGGTGCTTAGTTGCCGGCTGGGGTTAAACCATGACACCAGGTCTCTGTAAGATGGCTCTCCCTTCTGATGTGTCCCCCTCAGCACCCAGTTTGGTGTCATCAGCAATATTGGTGAGGTTGCTTTCAATCCCATCATCCAGATCGTTTATGAAGATATTGAACAGTGTGGGGCCCAGTATTGATTCCTGGGGGACCCCACTTGGACAGGCTGCTAGCCTGAGTAAAAACCTTTGATCACCACCGTCTGTGTGCTGCCTGTGAGCCAATTCCCTCCCTACCCACTTTGCAGACCACCCATCCAATCTGTATCTTGCCAGTTTGTCCAGGAGGAGGCTGTTGGAAACAGTGTCAAACGCTTTGCTGAAATCCAGGTAAACAACATCCACTGCTCTCCCCATGACGGCAGAAGATGTTACTTTGTTGTAGAAGATGACCAGATCAGCCTGGCATGATTTGCCCTTGGTAAATCCATGCTGGCTTTTCCCAGTCACCTGCTTCATTTGGTTTGTAACAGTGTCTAGGAGGACTCGTTCCATGACTTTCCCAAGGATTGAAGTAAGACTAATGTGCCTGTAGTTTCCCAAGTCCTCTTTTGAGCCCTCATTGTAGATGGCTGTGACAGTTGCCCTCTTCCAGTAATCAGGGATATCCCCTGATCTCCACGACTTTTCAAATATTATAGACAGTGGCCTTGCAACAACATCAGCCACTTCTCTGAACATAGATTGATGTGGGTTGAACCTTTGCAAGAGGTCACAGACCACCCATCCCTGCTGGTGGGTGGATCCATGCATTGTCGTAGGCACATGTTCCTGTGATCTGGGGTCCAGCTATGCTGGTAAAGACAGAGGTAGAGAAGGTATTGAGAACCTCTGTCTTGTCAGCATTATTAGTAATTGGTTTCCCCACCCTTGTTAGCAATGGGCCTGTGTCTTCCCTGGGCTTCTGCTTACTGCTCATGTATCTGAAGAAGCCATTCTTCTTGTGTTAACTTCTTGATGTTTAATAAAAATGTCAGTGAACGCAAGGGTGGTTACTAAAGCCAGGAGGGTATGTAGCTCACTACGGGAAGGTAGGCTCAGTAGCTAGTAAATGTGTCTGTAAATCTGCATTTCTAAGGTAAGCATAGCAGTTGGTTTTATATATCCTTTTCCTGGTATCTTTACCCAGCTTCTTGGATTTGGTGGTTTCAGGGCTTCCCAAGCCAGGCATTGTTACTGGATGCACATTAGAGATCCACCAAGGAACCTGTCCTCCATTAATTCCTCTATTCCTTTTCCAGACTTATTTGGACTTTGGGTGTCTACAGCAGTGAGTGTCATGGTTGGCGTGTGGAAAACTACTTTCTGTTGTGTAAAACTTGGTGTTGGGTAATTTCACTGAGTGCCATCTTGTTCTTGTAAATGGGAAACAGCAAGTAACTAGTTCCTATTCACCTTCCCAATGCCAGTCTGTGATTTCACAGATCCATGTCGCACTTCCACCACCATCTCTTTTCCAAGCTGAAGGGCCTTAGTCTGCTCCATCTTTACAAGAAGCACATCTTCATCTGGGATTAACTGGACCCAGCAACAGTTTTATAAACCCTCAGAATTTTCTGCAGTTCCCAAAGTTGAAATGAGAAAGATGTCCCAGCTCCTTTTAGGAGAAAAATAGGAGTTTCTATTCCATTATTTTTTAAGTACCAGAGTACCTAGTTTATAATAGCATTACACCAAGAACTGAGACTCTTCAGGTCAACTTGGAAATGTATCAAGTCCATGTGCCACTGAGTCTTTTGCATCCACTGATTTGGAAAGAGGAAGCAAAGAGCAAAGGATTAAAACAGTTAAAGTCAGCTGGATCTTTACAGGGGACCGATTTTCAGCATCTCACACAGAGATCACAAGAGATGGTGGAGCAGGTTGGCATGACAGCAGTGCCTGGCAAACACCTTTGTACCTGTTGGTACAAAGCAGTGGGCACACATCTGCACTGGGCATTGAGGAAAGATTGCAGGGTCCACTGTCTTGGTAGGGCTGAAAGCATCTTGTGAGAAAGGGGCTTCTGCAAAGTCAAGAGGATATTGCTACCAACTCAGCAGAGCAATGTCCTGGGGACAGCCACTGTTCTGAAAATCCATTGTGCGGGGGACAAGGAGTTGCTGAGGGTCTTGTTCATTACAGAAACTTGAGGAGCAGATGATCACCTCCTCTGTCCTGTCCCACCATGCAGCACTCAAAATGAGGAATGGCTTGGTGCTCTGGGATCTCTCTTCATGGCTTGTGGTTGGTGCTTTGGAACTGCAACTCCCTGGAGACAGTGCAGGCTGCCATAGCACTTCTGTCCATCCCTTCTGCCGGCACCAGCTCATAAAGCCTACTGAGGAAGGCAGGGGCTTATAGGAAGGATGTCAGGCAAGAGCAAGCACAGGCTGGGAGGCTCCCACCCTCTCCCTGGCCCCATCTGGAAGACTTGTGGGAAAACAGCAGGCAGTGAGTGGGTCTTGGGTGACGTAGACTGTTCTGGCCAGCCTGGTCTGGCCTGTAGGACATGCATGACACTGCTCAAGATGAGTACTTGTGAACGGACCAGTTTAATAGGAGCCATATGCCCAAACTCTTTAAACCTTATCTCACAGACAGCCTAAATTAAAGTCAGTTTTTATTGAAATCTTCCTGACAGATGGATGGATGGCCACAACATGCCTGGGTAGTGGCTTGGCTTATGCTTCTGTTACCTTGTTAAGAGGAGATTGTTTAAAAGTAAGGTCAGGTTTGTAAAGAATTGGTGACACTGCAAATAAACAGCCAGTCGTGATGAGAGGTCATACTTGAAAAATACGATCATCATCATATTTGAAAAATCATGATAGTCAGGTGAAGTCCCCAGTGACTGGAAAAAGGGAAACATCACGCCTATTTTTAAACATGGTGAAAAGGAGGACCCTGGGAACTACCAACCAGTCAGCCTCTGACCTCTGTGCCCAGTAAGATCATAGAGCTGATCCTCCTGGAAGCTATCTCAAGGCATATGGATGACAGGGAGGTGATTAGAGACAGCCAACATGGTTTCACAAAAGGCAAATCATGCCTGACTCATCTGGTGGCCTTCTATAACGGAGCGACTGCGTTGGTGGGTAAGGGAAGAGCAACTGATGTCACCTACCTGGACTTCTGTAAGGCCTTTGACATGGTTCCACACAGCATCCTTGTCTCTAAACTGGAGAGAGAAGGATTTGATGGATGGAGTGTTAGATGGATAAGGAATCGTCTGGATGGGCGCATCCAAAGAGTTGCAGTCAGTGGCTCAATGTCCAACAGCAACCAGTGGTGTCCCTCAGGTGTCTGCACTGGGACCAATACTGTTCAATATCTTTATTAATGGCATGACAGTGGGATTGAGTGCACCCACAGCAAGTTTGCAGATGACACCGAACTGAGTGGTGCAGTTGATACGCTTGAGGGACGGGATGCCATCCAGAGGGACCTGGACAATCTTGAGAAGTGGGTCCATGTGAACCTCATGAGGTTCAACAAGGCCAAGTGCAGGGTCCTGCACCTGGGGGGGGCAGGGCAACCCCCAGTATCAATACAGGCTGGGGGGTGAAGGGATTGAGGGCAGCCCTGCAGAGAAGGACTTGGGGATGCTGGTGGATGAAAAACTGGACATGAGCCAGCAATGTGCGCTCGCAACCCAGAAAGCCAACCGTATCCTGGGTGCATCACCAGCAGTGTGGCCAGCAGGTCGAGGCTCTGGGGTTCCCAGAGGAACAAGGAGGACATGGACCTGTTGGAGTGGGTCCAGAGGAGGCCACGGAAATGGTCCGAGGGCTGGAACCCCTCTGCTAGGAAGAAAGGCTGAGAGAGTTGGGGTTGTTCAGCTTGGAGGAGAGAAGGCTCTGGGGAGACCTTATGGCGACATTTCAATATATAAAGAAGGCTTATAAGAAAGATGGAGAGAGACTTTTTACCAGGGCCTGTAGTGACAGGACAAGGGGCAATGGTTTTAAACTGAATGAGGGTAGGTTTAGGCTGGACATAAGGAAGAAATGTTTTTTGATGAGGGTGGTGAGACACTGGAGCAGGTTGCCCAGAGAAGCTGTGGATGCCCCATCCCTGGAAGTGTTCAAGGTCAGGTTGGACGGAGCTTTGAGCAACTTCATCTACTGAAAGATGTCCCTGCCCATGGCAGGAGGGTTGGACTAGACGGTCTGGGAAGGTCCCTCCCAACCCAAACTGTTCCGTGATTCTATGATTCATTCGATGAGATGAAACGCTTGCTGGACGTGGTTGTGGGTGTCATCAGCCTCAGACACATGTGCCCACACAGAGGCTTCTTACAGAGGAGGGCAGCTAATTACAGCTAGACAGAAAAAGCTGGGGCTGTGAGCCCAGGTCTCAGCCTGGATGCAGGGAAGGTACCATGGCTGGGATTACCCTGTCAATAAGAAAGAAATCTCTTAGTGGCCTGCCTGGAGCTGGGGGTTAACGTTTGGATGCAGGAGGACCTGGAGGCTGTGTAGGGCTGAATGAGAAGCTGATGCTTTCAAGGGGATATGTTCCAGCTGCTTCAGATGCGTGGTGTTCATTCCCTTTTGTACCACAGTGTCCGAGTTCAGGAGAGGAGAGCTTGCGTATTTAGCCCTTCCCCTGCACCACGGCTAGCTTTTCAGTTCCCCAGCCTAGTTTTTCCCCAGCCTCTCCAGTCCCCAGCTCAGTTTTGACTCCTAGACATGCTTCCCAGTTGCTGACAGTCCCGTTACCACAGCTTGGTGAGCTACCACTTCCCAAGTGTATGCTCATCACCACCCAATACAAGCCTGACATAGAGTATTTTACCTTCCTCTGCCTGTTTGGTTTAAATCACCATTTGTTTCATCAAAAGTCCAAGTTCTGCATGTTTATGGCATAAGCTCACATCCTCCTCCTGCATGCAAGTTTGGTTGGAGCTTGTCAGTTAGAGAGTGAACCCTGCAACGCAAAAATATCCGTGGCACACAGTCAGCCCTGGCACAAGTCTCTTCTCTGAGGCAGTGCTTTGCCCTGGAGCAAAGTTCCCATCCTTTGCTCCCAAGAGAGCACAGGTGCTCCAACTCAGTGGAAGCAACTCAGAAAACAGCCATGTCTTCTAGTGTCTTACAGAGAGATGAATAAAAGGCAAGTGGTTAGACTCCATGCTTGCTGAAGTGGGCTTGTAACATGGCACACTACCAGCCTTACCTGGATCATGTTCAGGCAGTTGTCCCCAAGCCTGTGTGAGGGACCACTGCCTGGGAGTAGGTGCAAACCTGCAGGACTGGTCTGTGCCTGTCCTTTGGAGATGGGTGACTTCAGTATGGGTCTGTTGAAACACTTCTTTGGGAACACTCGGTCCACCATCTGATCACAACTGCTGCGCTTTGTTACGTTCAGCTCCCCCACTCCTTTTCTCTCCTATGCATGATGATTTTTGTTTCTTTCTTTGTCATGTCACAAAAGACCAGTTGTTCTCTTTACTATCATCTGTCAAAGTGCTACCTGGGGCATGAGGCAGTTATAAACCCTGTTCCCTACAGATGCTTGACTTACAGGCTCCCAAGGCAATTGCAGCTTAACTAGAACACCTCTCTTCTGCTGTCAGACCTCATCAGACAGTCTTAGGAGCAGGAAGGCTTGGAAATTCATGCCCTCCTCAGTGTCCCTTCCTCAACATCATACCTAGGAGAAGGACCAGGGCCCTTGAGCACTGGGAGCAGGGAGGGGAAGAGCGAGCAGGGCACTGCAGGCTGTGCTCTGCCTGGATGGTACCTCCGCACCCTCGAGTGACACTTCCAGCTCAGCTCACAGCCACTTCCCCTGGGAACTGAGTGCATTCCTGAAGGAACTTCAATGCCACTGCAAGTGCTGGATCTGGTGGGAATGTGTGTTTTGTACCTAGGAAGGCATCCGTGCTTGTAGAAGGAAGTGGATTTAGTAGCCATGGATTTGTAGGGGAAGAAGGGAGACAGGTGGATCCCAGACATTTTTGTCTTTCCTGATAGCACTTCTCAAAGGAGCCAGATGTGTGCTTGGGGAACAGCTGGCATGAGCATGGTCTGTGCCCTAGATGGGCTGCTTGTCTGTTTGGGAAGGGGTCTGAGACCCCAAGCTCGGTCAGCCCTGCGCTCAGTGCTCAACTAGTCCCAGGCCATGCTGCGTTTTCCCCTGCGGTGGCCGGGATGCCTGCCATGCAGGTCCAGACCTGTGGGTGAGCACCCAAAGGCTTCCCAGCCAGCATCACGTGTGGCTGAAACAGAGCAGGAATCTTGGGTGCTCGATAGTGGGATTCCCTCTGTCATGCCACCCACTGAGAGGAAAACTCATGCCTGTGGCAGAGGGGAGAGCAGAGAAACCCCGTTCCTCCCTTCCCAGCCACCACAGAGAGGCTGGTCCAAGAGCCCAGTGCTTTCCAGGACTGGTTTTCCCTGCAGTGAGTTTTCCACTGCGCTTGCAGTGGCAGTGCCAGAGGCAGCAGGAGCGAATCGGGCAAGGAGGGTCCGTCTCCCTCGGCAGTGAAACAGCAACGGATGGAGCAAGGCAGAACTGCCTACCTACCCTGGGCTGCACAAGGGGATGTGGCACTGCCAACGCTGGGGGAACGGGCCTGCCGGACACAGGGCAGAGTGTGGACAGACTGACAGCAGCAGAGCTGTGGCTCCTGCTTTTAACTGTTGACTCCCAGCGTTGCTTTGCTGCCTGCTTGGCTGTGCTGGCAGCTGCTGGGCTTTCCATTCCCACCTGCTCCAGCAACCCCAGCCCCAGCTGCCATGCAGGGCAGTTAGTGTAAGTGCGGAGTATCCAGTCCCCCAGCACGCAGGAAAAGCCTTTATCATCTGCTTAGGATGTGAACCACGATGTCTAAAGGGAAATTGTGGATGGGCAGGCGGCAGGGAGAGGACAGGGACTGCCAGCCCAGCCTGCAGGCTCTCTTCAGCACGCTTAGCTGCTCCAGAATTGAGGGTTGGCTGCCAAGTGCTTTGCTCGGGGTCCCGCAAAGCCCCAGCTACTCTTTTTTTATTTCAGGCCTACCAAGAGATCCTGGTCTGCCTTTGGCAGGAGCGTGTGTAGCATCCCTGAGGCCGGCTCCCACAGCACTAGCATCCCTCCATCGGCCCTTGGGGCAGAGCCAGAGCTGCCTTGCTCTTCTCAGAGCTGCATGCAGGGCTGGGGCTTGCCTGAGGGCAAAGGAAGATGGTTCCCCATCTGATCTCTATGCATTTCCTCAGGAGCTGGGACAGTCCTCTAGCCAGGCAGGAGACTGAAAGCTGTTGGAGTCCAGGGCAGGCGGGTCGGTGAGCCCTGCCAGCTCCTGCCAGCCTCGTTTGATGCCCTTGCCCATCTGTCTTGTCCCTGTCCCCAGGAGGAGCTGGGGGCAGCAAGACAGGGCTCAGCAGCCCTTTTCGCTTTCTGTGCATGTTGTGATGTGTTGGTGTTAGAAGCAGAGTAGGAGGAGATGGGTGGGAGATGCGATGGCCATGGATGCCCTGGGGTGTCCATTCCCAAGCACAGGCCAATCCTAGGGAGGGGACATCCCCCCTTGACCTGTCCAGGAGGGGAGGAGGAACAGCATTATTCCAGAGCTGGAAGGGAGGGATCTATGCTTCGCACTCCTGGCAGCGCATCCAGCCCAGAGGAAGGACAAGGCAGCAGGGAGTGAGCATGTGTCCCTCCGGTGCTGGCCCATGAATCCTGAACCAGTGATCAGCCTGCAGGAGAAATGCATAGCGGAAGCGGTGGCAGGGTCTCCCTTTGGTAGTTCCCCAAGTCTGGCTCGGAGGAGGGCAGCAGCCTCTGCAAAGGGAGCGAGGGGCCAGCAGGGACTGGGGTCTGCGCTGAGGCTGAGATTCCTGTATCACTGCCCGGTCCATCACGTGTAGGGGTGGCACCCCTGCCCCTGGCCAGGCCACTCTGTCAGGCTAAATATCAGTGGAAATATCCTTTTCTGCCTCCTTTTATTTGCAGGGAATCTGAAGCATGTTGTTTAGCGGAGAAGGAAGGCTCAGGTTTCCGCAAGAGCATTTCCCGTGGGGAAGACGACGTGTTTATGTTAGCAGCTGGTGAAATTTGTAGCTGCGGGGGAAATTTGGAAGAAATTAATGTTGGTTGGTTGATTTTTTTCTCTTTAAAGAAGAAAAGCTGCTGCGCACCACAAGCACCATGGCTCTCCCCAGGCAGGAGTGTGGGGCCTCCAGCCACAGCCTTCCAGTGCCGGCAGAGCTTCCCTTGCTCCTTTCTCTTTCCTTTTTTAACACCACAGAGTTTATTCTCACAACTGGTTTTAAATGTTTTTTTAAGAGAGGGGCTGCTCAGAGCTGTGAACCCTCCCCAGCTGGAGCCCAGCACCACATTACCTTCCTGGCAGGAGCACGGCCTCTGAGCTGGCCACCCAGGGAGCGGTGCCGAGGGCCAGCTGGGGCACGGGGCACAGGCTGTGCCTCTCATCCACAGAAAGGCATGGCCATTGTGTTTTTAACTGGGATTTTTTTTTAAATAAAGTATTTGAAATACTCCTCCAGCCCTTTCCTTTCTTCCTGCGCCCACCCTGCCTTGCCTGTGCTCTTTTCCACAGCACTTTATGTGTTCAGCAGAGGTCCAGCCAGCGCTGGAAAGTAAAGATCTGCAGTTGCACTTGTGACTGTCCCTTCCAGCCCCATCATGTAAGGCAGCACAGACACACCCCCCCAGAGCGATGGGTGGGCTCCTGAAATCCTGTGCGGAGGGGTCAGACCCCAGGGGTGCTCCCCAGAGTGTTGAGGGAGATGCAGGGCAGGGTGGCAGCTCCTGTCCCAGGAGACCTCAGATGAACCTCCAGATGCCCCAGCGCCCTATGAGAGCTGCCACTCACCATCTCAGTGAGGCATCTCAGCAAAGGGACAAGGTACACAGATATCTTGGGCAGATCCCTCCTGGTGCCTTCGGTGGTGGAGCCTGGCCTCTGCTGCCCTTGTCCCCTCCTTCACCTGGCCTGTGGAGCTTTTATTTGTGCTGTTTCTTTTTAAAGATGTCCAGTCACTGTGGGAAAGCATATTTCCTGTTGCTTTAATTAGATTACGCTGGAATAAATAGCAAGACAAAGGGACTCCCAGCCTGGCCTGGCTTTGTTTTGATCTCTTGTTTTTCACTGCTGATCCAAACAACAGGAAATCCAGTGTGGAGGGAGTTCAGCTGGACGTGGCTCCCATGTCCCCACTGATTGACTCCTGACCCCCTCCCTGCTTTCCCCCATGTCCCCCCGGCACCTGCTGCGGTGAGGTGGGGGGGGGCCGGCCTCGTGTGGTGACCACTGGCAGGAGGCTGGCACTGCCACCGGCACAGCAAAGGCTTTCAGTGCCCAGGGGAGATGTCAGCCCTGGGGATCATTTAGCAAGGAGAAAAGTGGGGTATGAGAGAGCAGAGAAGCTGGCCAGCTGCCCCCTCCGACCCACCTCGGTGCCCCATGTGCTCTATCCCTGCACCAGGCACAGATGGCCTGTGAGCTGCGGGAGCTGCTTCAGGAACACAACTGGGAAAACAAATAAACAATAGGAAACCGCCCAAGTATCAAACATTGTGGCACTAAATGGGGTTTAGGTGAGGTGCAGGGAGAGCTGCACCTGAGGATGGGACTGTAAGGATATGGCACCCTAAACCAGGCAGGTTGCCCACTGTCCTGTTTTCAGCTGGGATGGAGTTAATTTTCCACCCCTTATTCTATACCATCTACATCATGCCCAGGTCCCCGTCTTTCCAATACATTTCCATTGATCACCACCCCTTTTCCTGTTTTTTGACATATATACACACAGATATAATTCCCTTAGTCTATGGGCCATCCCTCTAAAATGTTTGTTGAGTTCATTTAGTCCATGACTTTGGGCTCCATCTGTCATAATAATCTTTCAGGGCAGGAAAGATGGAGATGGTATGCGGTGTTGGATTGTTTCATGTTGAAGTCAGTTCTGGTTCCATCATCACTGTGCTTTGCTTGGTTTCATCGAAGTTCATTCTTCATTAATCTGGGTGATTCTTATTGTAATATCATTGGTATGGCATATAATATTATGTAGCAGTTAACATCATATAGTTCAAATCATTGGCTATTCTCACCCAAAATCAAATCCCCTTGAGGTACACATCGGACTTCCCCATCTTTCCGCATTATCCACCAAGTGCACCCAGGTCCTTGAGCAAAAGCAAATCCACGGATGGGTTTGCCTTTGCCCGAGGCAGGAATAACCCAGACTGTCTTCCCCAGCGTATTTTTTATGTGCACTACAGGGACTTTATTCCCATGTACAGTATGAAAAAGTTTTGACTGGGCAGGGCCAGCTTGATTGGCAGATCCCCTCATGTTGACTAACCAGGTGGCCTTTGCTAAATGTGTATCCCAATGTTTGAATGTCCTGCCACCCATTGCTCTCAGTGCAATAATAATAACAGTCTTTAACTCTTTAACAGTCCATTGTATCGTTCAATTTTCCCAGAGGCTGGTGCATGATAGGGGGATGTGATATACCCACTCAATGCCATGCTTTTTGGCCCAGGTGTCTATGAGGTTCTTTCGGAAATGAGTCCCATTGTCTGACTCAATTCTTTCTGGGGTGCCCTGTTGCCATAGGACTTGCTTTTCAAGACCCAAGATAGTGTTCCGGGCAGTGGCATGGGGCACGGGATATGTTTCCAGCCATCCGGTGGTTGCCTCCACCATTGTAAGCACATGGCGCTTGCCTTCGCAGGTTTGTGGGAGTGTGATATAATCAATCTGCCAGGCCACCCCATATTTATATTTCAACCATCGTCCTCCATACCAGAGGGGCTTTAACCACTTGGCTTGCTTGATCGCAGCACATGTTTCACATTCATGGATAACCTGCGCAATAGTGTCCATGGTCAAGTCTACCCCTCGATCACGAGCCCATCTGTATGTTGCATCTCTTCCTTGATGGCCTGAGGTGTCATGGGCCCACCGAGCTAGAAATAATTCACCCTTATGTTGCCAGTCCAGATCCACCTGAGCCACTTCAACCTCAGCAGCCTGATCCACCTGCTGGTTGTTTTGATGTTCTTCAGTGGCCCGACTTTTGGGTACGTGAGCATCTACGTGACGGACTTTTACAACCAGGTTCTCTACCCAGGCAGCAATATCTTGCTACAATGTGGCAGCCCAGATGGGTTTGCCTCCGTGCTGCTAATTGCTCCGCTTCCATTGCTGTAACCACCCCCATGTGACGTCATGCTCAGTACATAAACTGGGGAAAGCTGGCCGGGGGGGCGCCGCTGCTCAGGGACTGGCTGGGCATCGGTCGGTGGGTGGTGAGCACTTGCATTGTGCATCACTTGCTTTGTATATTCTTCTTATTACTAGTAGTAGTAGTAGTAGTATTTTACTTTATTTCAATTATTAAACTGTTTTTATCTCAACCCACAAGTTTTCTCACTTTTACTCTTCCGATTCTCTCCCCCATCCCACCGGGTGTGGGGGGGGGGAGTGAATGAGCTGGTGTGTGGTGCTCAGTTGCCAGCTGAGGTTAAACCACGACACCCACACACAGACAGCTGGGGAAACTGAGGCACGGGGTAAAGCACCCCCTCCGCCATCTCCATCCACATCCCCGAATGCGGAGAGACAATTGGAGCTCAGCTCGGTGCAAAGCAAGAAAAGTGCAAAAGGTGAGACAAAGGCTTGGGGGAACCCCCAGTGCCCCCTCAACAGACACCCTCACACCCAAATCCTTCTCCAGACGGCTGAAGGCACCAGCCCATGTCACCCTCGCCAGCCCTGGCACCAACTGAACCCCCTTCTTGTCCCCCACCCTGGGTGGGTGTTACAAGTGTGTCCCAGCCTGGATGGGGGAGGCATGGGGGGTCCCAGCCTGGACGAGGGGGGGGAGGACACCCAAGAGGTTGGGAGGCAGGCGGGAGAACATGGGGGAGTTGGGGGTGTCCAGACTGGATGGGAAAGCATGGGAGGTACCAGCCTGGATGGGGTGACATGGTGGGTCCCAGCCTGAACGGGGAGGACACGGGGGGACCCAGCCTGGAAGGGGAGGGCACGGGGGTCCGGCCGGGAACTGGAGGGGCAGGCGGTGCCGGTGCCGGTGCCGCCCCCGGGGGCCGTCCCGTCCCGTCCTATTCCATCCCATCCCTCCCAGCCCGCCCCGTCCGCCCGCTGGTCCCGCTGCGCTTCGCCTTTCCCCGCGGCCCGGCCGCACCGGGGCCGCTATAAATCCGGCGGCAGCGGCGGCTGCCCGGGCCGTGCGGGGAGCGGAGCCGAGCGGGGAGCGGGGCCGCCCAGGTAAGCGCGGGGGAAGCCGGGGCGCCACTCCCAGCCCCGCTCCACTCCAGCCTCCCCCCCCCGACTGGGGACCCCGCCGGACCGCATCCGCCCGAGGGGGGGGGGCAGCCCGCGCCCCGCTGAGCGCCGCCGTGTCCCCGCAGGCCCCGGAGGAGATGAGCTCGCTACGGTGTCCCCACCGGGGCACGAAGGACCGCGAGGTGGCGGCGACCCTGCGCTACCCCTCCGGGGCCGGGGACATGCCGGCCGCCACGGGGGGGGCTCCGCCGGCCCCCGCCGCCCCTTTGGCCCTGCAGGCGGGTCCCCACCTCCTGGCCAGCATGCACCTCCAGAAGCTCAACAGCCAGCGCCGCGCCGCGTGGGGACTCCGGCGCCCCCAGGAGCCCGGCTCGCCGCCCGGCTGGGGCTTGGGGACACAGCCACGGGGCGTGGGGAGCCACCCCCCCCCGGTCGCCGGCCCCGGCATCATCGACTCGGACCCGGTGGACGAGGAGGTGCTCGGGGCGCTGGTGCTGGAGCTTGGCCTCGACAGGGCAGACGAGCTGCCGGAGCTCTGGCTCGGCCACCACGAGTTCGACTTCCCCGCGGACCTGCCGGCCGGCTGCTGAGGCTGGAGGGCGGCTGGGGCGGGGGGCTCCCGCGTCGCCCCATCCCACCGGGGACCCGCGGTCCGATGCCGCTGGGCGCGGGGAGCGCCCCGGCTGTCCCACGGGGGGCGAGGGCTGGCGCTGCGGGCGGGGCGGGATCGCAGGGAGCGCTCGGAGCCCGGCCGAGGGTGGGACGGGGTCGCCCTCGGGGCTGGAGGAGGCGTTGGGGCCGCGGTGCCCGCCCCCAACGCGGAGCCGCCTCGCTGGGCCAGGCAGGCGGGGGTCTCAAGCTGCTGTCTAATAAAATCTGGAAGGACCGTTGTCCCCCCGGCTGTGCCCCTTTCCCTGTCCAGCTCAGCGCTGGGGCTGGGGGGGGACGACAAGGGGGTCCCATCTCCGCGGGGGATCCCGTGGGAAGCGGCCCGGGGCGGGAGGAGGATCTGCCCGCCGCAGCTCCCGTGCCTCTACCCGGCTTTACGGTGGCGCCAGGGGTGCCGCCTGCGCGATGTCCCCATCGTGTTACCCCCGAGAATGGGACCTCTGTCCCGCCCGCGCCCCGCTGCGGGAGCGATGCTGCGGGGACCCGCTGGGGGCCGCCCGGTGCGGGACCGCTCCACTCGGCTGCCTGGGGTGCCCCGGGGACCCCGGTACCCCGGGGGGGACACGCCAGCCTCCCCGGGGAGCCCAGCCGGGGACCGCTGGCCCCCGAGCTGCCTTCGGGAGCGGGCGCTCGGGGCCGGAGTCGGGTTCGGGGTGCTGCGTGGGGTCCCAGCTCCACCCCGGGAGTGGCCGTGGGCGAGGGGAGGGCGGTGGCCCGGCACGCGTGTCCCCTCCGGCTCGGCTCCCGGGGCAGCCGGAGTACCCGGAGTCTCCGAGCCCCCCCGCCCCGGAGTGGAGGGGGATGTGCCACCCCCGACACCCTCACACCCTCTCCCAAACCGCAGGGGCACAACGTGGGGGGCTGTCCCATGGCACCGGCGAGGGCCGGGAGGGATCCGGTCACCCTCCCCACAACAGAGCCGCCCGCTGCCGGAAGCGGGGTGCCCTCGTCGAGGCCGCTTGCAGCAGGGAGGGGATGGGGCACTCCACCTCGCTGGTGGTGGCTGCCCAGAGCCCCCCTCACCTCCCGTGGGCAGCACGTCAGCAGGGCACCGCGGGGAGCGCCGAGCCTGTCCCGCGTGGGGGGCACACGCACACCGTCTGCCCTGGCACGGGTTGGCGCTGGACCTCCGGGCCGGCAGGGGGCGCCCCGCGCCGCCGCTGCCGCGCCCGCGGATATCAGAGGAGGCCCGGAAGCGGCGGCCCTTTCCCGGCGGAGCGCAGCCATGGTGAGTGCGCGGTGCGGCTGTTCCCCGCCGCCATCCGCTGCCATCCACCGCTCGCCGTGGGCTGCCGCCGCTCTCGCCGCGTCGAGGGGCGCGGGAGGGAGCCCGCCGCCAGGGCCGGGGTGGGGCGGGAGCCCGGGGGGGGCCGGGGAAAGACAGCTGGGGGGCCGGGCCTGGCGGCGGCCCGTAACGCGTCCCGTCCCGTCCCGTCCCGTAGGCCCGCGGTCCCAAGAAGCACCTGAAGCGCGTGGCTGCGCCCAAGCACTGGATGCTGGACAAACTGACGGGCGTCTTCGTGAGTGCGGGACAGGGCTGGGGATGGGGCCGGGGTTGGGGATGGGGCCGGGGCCGGGCCCAGACTGCTCGCGGCAGCGGCCTTTCCCGCCTTCTGCGGGCCCAGGCGGCTTCGCAGTCTCACCGAGGGGGTGCTCGGGGGGTGGCGGTGAGCTGGGGCAGTGCAGGGGAGAAGGGGGTGCTTGCGGTTAGGGGCTTTGTGAACAGCTTTCGTGTTTACTCTGTTTGCAAGGGATATGGCAGTGGGGCAGTTGGTTGCTCTCTTTTAACCTGCTGCTTGTTGTGTTTTTCCTTCATTGGAGTGAGACAGTAGATGGTTGTACTGGGTTGGGGGCAGTGTTTTGTGAGGCTGGCAAGACTTGGGGGGAAAGGCACTGTGAATACGAAGAAAAGATATCTGCAGCCTATCACTGTCTGCTTAGCAGTTAGGCTCCATGCAACTGTCCTTGGGTGCTGCTGTGAGAGCCGTTGGGGCAGTAGCATTCTTCCTCTGAGGATAGTCGATGCTGCTTTTGTGCTTGAGCACCCAGCAGAAAGCTTCTGTTTGCAGGCACCCCGTCCATCGACAGGCCCTCACAAGCTGAGGGAGTGCCTTCCGCTCATCATCTTCCTGCGGAACAGGCTGAAGTATGCCCTGACAGGAGACGAGGTCAAGAAGATCTGCATGCAGAGGTTCATCAAGATAGATGGCAAAGTCCGCACAGATATCACTTACCCTGCAGGCTTCATGGGTGAGTGGGGAGGGCTGGGGCAGGTACCTCAGGCAGCTCTGCTGCACTGGCGTGGGATGTCTTGTGAGGCTGGCACGATTTTGAGGGAAAGATGCTTTCCTGGTGGAGTTGAAGAAAACATAAGTATAAGCAGTTGTTATTTAGTTTGGAGTTGTGCACTGCAATGAATACCAAAGCTAGATATTTGTAGCCTATAACTGCCTGATTGCATATGCCTTTGGCAGTTTTTGCTAATTTGCACTGTATCACAGTAAAAGATGTGAGCCTGTGGTCAAGAGGAGATACCAACCTCATCGTTCACACCTGAAGCATTGTTCAGCAATCCCTAGTTCTTTCTAAACATGAGCTTTGTGCTGAGTTACAGTGTTGGGTAACATAGCTGATAACAGCTGCTATTTTATTTCCCTCTCTGAAATCAGATGTCATCAGTATCGAGAAGACGGGTGAGCATTTCCGCTTGGTGTACGATACCAAGGGCCGGTTTGCTGTTCACCGCATCACAGCTGAAGAGGCCAAGGTGAGAAGCTTCAGCTTGGCATAAGCGTGGGCCCAGTTGGGTTTGGTTGGGGCTGTGTTTCCTCTTTGGCATCTCCTGAACGGGAGCTGTTGGCTCTCTTCCCTGAGACCTGAGTCCATGACACCTTTGAGAAGATCAGGGCCTTCAGGGTTGGGGTACGAAGCCTTTGGCAGGGGGAAATCTGGTGACGTGAGAGCAACTCACAGATGACTACAGGTGCATTGACTGATGCTTGAAATGACCGCTGTTGGCATGGGCTGGGTTATCTTCACAGGGAGCTTTGGGGTGGGGATGGCTCTGCTGTGGTGTGATGAGCCTCAGCATAGGGCTCCACAAGCTAACAGAGATCAGAAACATGGTACTGCCTGTGGCGCAAAACCCTTGAAGTCCTTCCTGAGTCTGTTATGGAAGTGTTTACAAACTGTGCGGAAGCGACTCCCGGACATGTTTCCTTAACCCAAGCATGTTGGCATGCCTGAGTTGCGAGTCTGTGCTCTCCTTTGCATGTCCTTCCTAAGGGCAGG
Organism: Aptenodytes patagonicus; assembly: GCF_965638725.1. NCBI lineage: Eukaryota > Metazoa > Chordata > Aves > Sphenisciformes > Spheniscidae > Aptenodytes > Aptenodytes patagonicus. The sequence goes on from NC_134957.1 coordinate 25,306,882, forward strand.
CTGTGCAGGCATGCAGTGATGCTGAGAGAAGAGCTGGCTGTGCTGTAGCCGACTGTGGTGTGCGTTTGGGGCCTCTTCGCCCCCCTGTGATATGCTTTTTTATCTCTGGCTACCGCTCTGTGTTGACCTGTGAGTCCCAAAGTGGCTGTGAAGGAGTCGGGGGTAAAAGGCAGGAGAGAAAACAGGGTGCCCCGGAGGAGGGGTACAGATTTCTTTTGGGTCCTGAAGAAAGACGGCCACTGCCTCTGCTGTGTGTCCATGGGCTTTAGGGCAAAATGAGGAAACCGCCCTGGCGTAGGCTTTCCTGGGAAAATGCAGCTAGTGTTTGTGGGGAGGCCGAAGCCTGGGGTGGGCAGCTGTTCCTGAAGCGCAGGTGTTTTCCAGTGGGGCTGTAGTGCAGCTGCGCGGCAGCCCTACGAGAGGCATTGTTGGGGCAGTGAGCTGGGCAAGTCACTGCCTCGGCTCCTGTTGCAAGCCCTGGAGCGTCTGGGTGTTTTGCTTGGGGTCTGAGGCCTGCTGTGGCTGGTGGCTCTCTGGGCGACAAGGGTCCCCTGGTCCATGGTGCTGTTCGCTGCCTCAGCTGAGCAGTGTTGCGTTTTGTTTGCAGTACAAGCTGTGCAAGGTGAGGAAGATCTTTGTGGGCACCAAAGGAATCCCTCATCTGGTCACCCATGATGCCCGCACCATCCGCTATCCGGACCCCCTCATCAAGGTGAATGATACGGTCCAGATTGACCTGGAGACAGGCAAGATCACAGATTTCATCAAGTTTGACACAGGTAGGTCTTGCATTCCCTGTAAAACGCTGTACTCTTCCCCACCGTCGAGAGCAGTGTGGAAGCTAAATACAAATGCCACGCATCTTTGCTCTAAAGTAGAGAGGCAGTGGTGGCAGCCTTGGGAAAGGGGTTGTTCCCTGGGGCATCTCCACTTGGAGCTGGAGGAGGGATTCATCCCATGTGCTGGCAGTGGAAGGCATTTGGCATAGGGACTTGAAGCAATTCCGAGAGCAAGCAGGCACCAGGAAGAAGCAGTGAGCTGGTGGAGAGGTTGGTTGGGCCTGGGTCTTGCAGGGCTGTGAGTGGAAAGCTCTGGGCAGCTGTGGGGAGATTCCTGGCTCTTTGTTGTGGGAGAAGGTTTCGGTTGCAGAGCCATGAGCAGTGCCAGGACAAGTGGTACGGGAATGCCTCCTTGGTGCTGACACAATTGAGCAGGTGGTGGGGAATGTTTGGTACGGGCCTTGGGGCCAGAGAGCTGTTTGGCTCCTCGAGGTGTGCCAAGGTTCCTGTGGGACATAGGTGTCACCAGGTGCACCAGTGGTCGCTCTCTGGGCCAGTGTGGCTCTGTCTCTGCCCTTCTCCAGTGGTGCTCCTCAAAGAGTCCAAACAGAAGGGCTTCACCACAGCACCTTGTGCCAGCTCTTGTCACACCTGTCTTCCTTCACCCCAGGTAACCTGTGCATGGTGACCGGCGGTGCAAACTTGGGCCGTATTGGGGTGATCACCAACCGGGAGAGACACCCTGGGTCATTTGACGTGGTTCACGTGAAGGATGCCAATGGCAATAGCTTTGCCACCAGGCTCTCCAACATCTTCGTTATTGGCAAAGTAAGCCTGTGCGGACACAAGGCGGGTGGGTTCTCTCCTGTGGTTGCGGGCTGCTGGCTGAAGCAAAGAGGCATTGGTGTCTTCTGTAGGCAGCTGCCTTCCCACACAGTGAAGCTCCAGTGCTGGCATCAGTTCTGGCTCCACTCCCTGTGGTTCTGCCTGTTCCAGGCTGACCGCTCTAGGAAGGGGAAGCATCCATAAATTTAGGAATGGGAACGTTTTCAAGAAGCATCCCTGTGGTTTTTTAAACCTTCTGAGAGTTGGGGGCTGAGCAGTGCTCTGTGCTCAGTTCTTGATGTGACCTGGGCAGCTGCTCTGACAGAGAGTGCCCTCCCCCCGCAATGCCTCTGCTGTCTCACCATCCCTGATGGGCTCTTTTGTCCAGGTTGGAAAGGGGTGGTGGTTCAATTTTGGCTGAAGTGCATTCTTCGTGGACATGACCGAAAGAGGCAGATGTAGGCCTGTACACCTTTGGCACCTTCCTAAGGGGCTTCTGCTGGGCCAATGGCACAGCCATGTGTACGTGCCCCAGCATGGGCAGGGGCTGGCTTTTGCTGCTTTTCCCCCCGAGAGGGAGAGCTCTGCCCCTGTCCAGGTTTCATGATGTGAGGTGGCTGCTTCTCCCTTGCTGCAGGGCAACAAGCCGTGGATCTCCCTGCCCCGTGGAAAGGGCATCCGCCTGACCATCGCTGAAGAGAGAGACAAGAGACTGGCAGCCAAGCAGAGCAGCGGCTGAACTCCAGCTTGGGCCGGCAGTGGTCCTTTCAGTATATTAATTAAACCGTTTACCAAATGGCTGTGTGACTGGCTGGGGAGCATCCCAGGGCTGGGGGGAGCCGGGCCAGGCCAGCGCGAAAGGCACACTCTGCTCTCCGGAAGGGCCTGCTGATCTGGGGAGATTCCTGGTGATCTGAGCAACTGTCAGAGCCATCTTCCAGAAAGGCAAGGAGGAGCAGTGGGAGAACCTCCAGGCTGCTCTGTCCCCAGGAAAGCGTTGGCACAGATGCTCCCAGACATTGTTCCCAGGGACATGCTGGAGGAGCAGGGGCTGGGGAAGAGCCAGCTGGGCTCTCCCCGGGGCCAATGGTGCCAGACAGGCTTGAGGCCCTCTGGGATTGCCCCTGGCTGTGGGACTGAGCAGAGGCAAGCACCAAGCACTGGCCTGGGATGCCCCACAGGAGGTGGGGTTGGGGCTGGGTGGCTGGAGAGCAGCAGTGGCTGCGGGAAAGGCCCTGGAGGCCAAGGTGGGCAGTGTGCCTGGGCAGCAAGGGCAGTCCCGCAGCCTGGACTGTGCTAGCAAGGGTGTGGATGGCACTGAGGGGAAGGGCTTTCTGCTGGGACCAGGGGAGGCCATGCCTGGGCACTAGGTGCGGGTTGGGGCTGCCTGGGTCCAGGCAGATGTGGTGCTGCAGGTGTTCTTGCTGCCATCACCACGTCCATGCTTTGTGCCAGGTCCCACTGTCCTGCCGGCTGCTGGCCAGGTCCCTGGATCACAGCCGCAGCCTTGCGCAGGACCTCACTCATGATGCACTGGGCTGTGTCCTGCAGAGCCACAGTGTAGGTTGTGGGGCTGTGCGGGGCAGGTGCCTGGCTCAGCCTGTGCTGCTGTGGCCTCCTCGCCACAGACAGGAGAAGCTGGTGCCTTTGCCTCCTCTTGTGCTGCGGAGCAAGAGGTGCCTGTTTGGGTGCGTGTGCCCCCCTGCTCCCGGGCCTTTTTGGGGGTGCATGCGCCCTCCCCAACCCATCCTGTTTGGGTGTGCGCATGCCCCACTCCCGGGCCTGTTTGGGGGTGCGCGACCCTCACCTGTCCTATTTGGGTGTGTGCACACCTCTGGCGTGCGGAATCAAACTTCACAACTCAAAAGAGTTATAAAGCAGGTATGTTTATTATGGCGCCGGGTGCAAGTAGCTCCTCCTAGCTTGCACACCATATGTTGCATTAACTGTCCCTTATATGGTTCTGCAGTGTATACATTCATTACCATAGGCTGGGTTAGTACAACTAGTTCTGAGAAAAGGCAGGGATATTTTAATTATTTCCAGGAACCTATTATCATAGGCTCCCTCCTCCTGGCGCACGTGTACTGCCATCTGGTGGTCGTCTGTTGGGGTCTTTTGGAGGAAGATTCAGAGTCTTCTTCACCACGTACCTTCACCTTTGGCCCAGAATGCTGAGTTGGCTGAGCTTCAGACCGCAAGGCTGGTTTCAACCATATGGTCGCTGAGTGTATACATTTAAGTTTCTGTTATCTACCCAACTTCTGTAACTTCTGCTAACAATAGGGTTACAGTGTCTTTGCCAAACATTCTATTATGCTTGCAACAGCATCTATGCTATCGGAGTTGCTAGCTACAATAGTTTATGCTAACAATTACCCATTTGTTCCCTAATTCACCTCCCTCCTGGGCCTGTTTGGGTGTGCGCATCCCCCCCCCCCCCCCAAGCCTGTTTGGGTGTGTGCCCCCCTCACCCGTCCTATTTGGATGTGTGCACACCACCATCCTGGGCCTGTCTGGGTTTGTGCACGCCCCCCCTCCCAGGCCCGTTTCAGTGTGCACGCCCCCTCCCAAGAATGTTTGGGTATGCATGCCTCACTCCCAGACCTGTTTGAGTGTGTGCACTCCCTCCTCCAGGGCCTGTTTCAGTGTGTGTATGCCCCCCTCCCGGGCCTGTTTGGGTGCATGCACCCCCCTCTTCTGGGCCTGTTTGGGTGCGCACCTGCTCTCCTCCCAGGCCTCTTTGGGTGCGGGCGAACCCCTCCCGGGCCTGTTTGGCTGTGTGTGCCCCCTGACCCATCCCATTTGGGTGTCTGCGCGCCCCCCTCCTGGGCCTGTTTCACTATGCGCGTCCCCCTTCCAGGCCTGTTTGGGTTTGTGCATGCCCCTCACCCGTGCTATTTGAATGTGTGCACGCCCCCCCTCCCAGGCCTGTTTGGGTGTGCACATGCCCTCCTCCCGGCCCTGTTTGGCTGCACGCGTCTCCCTCCCCAGACTGTTTGGGTGCATGCGCTCCCCTCCCGGGCCTGTTTGTGTACACATGCCACCCTCCTGGACCTGTTTGGGTGTGGTCGTGACCTCCTCCCGGACCTGTTTGGGTGCACACACATCCCTCCCGGGCCTGTTTATGTGCTCACGCCTACCTCCTGGGCCTGTTTTTGTGCATGCACATCCCCCCACCCCAGGCCTGTTTGGGTGTGCACGTGCCACTCTCCCAGGCCTGTTTGGGTGTGGTTGCAACCCCGTCCTCGACCTGTTTGGGTGCGCACATGCCCCTCTCATGCCTGTTTATTTGCTCGCGCCTCCCTCCTGGGCCTGTTTTTGTGTGCGCGCCTCCCTCCCGGGCCTGTTTTTGTGTGCGCGCCTCCCTCCCGGGCCTGTTTGGGTGCGGGCGAACCCCTCCTGGGCCTGTTTGGCTGCGCGAGCCCCCCTCCCAGGCATGTTTGGGTGTACACGTGCCCCCCACCGGTCCTGTTTGGGTGTGCACGTGCCCCCCTCCAGGGCCTGTTTGGGTGCACGTGCTCCCCTCTAGGGCCTGTTTGAGTGCACGCGCCCCACTCCTGGGCCTGTTTGGGTGTGCGCAAGCCCCCTTCCTGGGCCTGTTTGGCTGCGTGCGCCCCCCTCCTAGGCCTGTTTGACTGTTTGCGCCCCTCTCCTGGGCCTGTTTGGGTGCATGCGCCTCCCTCCCAGGTCTGTTTGAGGGTGTGCGCCTCCCTCCCGGGTCTGTTTGGGTGTGGTTGCGCCACCCTCCCAGGCCTATTTGTGTGTGCACGCCCCCTCCTGGGTCTGTTTGAGGGTGTGCGCCCCTCTCCCGGGCTTTTCTCACTGTGCACATCTCCCTCCCAGGCCTGTTTGTGTGTGAGCACCTCCCTCCTGGGCCTGTTTGTGTGCATGCGCCCCCCTCCCAGACCTGTTTCGATGTGCGCGTCCCCCACCTGTACTATTTGGGTGTGTGCGCGCCACCCTCCCGTGCCTCCTTGGGTGCGTTTGCCCCTCTCCTGAGCCTGTTTTGATGCGCATGTCCCCCCATCCGTCCTATTTGGGAGTCCATGCTCCCCTGCCAGGCCTGTTTGGGTGCATGCACCCCCCCAACCCTGGCCTGTTTGACTGCCCCCCCCCCCCCCCTTCTCCAGGCCTGTTTGCGTGCACGCGTCCCACCCTGGACCTGTTTGTGTGTGCACATCCCTCTCCCAGGTCTGTTTGGGTGTGTGCACACCCACCTGTCCTATTTCGGAGTGTGTGCCCCTCCGCTAGGCCTGTTTGGTTGTGCGCGCCACAGTCTGGGACTGTTTGCATGCATGCATCCCTCTCTGGTTCTGTTTTGGTGTCCACACCCCACCCCTGGGTCTGTTTGGGTGCATACGCCCCACCCCCACGCCCCTATTTGAGTGCTTGCACACCTCACCCCTTGCTTGTTGATTATGCATGTCCCCCTACCCATCCTATTTGGGTGTGCGTGCCCCCATTCCATGCCTGTTTGGCTGCACTTGTCCCCCTCCCGGGCCTGTTTCGATGCACACTTCTTCCACCCGTCCTATGTGGGAGTGCACGCTCCCCACCAGACCTGTTGGGTGCGCGTGGCCACTTCCCAGGCCTGTTTGGGTGTGCACGCCCCCCCCCCCCCCCCCCAGCCTGTTTGAGAGCATGGACCCCCCCCCAACCCTGGGCCTGTTTGGCTGCACGCTCCCCTTCTCCGGGTCTGTTTGGGTGCACGCACCCCACCCCTTGGTCTGTATTGGAGCATGCACACCCTCCCATCCTATTTGGGAGTGCGCCCCTTCCCTGGGGTCTGTTTGTATGAGCGTGCCTCTCCTCCATGCCTGTTTGTATGCATGCATCCTTCTCTCGGGTCTGTTTGGGTGTGTGCATACCCACCTGTCCTATTTTGGAGTGCACATCCCCCCCGCCAGGCCTGTTTGGCTGCACATCCCTCCCCTGGGGCCTGTTTTGGTCCACACACCCAGGATTGTTTGTGTGCGCCTCCCACCCCTGAGCCTGTTTGACTGTGCGTGCTCACCCTCCGGGCCTTTTTCAGTCTGTGTGCCCCACCCCGGGGTCTGTTTGGGTGCATGCGCCCCCCCACCATGGACCTGTTTGAGTGCATGCACGCCCCACCCCTGGGCTTGTTGATTGCAAGCCCCCCTCTCAGGCCTGTTTGGGTGCATGTGCCTCCCTTCCTGGGCCTGTTTGTGTGTGCACGTCCCTGTCCCGGGTCCACCATGCCAAGGGGCTCTAGCTGGGGAGGGGGCTGCCTCGGCAGGCCTGCCTGCAGGAGCTGGCTGAGGAATGAAACAAGGGGCTTGCACAGGCAGCTGCCTCCAGCAAGGAACAGCCGGTCCCCACAGCAAGGAAGGATCCCTCCTAGCCATCCCCAACAGAGCACACCTCCAGCACATGGCGCTGAGAGCTCGGTGCCTCCCTTGGCCACACATGTGAGCCACTGTGCATCCAGGAAGCCTCGTGGGAGAGGAGCGTCAAGGCACCTGCCACCTCCTCCTGGGTGGGCGAGGGTCAGGCAGCCGGCACTGCAGAGGAAGAAGGGGCAGAGGCAGAGAGAGAAGCCTCAGGGCAGTGTAGGTCTTCTGCCAGTGCCAGGAACTGCAGTGAGTCTCGTGTCCCCTCACATGCGTCCTGGCCTGTCCCTGCCTCCATCTCCCTTTTGGGCTGTCCAGCTCCCAAAAGCTTTTTGCTCTTCTGCTAGCACTGCCCCGTACACCATTGCCTTCTACATTTCCTTCCTCTGCCTCTCCCTTTCCGGCTCCGCACCCGCTATCATTTCATTCTTCCCACACTGCCTTCTTTCCCCTTTCACTTGCTTGTGAAAATTGCATTTCCAGGTCTCCCTCTACCCAACTGCTTGTCTCTGCTTTCAGTGACTCCCTCTGCTCTGTACCCTGTCACTCTTCCAATGTCCTTTCCCTGTGGCTGTCTATCCGGCTCCCTCCCCTGATATTTCACTTCTTACCTGTATGGCCAGTACCCTGTTGCTTTCTAAATTTTCTCCCTATATATCTCTTTATCCAGTTCCCTGTCTGTGTTTGTTTATTCCTGCCTGTCTTCTACTTCATCACTTTTTAAACTTTGTTTCAATGTCTTCCTTTATTTAGCTTGCTGACCCTTAATTGTTTTTTCCTCTCTGTTCTTAATCCCTTTGCTTTTTAAATTTTCTTTCTACATCTCCATTTTAGTTTCCCATTGCAACTTTTTGATTTTTTTCTTATTTCCTTAATCCCAGTTACTTTTAAAATTTTGTCTACTTTTATTCCATTTGCTGTCTTTATTTTTTTAATTATTTCTTGTCTTTCCTTAGTGCCCCAGCTTTTTGAATTTTATTTCTACATCTCTGTTTTAGTTCACTGTCCCTATTTTTAATTTTTTCCATTTATTTCCCTAATCCCTGTTGGGTTTTTTTATATTTTCTACCTTTATCCCATTGGCTGTCTTTAATTCGCTCTCTTTTCTTTTAATTATTTCTCTTCTTTCCTTTGTGCCGTTGCTTTTTAGATTTTCTTTCTATGTCTCCATTGTAGTTCGCTGTTGCTATTTTCTATTTTTTCATTATTTCCTTAATATTTCTTTCTACCTTTATCCCGTTCACTGGTTTTATTTCTTCATTATTTCTTGTCTTAGTGCTCTCACTTTTAAAATTTTGTTCTATGTCTGTGTTTTCATTTGCTATCAATATTGTTTAATTGTTTCCTCTCTTAATCCCTTGGCTTTTAAAATGTTGCTTCTATGCCTACTTTTATCTAGTTTGCTGTCTCTATTTTTAGTTCTTTCCTGTCTGTCCTGTACCTCATACCTTTTCGTATTTTCCTTCTACGCCTACTTTTGTCAAGCTCCCTATCCCTATTTTTTATTTGTTTCCTGCCTGTCATGTATCCCATTGCTTTAAAAATTTACTTTGTATGTCTCCATTTATTTAGTTTGTTGTCCCTATTCTTTAATTTTTTTCTTTACTTCTCCTAGTCCTTGTCACTTTTAAAATGTTCTATGTCTACTTTTATCCCATTTCACGTCTTTAGTTTTGAATGATTTCTTGTCCTTCCTTAGTGCCGCCCTTTTAAAAATTTTCTTTCTACATCTCCGTTCTAGTTTGCTGTCCCTATTTTTTAAATCTTTTCATCTCTTAATCCTTTGGCTTTTAAATTTTGTTTCTATCTCTACTTTTATCTACTTTGGTGTCCCTATTGTAATTTTTTTCCTGTCTGTCCTGTACCTCATTGCTTTTAAAATTTTCTTTCCATGACCACTTTTATCAACAGGCCTATCCTTATTTTTTTCATTCTTTCCTGTCTGTTATTTAACATGTCACTTTTAAATTTTCTTTCTATGTCTGCTTTTATCCAGTTCACTGCCTTTATTTTTTATTATTTCTTGCATTTCCTTAGTGCCCTCGCTTTTTAAATTATCTCTGTCTGTTTATTTCATTCGCTGTCCCCATCTTTTAATTCTCCCCTCTCTTAATCCCTTGGATTTTCCAATTTTGTTTCTATGTCTATTTTTATCAAGTTCTGTATCCCTATATTTTCTTTCCTGCCTGTCATGTACCCCGTCGCTTTTAAAATGTACTTGCTATGTCTCCGTTTATTTAGTTTGCTGTTCCTATTTTTTAATTTTTTCCTCTCTTAATCCCATGGCTTTTAAATTTTTTTAATGTCTATTTTTATTTAGTTTTCTATTTTTTAATCTTTTCCTCTCTAAATCCCCATCACTTTTAAAATTTACTTTCTATGTTTGTTTATTTAGTTTGCTGCCTTTTTTATTTTTTCCTTTATTTCCCTAATACCTGTTACTTTTAATATTTTCTATGTCTCCTTCTATCCAGTTCACTGTCTGTATTTTAATTTTTTTGTCTCCTTTACACCTTTGCTTTTTAAATTTTCTATGTCTGCGTTTTAGTTCTTTGACCTTATTTTTCAATTTTTTCCTTTATTTTCTTAATCCTTTTTTAAAATGCCCTTTCTTTGTTTATTTTTATCCCATTCACTATCTTTATTTTTTAATTGTTTCTTGTCTTTCCTTAGTGCCATTGCTTTTTAAATTTTCTTTCTACATCTACTTTTATCAAGCTCCCTATTTTTTAATTCTTTCTTGTCTGTTGTGTAACCTGTTGGTTTCTAAATTTACTTTCCCTATTTTTTAATTCTTTCTTGTCTGTCGTGTACCCTGTTGGTTTTTAAATTTACTTTATATGTCTCTGTTTTAGTTCGCTGTCCCTATTTTTCAATTTTTTCTTTTATTTCCTTAATCCTGTCACTTTTAAAATGTTCTTTCTATGTCTACTTTTATCCAGTTCCTGTTTCTATTTCTTAATTCTTTCCTGTCTGTCACGAACTGCATTGCTTTTTAAATTTTTTTCTATGTCTACTTTTATCTGGTTAACTGTCCCTATTTTCAACTTTTTACTCTCATAATTCTTTTAGTTTTGAAATTTTGTTTCTAGGCGTACTTTTATCTAATTTTCTGTCTTTTTTTTTTTTCCTTTTTCCTGTATCCTGTTGCTTTTAAAATTTTCGTTCTATGTCTACTTTTATCAAGATGTCTCTCCCTGTTTTAATTGTTTTCTGTCTGTCCTGTACTCTGTCACTTTTAAAATTTTCTTTCCTCATCAATTTTTATCCAGTTCACCATCTTTATTTTTTAATTCATTCTAGTCTGTCCTGTACGCAGTCGCTTTTAAAATTATTTTTCTATGTCTCCATCTATTTAGGTTTTTTTGCTATTTTTTAATTTTTTCCTCTCTTAATGTCTTCACTTCTGAATTTTTGTTTCTATGTTCACTTTTATGTATTTTTCTGTCTCCGTTATTTACTTTTTTCCTATCTATCGTCACTAACATTGTCACTTTAAAAATTTTCTTTCTGTGTACTTTTATCCAGATATCTAACCTTACTTCTTTATTATTTCCTGTCTTTCCTGTGTCACGTTGCTTTTAATTTTTTTTCTGTATATACTTTTATCCAGTTCACTGTATTTATTTCATTCTAGTCTGTGCCATACCCTGTCACTTTTTAAATTTTGTTTCTATGTCTTTGTTTATTTAGTTTGCTGTTCCTGTTTTTAATTTTTTTTCTTTATTTCCTTAATCTTGTAATTTTGAAAATTTTTTTTTTATACGTCTGCTTTTATCTAGTTCCTGTCCCTATCTTTTAATTCTGTCTTGTCTGTTGGGTACTCTCTCAATTTTTCCATTTTCTTTCTGTCTCCGTTTATTTAGTTTGCTGTCCCTATATTTTAATTTTTTCCTCCTTCAAAACAAATGCCTTTGTTTTCCAATTTTTTTCTATGTCTACTTTTATCTAGTTTTCTGTCCTTATTTTTTAATTTTTTTCTCCTCTGCCTTGTACCCTTTTGCTTTTAAAATTTTCTTTCTATGTCTACTTTTATCAAGCCGTCTATCCCTATTTTTTAATTCTTTCTTGTTTGTCGCATACCGTGTCGCTTTTTAAATTTTTTGTGTCTTTTTTTCTCTCGGTTCATCCCGAGTCTTTAGAGGGTCTCCTTGGCACACTTTTACTTCTGGAGTGTACTTTGTACCCCTCTCGGTTTGTCAGAACACCTCCTCAGGTCACGCCTCTTCCTCAGAGCAGTCTTTTTGTCCTCTCCTCCATCTCGCTCGCCTCCAATGGGTCAGTGTCTCCCTCACGACATCTGTACTCTGTTGAAATCCCCTCCCAAGTACCTTTGTGCCCTCGAGCTGCCTTCTATCTCTCCGGCCACCTCAGCACCCCTCTATTTCTGTCACGATGCTTCCTGCAAGCATCCTTGTGTTCCATAGCCATCCTTTAGTTCTGCAGCAGGATTTGTATCTTTCTTATTCAGAGACAACTCTTCCTCAGGCTTTCATTTTGCCCCAGAGCACTCTTACCTTCCGTCCACCATGTCAGATGCCTCATCTGGTCTCCTGAGGACATCTGTACTCTGTTCAAATCCCCTCCCGAGTACATCATTGTGTCAGTAATCCTTTGTTTGTCTCTATGTCCACATTCCCCCCAACCCCCAGAGCCCTCTTGTTCCTGTCACAATGCCTTCTGAGACTGTCCTCGTGCCCCTGCACGTGCACCCTCTGCAGCCTTCTTTGAGTCTTATTCAGACAGAACCCTTCCTCAGGCTTTCTCTGTGCCCCAGAGCCCTCTCGCCTCATTCACTGCCATCTAGGATGTCTCCATTCAGTCGCTCATCCCCTGAGGACATCTGTACATTGTCAGGGGGACACCTTCTTGAGTTTTGCATTGCATCCCAGAGCTGCCTTCTTTCACTCTCAGCACCCTTCTTCTCCCATCATCATGCCTCCTGAGGCCCGTCCTCCTGCCCCACAGCCCTCTTTTGGCTCTGTAGTGCACTTCGCACCCTTCTTGCTCCCTAAGAACCTTTCCTCATGCCATCTTTCATCTCCAGAATGTTCATGTTGTCCTCTATGCTAGCTAGGATACCTTCAGTCCCCGGTCCCCTGAGGACATCTGTAGTCTGTTCAAATCCCTTCTGGACTTCATCATGTCCTCGAGCCTTCTTTTGTCTGTCCCTCTCAGAACCCATCTGCTACTGTCACGATGCCTCCTGAGGTCTTGGATGTTCCCCACAACACACTTTTAGCTTCATAAGCCCCCTTTGGACTCGTTTTGTTGCAATCACAACTCTCCTAAGATCTCTGTTCCCAAAAAAAGCATGCTTATTCTTCTCTATACCATCTAGGGGATGCCTCCTGAGACCTTCCCTTGTGCTCCACAGCATTTTGGTAGCACTTTACTTCCCTTTCAATCTCTTATCCCTCTGAGCCTTTTGTGACTCCTCTGCTCCCAGTCACTGTGCCTCCCGAGACCTTCTTTGTGTCCCACAGCCCTGTTTTTGCTCTGTAGAGGAATTCAATCCTCTCTCATTACCTCCAAAGCCCATCCTCAGGTTTGTGCCTCAGAGTGCTCTTATCGTTCTGTCTGCCATCTAGGGTGCCTCCATTTGGTCCCCAGCCTCCCGAGGACATCTGTACTCTGTTCAGTTCCCCTCCAGACTTCCTCCTTGTGTCCCTGAGCCTTCTTTGGTCTCTCTGGCCCATTCAGGACCCCTCTAATGGTGTCACGATGCCTATCGATGCCTTTGACGTTGCCCTTAGCACACTTTTACCTTTGTAGTGGACCTCACACCCCTCTCGTTACCTCAGAAGACTTCTTGAGTCCATATCCGTGAGCCAGCCCAGTTATTCGGTCCTCTCTTCCCTCTAGCCGTGCCTCTATTTGTTTCCTGGCCCTCTGATAACATGTTTTCTCAGTTCGGATCCCCTCTGGATTTCATCATCGTGTCCCCAGTCCTTTTTCAGTCTCTCTGGCTCCATTGAGACATTTTTTTCTCCCAGTCACGATGCCTCCCAAGACCTTCCTTGTGCTCCACATCCATCTTGTAGCACTTTGAGCTGTAGAGCACTTACTTGTTCCTCTACTCTATCTAGGATTCCTGTGTTCAGTCCCCGGCCACCCGAGACCATCTGTACTCTGCTCAGATGATCACCCGAGTTCCTCCGTGTCATCCCCAAGCCTTCTTTTGTCCCTCAGCCCCTCTCAACACCCCTCTCCTCACAGTCACGATGCCTCCTGAGACCCTCTTCGTTCTCTACAGCACCTTGTAGCACTTCATCTCCCTTTCCATCTTTCTTGTTCCATCAGAGCCTGCCATCTTTTTTTGCTACGCAGTGCTCCTTTATCTTTCTCCCTGCCATCGAGGGTGTCTCCGTTTGGTTCCTCTCTCACTCAGTCATCTGCAGTTTGCTTAGATGCCCACCCGAGACTCCAAGGCCCTCGCTGTGTCTCCGAGCCTTCTTCTTTTCTTACCCTGCCCCTCCTAATTCCTCTACTCTCTATAACAATGTCATCTGAGTCCTTTCTTGTACTCCACAGCACTCTTGTAGCTCCCTTTCAATTGTTTTTTTTTTGGTGCACTTCAGAGTGCTCTTGTCTTACTCTTTGCTGTTTAGGATGCCTTCATTCAGCCCCCAGCCCCCTGACAACATCTGTACTTTGTTGAAATCCCTGCAGAATTCCTCATTGTTATCTTGGAGGCTTCTTTGGTCTCTCAGGCCCCCTCAGGACTCCTCCGCTCCCTGTTGCTGAGCTCTCGTGAGACATCCCTATGCCTCCCCATTCTAGCTCGGGAGGGCACTTTGCACCCCTCTTTTTACCCTCAGAACCCTTCCTGAGTCTGCATCTGTTACCCCGGTTGGTCTTCCTGTCCTCTCACCCATTCACTGCACCTCCATTTGGTCCCCTGAGGACATCTGTACTTTGTTCAATTCCCTTTTGAGCGCATTGCATCCCCGAAACTTCTTTGGTCTCTCTGGCCCCTTCGGGACCTCTCTAATCCCTGTGATGATGCCTCCTGTTCTGTCAGAACCTTTTCCAAAGCCATCTTTGTGCTCCACAGCCGTCTGTTTTCTGTCTTACAGTATATTTCTATTTGGTATCTGGTACCCAAAGATGTCTATCGTGGGCTCAGATCTTCTCTTGAGTTTTTCAGAGAAGGCAATAGCCTTCATCTGTTTTTATCGATACAGCTCCCGGGGTGTTTTTTGTTGTGTTTTGCAATTCACTTTTGTTCTAGCTACTTAGGTGGTTAATTAGGCTGCTTCATACAGCTTCTGATAAGTTTCTTGTATTTCCATGGGGTCTTTGTGTTTTCTGTCCTTTGGGACTCATATAGTTCTGTTAAAGGAGTCAGTCAGAGAGGCCGTTGAGGTGACTCTGAATCGTCGCTCATTTACAGTAAATAATTTACTTTGCAACCAGAGATATTTTTGAGAAGGGATTCTTACGGGATCTAATTCTGCTTTGTCATTCAGTCCTATTCAGAAGGTAGTTCTGGTAGAAGGTAACATGTGTGGTCTTGCTAGAAATGAAGTGTAGCCCCATAGACTTTTTGGGTTTTTTATAGGAAACTAAAGCACATAATTTTTGATAACAATGCTATTATTGCATTTAACAAGCTAATTTACTACATAGCTTAGTATGACATCTATCTTATTCTATCTACACCCCAGAAAAATTAAGTTAAATTCCCTACCTGGTTGCGTTGCTGATGCAATAGATGTAGTTGTAGTAAGAGTGCAGGTATCGTCCTTCCTAGTAAGGGTCACCTTCTCTGTTCAGCACTTTGCATGCTGTAAACTTAAAGTAGATGAGAAAACTCTCTATGGCTCCTCTGGCCGCCTTTATGCCTCTGGGTGGTTTGTCCCTCCCCTTTCCCAGGGGATTGTGGGAAGGGTGGTGGGTGGGTCCCGGGGTATATGAGCCACAGCCTCTGGTCAGGGAGCTCATTCTGCCCCTGGGCTTCTCTGGTGTTAGAGCTCTGCTGTTCCTTCAATCAGTTGCAGCTTTTGAGCTAGTTAAGGTAATTGGGCATATGTGTTTGAGGTAAGAGCTTCAGGACCAGCTAAAGTTAGGCAGCTTACATAGTGGAAAGTACACTTATATGCAGTTTGTTGGGTGGGTTTTTTTTTTTCAGGTCAGTAATTTTTTTTATTGAGCATTCAGGGGTAGCAAGATGGCTTGATAGTATGCATCTTTTTTTTTTCTTCTAGGTGCCTTGCCTTTTCCTGAAATTCCTGACTTTATTGAAGAGAGAACCTTGTCTTTTTACCAGTTCTGCTGTATGCTGTGTAAGTTTCTGATATAATATCTCTTAAGAGGACTGATGGTGAGATTGTTTAGCAGGGGTTAGGGTGAGCATCTTGTATGCATCTGTATGTGGAGCTTTAGCATTACTTGAGAAAGCAGCAGGGATGTAAGTCATAGTGTCTTTCAGGGTATGGGATGGCTCATTGCCTCTTCAGATCACATGCAGAGTACTATGTTGTCCCTAAACCTTTGCAGCTTGCAGCAGGCTCCTGATAGATTATAAGTGTCAGGATTTCACTTGTCTTGTGGGCCTGTAGGAGAGCCCAGAGTCTGTGGGAAGATAGAAGATAGGAGGTACCCACACAATGTAGGGCAGCGCTCAGAAGAGCAGCTCCCAAGGACCAGCTGATGCAGGGGGTAGCAAATACAGGGAAGGAGCTGTCAGGAAGGAGTGGGGCTCCTTCCCTGACAGTTTAGGAGAAGAGAAGGGGTTTCAAAAGTGTTGGGACTGGGGAATGGTTGGGAAAGGGAGGAGAGTTTGTCAGTCCTTCTCAGATCAGTTTTGCAGTTGCTTTTGGGTGTCAATGAAGTCTGTTCTGTTTTAGTTTCTCTGCAGGTGAGGGGAGGTACACAAAGTCACCAGAGAGACAGCATAAAACATCCAGGCCTCTGCATCACAGTATGCAGGGCTGAACATCAGACAAGTCTCATCTTGGAAAGCATTAGGTACATTAAAATATACTCTCCTGAACTCTGAGGTCTCTGCTTCTCTGTGCCTTTTACTTTATTCCTGACTTAATTTTTGCATCCATCCCTTCACCATCCATCCAGATGTTGCAGTCATTGTTACTTAGAGGCATTGACTAGGCACTTATTTCCAGCACAGGTTTGTCACTCTCTTCCCTGGAATTTCTTGGAGAAGAGAATGCATATTATTTGTGCTCGTAACAATCTCCAGCCTGGGGTCTCTGTTCTGTCACAGTCCCAGGCACGCAAGCTTTTTTCTATTATTCCAGTGTTGCCTTTTTCCTTAAGTGTCCAATGAGGTTTGTTCTAGTATCAGTCACTGGCAGTACAGGCACCTGAGGGCCCATCAGCATTGAAGGAACAGCACAAGGTTATCAGTGTTGGCCATCAGCAGAGGAAGGAAGCTTCTTTTGGAGGCCAAGGTGATGAAGCAGAGTCCTTATCTGTTCTGTTTGATTTTCATCGTGGGGAGGGGCTGGGACATGCAAAACATGGTCCCAGACAGGGGAGCTGTCTATTGCATGGGAGGCTGTGAGAGGTATCATGGATACCACTAGACAGGCATTAGAACCAGGTGCTTGGGTCAGATGGACCTGGCAGAACCATCCCACCACCTGAAGTAATGCATACTTCTGTACTGAGATTTTAATAGCTCAGTCTGCATCACCTTTGGCTTTTCTTCATTGAGCTCATATTTTGGCAAGAAGTGTCTTTTATCAAGCTTTTGTGTCTGAGGGGTCTCCATTAGGTTTTTGGCACCATCTCCATTAGGTATTGTGACTGTCAAGTCATATTCAGCATCTGTCTGCACTCAGGTCTCCTGTAACTACTATGCAGTTTTAGATTAAGACTTTATAGTGCAGCGTTATCTAATGTAGCATTCTGTATGCAAGCAGCTTCTGGCAGCCCAGTCTCGTGTCCCATATATGTCGGTGCTCTCATTTGAGCATGATGTCTACTAAGGGGTTCTGCATGCTGCAGTTCAGACTCCTTTAGGAGTTACTTATCCATACGGGAAGTGGATGGTGTCATGGGCTGTGACAGGGGGTGAGGTAGATCATTTGGGTTTTGTGCTTTTGTGCTTTCTCTGTGTTGCCTGAGTGTGTCAGTCGTCACAGGGATTTGTTAGTCTGTTTTGCATGGTGGGCTCTCTCATTTGGAAAGCAGTATATAACATGTGTGCATCTCTGGATTTTCCCAAAGCAGGCCTGGCATCAAAGGTTACGGTTCCTGAGTCATTGGAGATAGACTGACTATATGAGCAGGCACCTGATGCAACCACTGACCGTGGAGGTGCAGCATGGGAGGTGAGTGGAGCAATGTTAGCCTGCTGGGGGAAAGGATGAATCTGGGATGTGGCTATTGGGGTAGGGGAAAGAAGTGTGTGCTTCTTATGGGTATTACTGTTTGTCTTTTTCTTGAACTTGCTGATGTTGCTGACTCAGCATGGCAGATCGGAGTGCAAAGCACAGATCGACAAGGTTAGCAGAGGAAAGAAGTCAGAATGGGGCAGGTTCACTGTTAGGGGATTTTTCATCATCCAGTTGATTTTGTTTTATTGTTGCTGCAGATGCACCGAAGGGAGGAGGCGAGCGGAGCACTGTGAGAAGGTGTGTTGGCATGTGATCGCAGAGGGAACGCACCGCTTTTAGTGCCTAGAGACTAGTTAAAGTTCTGTTTTGAAGGTGTAAAGTGACTCACAAAACCACATGCAAAGCAGGATGTCTGCCCCTGAGTTTGTGGTGCAAAGTGAGCAATGAACAAACTATAGCAGCAGTTATTTTTGAGGTGTAGAATTGTTTGTGAGCAAGTGACCGCTTCCAGGCACAACGGTTGCTTTGTATCTCTCAGTTTCTAGGGTGCCATGGGTGATGCTGGCCACAACATCTGGCATTAGACTGGGAGCAAGCAGAGCGCCACAGTGCTTCTCAGGAGGGCATCATTGTTGAAGAGGTCAGCGTTGACTGGTGTGACACTGACTGATGGCACTCCATGTTTGCAGATGATGAAGAGGATCTAGGTGATCACAGCATCATCCTAGGTAGCCCATGTGGTCTTTGTAAAGGATGGTTTTTGACCCCAGCCCTCCGAAAGGCAAGTTGAAGGGCAGATGCTACATTTGTGTGGTGGTTGGGTGGGTGGCGGTAGTGCAGGTGGGACAGGCAGGGGTTTTAAAATCAGTGTAGTGGAAAAGGCGGTTTGAGATTAGGCACACTTGGGCAGAGAGAGGGCGTGGGGTCCTTTCCACAAAACACAAGCATCTGCCAGGCAGGGCAGTTCCAGCCTGTGTCTGTTATTGTGTAGTTTTTGTAGTCTGTCTTCTGTGTCCCATGCCTTAATCAGGTGTTGATGTCTCCATTGTCCTCTGTGCCTGGCAGGCACATCGGTAGCAATACTGAGGGTCTCACAAGCCTTGGCTAATCAGCATAATGCTAATGAGCACTTCCTTTCTTGCGTTATAAGTCTAACACATGGATCTGTTGTGCATGTCTTGCGTATCAGAAGTTTATGGATCACCATCTTTTTGCAGTGGCGATTAAGGCAGCATCACTGATCAGGAGCAGTCTGTTTTCCTGGAGCCCTCTTCTGGGCCTTCTTCTGTGTCTTAACTTTCTTAGGTCTCTAAGCCTGGCTTCTCACACAGCCATCATCCCGGTTGTGGACATACCTTTTTATCACAGGCAATGGCATTTGACTTTTTGGGGGCTCATGTAGATGCTTTCTCATAGCCCCATCGATCTTCTTGCCTGACAGCATCTCCAGGCTGGGAGTCATTCTTGCTGAGAGTTTTCTTATGTCTCTGGGTCATGTTGGTTTTAGTGTCTCTGTGCAGTGCCGGTCTCTGCTTGTGTCTGGGTTGCAGCTGTTCTGCCTGGGTGCGTAGCAATGGTAGTCAGGGGAAGAAGAGCAATAAGAGTGTATGGTTAATGTAATCTCTAGACTGTTTTGGCAAAGGCCATACAGCCTATCTCAGAGCAAGTAGCCATTGGCAGCAGGCAAGGACAGTAACTTCCATCGTATTTTTTCAGGTGCCAAGGGGATGATTGGAGCTGTGTGGGAGAAGCAGCTAGGGTGCTAGTTGAGCAGGTTGAATTTCAAAGGTGTTAAGGTTTGTATGTGAAGGGCTTAGTGATTGACTTATGTTTCTTTTAATGGCAGGCTGTAGTTGGACTCTAGGGGGTAATCCTGAATGGAAACAAGACCTTTGGAATTGTTAAGCTATTGCTCTGGATCCGGGTGACTCGTTTGATATTGTTTTGACGAGCTGTGCACCAACAGGTGACATAGGAGAGCTGAGTGGAGCATTATAAGAAGGTGGGTTGGCCTGTGGTGTCAGAGGCAAGATTTGACTGGTGGCTATATGACTATATTATGGTATTTTCTTTTTTAATTTGAAGGTGCAAAGCGAGGAGCAATGTGGGATGTGAGCACCATGGCTGATTCGGGCAAGGTGAGCAGAGATCAGTTGGCTGAAATAGCAGTAATTTTTTACATGTCATTGCCGGTGAAGTTAGAAGCAACCCTTGTTGTTTGGGTCTTACAGGTGGTGCACAAGCCTCAACAAGGCAACCTAAACTAATGGAGGCTGGGTGGGTGAGCTGTCAAGGGAAAGGAGTGTGAGACAGATCAGTGCAGGCAGGTGTGGTTTTGGGCAGTATCTCAGCATGTGCCTTTTTGCTGGGGTTTTTGCAGGTGCTGTACGCAGGCTTGGAGGAGCAATGCTGTTTGCTGATGAGCAGTCTGAGAAGGTGAGCAGGTTGTGAGCCGGGTCGATGTCTAATAGCAAACTATTATATGGCAATGCAGTGAAGTGTTTCTCTCTGGTTTTGCAGGTTCTGTGCGGGCTGCCTCTGGAATTGGATGAGTGTTTGAGGTGAGCTGGGTAGGAGAGGAGGAGCACAGGGCTGGTGATTTATTGCAAGTGCAATGGTAATTTTATGTTTCTTTGTATCCTAGGTGCCACAAGTGATGACAGCTGCAGTGTTGAAATCTGTAACTGGCACAGAGCAGGTGAGCAGAACACCATGGTGTGTCTGAGGTGGGGGGTGTTGCAGGAAAGGCCTGTGATCTGTGTGATGCTGACTGATGGCACTGTTGTGTGTGGATTGGCTTGTATGTGGGTGTGTTGGTTTTTTTGGTGTGGTGGGTTTTTTTTGAAGATGATGAAGATTAATCCTGCAGTCACCAGTGGGCTGATTGTGGTTATTTTTGTCGAGGATGGATTCAGACTCCTGGCCCTCTGAAAGCTGAGTTGAGGCAGTGATGCCAGAGAGGGGTTGGGGGAGGAAGGGGATGAGGTTGGCAATTGCATGAAGGGGTTTTAATGATAGCATAGGGAAGAGGGCTGTCCAGGAAAGGTCTCATTTTGCCAGGTAAAGGGAGCAGGTTACTCATCAGCATGATGCTAGTGTGGGCAGGGCAGTGCAGTACAAGACTGTCTGTTTAGTCTGTGTGGTCTGTCTTCTGTCTTAGACTTTCCTCTAGTGTCAAAGTGCTCTTGGCGCTCAAGGAGCCCGGCATGCACCTCAGGTGCCATCCCTCAGGTCTCAAATGGCTGTACTCATTGGCATAGTGCCAGTTGGGCCCTTTTCTTGCGTTAAAGCTTAAAGCATGGATTGGTCTCAGGTTTCCAGACAGTTCTATTTTGTAGTGTTGTTCCCAGCTGCATGAGCAGCTCTACTCTCTAGCCATCCATTTTTGCGGACTGGGACTTCTTCCCTGCATCCTTATGTTCTTAGGTCTTGATGCCAGCCTTCTTGCACGTATGTCTTCTCAGTTTTGAGAGTAACTTCTTGTCACAGGCCATGACAAGTTCTCTTTTTCTGGGGCTGCCACAGAGCCTCCTCACGGTCTCGTGGGTGGTCTTGCTGGACAGCATCTTCTGTCCAGGTGTCATTCTTCTTGCAGAGAGATTTCTCCCTTTGAGGCACATTGTCTGTAGTGTTGGTCTTGTGTCTGTGTGTGTTTGGCTTGGAGCTGCCCTGCCCGGGGGTGTAGAGTCAGGGGTAGGTGGAATAGCAATAAGAGTCTATAGTTAATGTGTTGATATGCCTAGACTGAGGCAAAGGGTGTACAGTCATCTTGGATCCAGTAGCCATCAGCAGGTTGTGTGGACAGCTCTTTCAGGAGTGTTTTATGGGGATGAGCAGAGCCACGTGGGAGGGGCTGTTCAGGGGTAGTGAAGCAGATTGCACCTCAAAAGTGTTAAGGCTTCTTTGTGTGGGGTTTAAAGGTTGTGGGTTTTCTTGTAATGGCAGGCTGTAGTTGGACTCTAGGGGGTATTCCTAAATGGGAGCAAGACCTTTTGGAATTGTTAAGCTATCCAGGTGACTCATTTGATACTCTCTTTGCAGATGCAGTGGGATTAGCTGCACACCAAAGGGTGACATAGGAGAGCTGAGTGGAGCATTGTAAGAAGGTGGGTCAGCTTGTGGTGTCAGAGGTAAGCTTTGTCTGGTGGCTATGTGACTACGTTATGGTTTTTTATATTTTAAATGTGCAGAACAAGGAGCAACTTAGGATATGGACACCGGAGCTGACTCGGGCAAGGTGAGTGGTGATCGGTGGGCTGAAGCTGCTGTTATTTTTCAGGTGTCGCGATTGCCGGTGAAGCTATAAACAATCCATGTTGTTTGGGTCTCACAGGTGGTATGCAAGCCTCTATGTGGCAACCCAAACTGATGGAGGCGGGCAGGCGAGTTGTCAAGGTAAAGGAGTGCAAGACAGGGATCAGTGCATGCAGGCTGCAGTTTTGGGTAGTATCTCAGCATGTGCCTTTTTACTTGGGTTTTTGCAGGTGCTGCATGCAGGCTTGGAGGGGTGATGCTGTGTGCTGATGAGTGGTCCAAGAAGGTGAGCAGGTTGTGGGCCGGGTCAGTGTCTGATAGGAAATTATTATATGGCAATGCAGTGAAGTTTCTCTTTGGTTTTGCAGGTTCTGTGTGGGCTGCCTCTGGAATTGGATGAGCATTTTGAGGTGAGCTGTGTAGGAGAGAGGAGGAGCATGGGGTAATGACTTCTTGCAAGTGCAATGGTAATTTTATGTTTCTTGGTATCTTAGGTGCCACAAGTGATGATGGCTGCAGCGTCTGACTCTGTAATCGGCATGGAGCAGGTGAGCGGAACACCATGGTGTGTCTGAGGTGGAGGGCATTGTGGAAAAGGTCTGTGACCAATGTGATGCTGACTGAGGGCCGTGTGGTGTGTCTCTGTGCATGTGTGTATATTGGTTTGTATGTGGGTGTTCTGGGGTTTTTATTGCAGATGATGAAGAGGAACCTGGTGACTGCAGGATTAATCTAGTGGGCTGATTGTGGTTATTGTCGAGGATGGATTCAGACTCCTGGCCCTCTGAAAGCTAAGTTGATGCATCGATGCTGGAGAGGGGTTGGGGGAGGGAGGGGGACACGGTTGGCAATTGCATGAAGGGGTTTTAATGATAGCATAGGGGAGAGGGCTGTCCAGGAACAGTCCCCTTTGGGCAGGTAAAGGGACGGGGTTACTCTTCAGCATGATGTTACTGTGGGCAGGGTAGTTCCAGCCTGTGTCTGTTGTGTGGTTTGTGTGGTCTGTCTTCTGTCTCTTAGACCTTCCTCAGGTCTCAGTGTGCTCTTTGCACTCAGGGAGCACAGCAGGCACCTCGGGCGCCATCCCTAAGGTCTCAAATGGCTGTACTCATCAGCACAGTGCCAATCGGGCGCTTCTTTTCTTGCATCATAAGCTTAAAGCGTGGATTAGTCTTGCGTCTTGGAAGTTGCCAGATAGTCCTCTTTTGCAGTGGTGTTCCCAGCTGCATGAGCAGCTCTGCTCTCTAGCCATCCATTTTTGCAGACTGGGACTTCTTCCCTGCATCCTTATGCTCTTAGGTCTTGATGACAGCCTTCTTGCACATATGCCTCCTCACTTTTGAGAGTAACTTCTTGTCACGGGCTGTGACGTTCTCCTCTTCTGGGGTGCCACAGAGGCTCCTCACACCACCATCATGGTCTCATAGGTGGTCTTGCATGATGGCGTCTTCCATCGGGGTGTCGTCATTCTTGCCAAGAGCTCTCCCTCCTCTTTGAGGTGGTGTTTGTAGTGTTCTGTGTAGTGTTGGTCTGTGCCTGTGTGTGCTTGGCTTGGAGCTGCCCTGCCCAAGTGGTGTAGTCAGGGGCAGGAGGAATAGCAATAAGAGTCTATGGTTAATATGTTGATATGCCTAGACTGTTGAGGCAAAGGGTGTACAGCCATCTCGGATCCAGTAGCCATCAGCAGGTTGCGTGGACAGCTCTTTCAGGAGTGTTTTATGGGGATGAGCAGAGCCACGTGGGAGGGGCTGTTCAGGGGTAGTGAAGCAGATTGCACCTCAAAAGTGTTAAGGCTTCTTTGTGTGGGGTTTAAAGGTTGTGGGTTTTCTTGTAATGGCAGGCTGTAGTTGGACTCTAAAGTCCAACTACCTCTAAAGGGTATTCCTAAATGGGAACAAGAATTGTTAAGCAATCCAGGTGACTCATTTGATGCTGTTTTTGCAGATGCAGTGGGATGAGCTGTGCACCTAAAGGCAGCGTAGGAGAGCCGAGCAGAGCGCCGTAAGAAGGTGGGTCGGCCCATGGTGTTCAGAGGCAAGGTGTGACTGGTGGCTATATGAGAAGCTTACGGTTTGGGTTTTTGTTTTATTTTGAAGGTGTGAGGCAGTGTGGGATATGGGCACTGGAGCAAAGTAGGGCATGGTGAGCAATGACTACTTTAGTGGTCTAAAGTAGCAGTTATTTTTCAGGTGTCATAGTGTTGGTGAAGTTATAAACATCCCTTGTTGTTGGGTTCTACAGGTGGTACCTGCACCTCAACATGGCAACCTGAAAACAGCAGAGGCAGCGCAGGCAACTGCCCAAGGTAAAGGACTGGGAGATGAGAATCAGTGCGGGCAAGCTCTCGTTTTGGGCAGTATCTCAGCATGTGTTACTTGCATTGATTTTTGCAGGTGATGTACATAGTGTCAGAGGACTGAAGCAGCACACTGACAAGCGGTCTGAGAAGTGTGCACGGGTGAGGCGGTTGTCATCAGGGTCGGCATCTGAGAGCTAAGTATCCTGCAGCAAATCAGTGAAGCTTTTCTCTTTGTTTTTTTAGGCCCTCTGCAGGGTGTCTTTGGAATTGGATGGGCATTTGAGGTGAGCTGGGTAGTAGAGAGGAGGAGCACAGGACTGGTGATACCTGGCGAGGGCAATGGCAATTTTTGTCTCTTGCTCTCTGAGGTGCCACAAGTCATGGCATCTACAGCCTGCAACCCTGGAATCGGGGTGGAGCAGGTGAGCGGAACACCACGGTGCTTCTGAGGATGAGGGTGTTGCGGAAGAGGTCTGTGTCTACTGTCATGATGCTTACTGCTGGTGTTGTGTGTGTTTTTTCTTTGCAGATGGTAAAGAGGAACCTGGCAACTGCAGGAAAATGTCAGCTAGCTGATGTGGTTTTTTGTCAAGGATGGATTCAGACCCCCAGCCCTCTGAAAGCTAAGTTGAAGGGACCGCCACTGGGGAGGGGGCAAGGGGGGAAGGTTGGCAATTTGCAGGAAGGGGGATGTAAAGTTACTATAGGGCAAAGGGCTGTCTAGGAACGGTCCCCTTTGGGGCAGGTAAAGGGAGCGGGTTACTCTTCAGCATGACGCTAGGGTGGGCAGGGTAGTTCCAGCCTGTGTCTGTTGTTGTGTAGTTTGTGTGGTCTGTCTTCTGTGCTTTAGACCTTCCTCGGGTCTCTGTCCTCTCTGTGCATAAGGAGCACTGCAGGCGCCTTGGGTGCCATTCCTAGGGTCTCAAGTGCCTGTACACATCGGCATAGTGCCAATTGCTTGCTGCCTTTCTTGTGTTACAAGCTTAAAGCATGGATCAGTCTTGCGTCTTGGAAGTCTCCAGACAGTCCCCCTTTGCAGTGGCATTCCTGGCTGCATGAGCAGCTCTGCTCTCTAGCCATCCATTTTTGCAGACTGGGACTTCTTCCCTGCATCCTTATGTTCTTAGGTCTTGAAGCCAGGCTTCTTGCGCATACGTCTTCTCACTTTTGAGAGTAACTTCCTGTCACGGGCCATGAGGTTCTCCTCTCTTTCTGGGGTTGCCATAGAGCCTCTTCATGTCACCATCATGGTCCTGCAGGTGGTCTCACGGGATGGCATCTTCCATCCAGGTGTCATTCTTCTTGCCGAGAGTCTTCTCTCCTCTTTGAGGCACGTTGTCTGTAGTGTTCTATGTAGTGTTGGTCTGTGCCTGTGTGTGTGTTTGGCTTGGAACTGCCCTGCCTAGGGGTGTAGAGTCAGGGGTAGGTGGAATAGCGATAAAAGTCTATGGCTAATGTGTTGATATGCCTAGACTGTTGAGGCAAAGGGTGTAGTGTCACCTTCCATAGAGTAGGTGTCAGCAGCAGGTGTGGAGAGACATTTCTGTAGCATTTTTTCAGGTGCCAAGGGGATGACCGGAGCCATCTGGGAGAGGCAGCTTAGGGTGCTGGTTGAGCAGATTGAATCTCCAAGGTGTTAAGGCTTGTATGTGTAGGGCTTAATGTTTGAGTTATGTTTCTCTTAATGGCAGGCTGTAGTTGGACTCTAGAGGGTATTCCTAAATGGGAACAAGACCTTTGGAATTGTTAGGCTATCGCTCTGCATCCGGGTGACTCTTTTGATATTGTTTTTGCAGATGCAGTGGGATGTGCCATGCTCTGAAGAGTGACAGAGGAGGCAAGCAGAGCACTGTAAGAAGGTCACTTCAAGGCCACTCTCTGTAATCTTTGAGAAGTTGTGGAGATTGGTGGATATCCCAGAAGACTGGAAGAAGGCTAACGTCACCCCCATCTACAGCGAGGGCTTAAAGGAGAATCCAGGAAATCATAGGGCCTTCAGTCATACTTAAGTCCTTGGGAAGGCTGTGGATGAATCTTCCTGGGGTCTATCAGAAGTCAAATGAAGCACGTGATTAGGAAAATCCAGCACAGATTCACCAAGACAAGTCATGCTTGACCAATCTGATCACCTTCTGTGACAAAGTAACCTGTTTGGTTGATGTGGGGTGAGCAGTGGACTCTGTCTACTTAGATTTCTCCAAGGCTTTAGATATGGTTTCTGACAGCCTCCTCCTAGTTGAAGTCATGTGTTACAGTCTAAACAAGCCTTCTGTGCAGTGGGTGGGGGACTGGCTGACAGGCTGCACCCAGAGGGTGGTGGTTAATAGGTCCTTTTCAAACCGGCAACCTGTCACCAGCGGGGTCCTCCAGGGATTGATATTGGGCCCAACACTGTTTAATATTTTCATAAGTGATCTCAGTGATGGGATCGAGTGTACCCTGATGAAGTGGGACAATGATACCAAACTGAGTGGCGAAGCAGACACTTTAGAGGGGAGAGCCACACTGCAGAAATACCTGGATAGGGTGGAAGTGTGGGCTAACGAGAACCTTATGAATGTCAACAAAGATAAATTTAGGGTCTCTTACCTGGGAAAACATAATCGCAGAGTGCAGCACAGGCTGGGATCTATCCGGCTGGGGAGCTGCTGTGAAAGGGACCTGGGGTCCTGGTGGAGAGCAAGCTTCATATGAGCTAACGGCGTGCTTCTGTGGCAAAGAAAGTCAATAGGATGTGGGGTTGCATCAACGAGGGCATCACCAGCAGAGATAAGTCTTTATCTCATTGTACTCAGTGCTTGTCAGGCCCCACCTGAATACTGTGTTCAGTTTTTCCTGGGGAGAATCTGATTGGACAAAAGAAGAAAACATTTCACAATGAGAACAATCATCCATTGGAATAATTTCCCCAGGGAAGTGGTGGATTCTCCAACATTGGATGCTTTTAAGATTTGGCTGGACACGGTGCTGGGCCATATTGTTTAGACTGTGCTTTTGCCAAGAAAGGTTGGACCAGATGATCCTTGAGGTCCCTTCAACCTGGTAATCTATGATTCTATGAAGAAGGTGGGTCAGCCTGTGGTGTTGGAGGGAAGATGAGTCTTGCGGCTATATGACTGCATAATGGGTTTTGGTTTTTGAAGGTGCAAAGCAATGACTGAAGTGGGATATGGGTACTAGAGCAGACCCGGGCAAGGTGAGCAGTGACTAGTAAGCTGAAGTAGCAGTTATTTTTCAGGTGTTATTGCTGGTGTAGTTAGAAACATAGCCTGCTGTTTAGGTTTTACAGGTGGTACACAAGCTTCAATGTGGTAGCCCCAAATAATGGAGTCTGGGTGCTAAAGCAGCCAAGGTAAAGGAGTGGCGGGTGGGAATTGCCGCAGGCAAGCTGCGGTTCTGGGCAGTATGTCAGCATGTGCCTTTTGCTTTGGTTTTTCCACGTGTCACAGGCAGCCTTGGAGGGGTGTAGCCACCTGCTGAGGAGCGGTCTGAGAAGGTGAGGCGGTTGTGGGCCACGTCAACATTTAGTAGCAAAGTATTACGTGGTATCTTGGTTAAGCATTTACCTCTTGGTGTTGTGGTAGCTGTGCTGGCTGCCTTTGGAATCGGATGAGCATTAGAGCTGGGTAGGACAGAGGAGGAGCACGGGGATGGTGATATCTCACAAGTGCAATGGTAACTCTGTCTCTTGGCATCTTAGGTGCCATGAGTGACAGTTGCAGCATCCGACTCTGGAATCAGCATGGAGCCGGTGAGCAGAGCACTATGGCACTTTTGAGGAGGAGGTGTCGTGGAAGAGGTTGGCAGTAACCAGTGTGGTGCTGAATACCGGTACTGTTTTGTGGGTGGTTTTTTCCCAGATGAAGAGCAGGAACTGGGTGACTGCAGCAACATCGCAGTTAGCGCTTTTTCTGAGGATGTATTCAGATCCCCGGCCCTCTGAAAGCTAAGTTAAGGGACCAGGGCATGGGAGGGAACAAGGCTGAGAATTGCAAGGAGGGGTTATGAAGTCAGCGTAGGGGTGAGGACTGTCCAGGAACAGTCCCCTCTGGGAAGGTAAAGGGAGCGGGTTACTCTTCATCATGATGGTAGCATGGGCAGGGCTGGGCAGTTCCAGCCTGTGTCTGTGGTGGTGTGTACTTTTCTGTAGTCTCTCTTCTGTGTGTTATACTATAGCTTTCTCAGGTCTTTATGTTGCCATAGCTTTTTGTGATCAGCAGGCACCTCGGTAGCCCTCCAAAGGGTCTCCAGGTGCATTGCCTCATCAGCATAGTGCCTGTTGAGCCCTTCTTATCTTGCCATTGTAGCTTAAAGCATGGACTTGTCTGGCGTGAATGGCATCGTAGATAGTTTTTGAGGGGTCATCTCTTGCGGTGGCAAGCCAGGTGGTGTCTACAGCTCTGCTCTTGAGAGTTCTGTTTCCATAGTTGTCTTTAGGGGTTTCATCCCTGCATCCTTAATGGTCTTAGGTTTTAAAGCCTGGCTTCTCATGCATCTATTGTTCTGGTTTTGATAGTAGTTTTCTCTCGTGGGCCGTGGCAGTTGCCTCACTTTTCTCCCAGGGATGCTCTACGGCATCTATGCTGTCATGGCACTGCAGGGTTTCTTTGCTGCAGGCATCTTCCCTATGGGAGTTTTTCTCACTTGTGGTCTTCTCATGTCTCACGGTCACATTGTTTGTGGTGTCTGTGTGAGGTCTCTGTGTGTGCGTCTGGGTTGGAGCTGCCCTACCCAGGAACATAGCAATGTTAAAGACAGGGGTAGCACAGCTTTACAGTGGTATGGTTACATGTTGATCTGTCCAGATTCTTTAGGCAAAGACTGTACAGTCCATCTCTGGGCAAGTAGCTGTAGACAGCTGCTGCAGTTACTTTAATTGTTTTGTGGGTGCCAGAGGTTGGGCTCTGGTCTTCTGGGAGTGGCAGTTTGCATGGTAGTTGAGCAGGTTTAATGTTGAATTTGGCCTAACTTGCATATGTGGGGCTCCATATCTGGGGTTTGTTTTTTTTTTTTCCAGCTGCAGTTAGAAGGCATATGCAAAACTAAAACAGACCTTTGGTCTTGTCAAGTTATTGGTCAGCATCCATGTGACTTGCTTTACAAGGTTTGATTAGCATGGTCTGTTTGGGTGGAGGTGGTTTGGGCAGTGTTTTTGAGTAGCCAGTAGGTATTGGCAAGCAGGGTGTAGAGTCCCTTTAGTTGCGTTTTGCCAGTGGCCTAGGGTGATTTAGATCACTGGAGAAAATACTCAAGCGAGTCTTGCCAGAGCATACAAATTGATGCCAAGCGTCTTCCTTGGCTTGCTGTTAAGAAGGCTGAAACTTTGGAATCATATAGAGCGGCAATGTTGTTTTGAGGTGTGTGGTGAGGCAGTTCCAGGGATGGCTCTAGAAGTGGGGCAATATGCCATTGTGGCAGGTGGCTGGTGAAACAAGTGTGTTTTGAGCGAGGGGTGGAGTGAGTGGTTGTTGAAGGAGTGTTAGCTTCTGAATGAGCCTAACCTGGTGAGTGTGAGGTTGTATGTATTTAATGGTGAGTGTGAGGTTGTATGTATTTAATGGTGAGTGTGAGGTTGTATGTATTTAATGGTGAGTGTGAGGTTGTATGTATTTAATGGTGAGTGTGAGGTTGTATGTATTTAATGGTGAGTGTGAGGTTGTATGTATTTAATGGTGAGTGTGAGGTTGTATGTATTTAATGGTGAGTGTGAGGTTGTATGTATTTAATGGTGAGTGTGAGGTTGTATGTATTTAATGGTGAGTGTGAGGTTGTATGTATTTAATGGTGAGTGTGAGGTTGTATAAAAAAAAAAACAAAAACAAAAAAAAACTGGCTGGTGGATATTTTTTTTTCCCTGGCTCATTTATGTTTCTTTTCCCCTGGTCCTGGTCAGTCTGTGAGGTGGTGTTCATTGCCAATGTTTTGGCGGAGGTTGGGCTCAGGCTGGGATTTTCATAAGCAGGGCAATTTTTTGAGGCCCCTGGGGAGTGCCGCAGACATGGGGCAGTGGCCTGTTATGGCGGGGCAGTGGCCTGTTGTGGCAGGCCAGTGGCAGAATGGATCAGTTGAGAGCAAGGGGTGGTTTGTGAGGTAGAGGTGGTTTGTGAAGTAGCTGAATGAGTGGTGTGTGATGACTGTATCTAACCTTGCATGATTGTGTGGTGTGTCTTTAATGTTTCTTTGCAGGTTGGGTGTGGAGTTGAGATTTTTTTCTTTTCAGACATTTAGAAAAACTATAATAAAAAAAAACCCCAGCTGGGGGATTTTTTTTTTTCCCCCAGCTGGGTTTTTTTTCCCTGGTCCTGGCTGCTCTGCGAGGTGATGTTCATCACCAACGTTTGGGCAGAGGTCAGGCACTTGGGCAGGGTTTTTGTAGGGAGGGTGAATTTTTGACACCCCTGGGAACACTGTTCCTGGGGAGTGCTGTCCTGGAATGTGTCATTGCAGGGAGGCATGTTGTATAGTGCATGGTCATGGGAAGATGAATGATGATCTTGCAGTTGAAGGGTGTGGGGAATTGGCGTAGGTCACCAGTGTTGTACAGGATCAGCTTGTGAACCAGGGGTGCCTAACTGTATGATTTATTGGTAGGAACGTAAATTATTGTGAGGGGCTTTGTAGTGTCTGATGTAATGATGGTTTTTGGCTTTTTATTCTTGTGTGGAGGTGTGGAAGCAGAGGGTCCATTGAGATGAGTGGAGCTCAGTTGCTTTCTGCACAGGAATACAACTTGCAGATGTGATGTCTCCTCAAAGAGGGAAAACTTAGGGATGTAAAGCAATAGAATGAGTAACTAATGGGAGCAAGAAGTGTGGAAAAGACTGCTAGGTAGAGAAGCACAGGCACTAAATAGGTGCGCTGACTCTTAAGGTAGTGCTGAATTTCTGGAGGTGAAATGTATTTATAAAAACAACAAGTTAGAAGAGAATAAATTTAATAATAGCAAGTATTGGATCAACTAGAGAGTAAATAATTGTTATTACTGTAGTAAAAGTACATGGTCAAAATGAAATGTAAAAAATGATATTGGAAATCTTAATTGGAGTCAGCAATAGACCAATTGAAACATAAACATGGTTAAAAAAATTACAGGCAATAATGTTTCCCTATCGGAGTCATGGTAATAACTGTAGTTGCAAATTTAAGACACTCACTTAGCTTTGTACTTTCATGCCCATGGGTAAAGATAGCAGTTTGGGGATAGTAAAAAAAAAAAAAAAAGTTACAGGCCTTGATGGTTCTCACTCGGGGAATATTGTGGCAATAAAAGTAGTAATCAACAGTTCAAATGAGAATTTTAATAATCAGAGGGTGAGTTGTCAATGCCTATAGGTAAATGTAGGCATTGACAGGTTAAAAGAAAGTGTGTAAGATACTGGCTCTTAAGTAGATGTAAAGAATATCTAGCTGTGTGAAGGTTTTCAATAATTTTTTGAGTAGCTTTAAAGAAATGTAGATTACTACTTGGGCACAACTGATGGCCAGTCAAAACCCTGATGTTAATGAGATGACAGCAAGCATGAATGGTGTCTGAATAGGATTATAGGTGAACTATCCAACTACATCAGTGAAGGCGGAATGCTAATATGGTGGGTGTACTTATGTTAATTACAGCAAGAGTACATTATGGAAGTGAAGCCAGTCCTTGTTAGAGTTATAAGGTACATTAAAAATGTTGGGTTTCAATAAACTTTCAAGAAAGTTCTCTTTCTGTTTTGTCTCCTGTGTGTCTTTTTTTTTTTTGTCTGTGGCTGTCTTTGTGGTTGTTTTGTTAGTCTCTGAGGTGTATTTGTGTGTATCTGTCTTTGTGTCTCTCCTTGATTTTTTCATGTTGGTCTTGCCTTTTTTATTTATCTTTTGTTGGTGTAACTCTCTCTCTCCTAAAATGTTAAGAAAGAAAAAAGCAGCAGTAGAAAAATGGCACAGTCTTGGGGAGTAACTGTTACAAACAATTGAAAAAAGGAAAAAAAAATGGTAAAAATAAAAACTACTCCCCAAGAGTGTGCCATTTCTCTACTGCTGCACCAGACTTATTATTTTTAAGGTTTTTCTTAATAACACTATATGTATTAAAAAAATCTGAAAAGTGTACAAAAGTCCTCCAGACCATGGAGACAAACATCAAGTCCAGCACTCTATGGTCCAGAGACCCCAGGACGTGCCCGGAAGCCCTCCGCACAATGGAGACAAACTTCCAGTCAAGTTATCTATGACCAGAAAGTCCGCCGGCAGTCCCCCGGACCACAGAGTGCTGGACCGGAAGCGCTTCTCTATGGTCAGGAAGTCCTCTGGCAGCGCCGAAGGCCTCCTGACCATAGAGAAAAGAACCGGAAGCCCTTCTCTATGGTCAGGAAGTCCTCCGGACCATAGAGAAGAGAACCGGCAGCCCTTCTCTATGGTCAGGAAGTCCTCCGGACCATAGAGAAGAGGACCGGAAGCCCTTCTCTATGGTCAGGAAGTCCTCCGGACCATGGAGAAGAGAACCGGCAGCCCTTCTCTATGGTCAGGAAGTCCTCCGGACCATAGAGAGGAGAACCGGAAGCCCTTCTCTATGACCACGAAGTCCTCCGGCAGCACCGAAGGCCTCCTGACCATAGAGAAAAGAACCGGAAGCCCTTCTCTATGGTCAGGAAGTCCTCCGGACCATAGAGAAGAGGACCGGAAGCCCTTCTCTATGGTCAGGAAGTCCTCCGGCAGCGCCAAAGGCCTCCGGACCATAGAGAAGAGGACCGGAAGCCCTTCTCTATGGTCAGGAAGTCCTCCGGACCATAGAGAGGAGAACCGGCAGCCCTTCTCTATGGTCACGAAGTCCTCCGGACCATA